>NC_073388.1:50389947-50709947 GCF_028641065.1 Leucoraja erinaceus | reverse complement strand
GTATGTGGCCCTTCTTTCTAATAAAAGTTCTTATGGTGGCTGACAACTTAGTAAGAACAGAGAAAGAGAAAATATAAAGCACCAATCTTGGGGCAAAAGGGATAGATGGTTTTGAGGTTATGTGGACACTGCAAGGTGCAAATGAAGAAAAACTTAACAATAGCCCAGTGTTTATTTTCCCACTTAATCCTAACCTACTTAAAAGATTAAAGAACTGGATGATGTAACAACTCTTCTGTCGGATGTTTAAATCTAGTTGTTGAATTTGAATCATTTCAATAGGTTGGAATGAGTACATGAACTAAAAGTATTCGTTGATAGAGGGATTTGCATCTGAAATTATTCTCCCCAAAATTCTTAATATCCTACAGTTTGCTCTGGAAAAAACTACTTCTAAACCATAACCAAATTTCACATTAAACCTCCACCTAATTGAACCCATAACCTCTGTCTCCAAGACAAAAGTACTACTAACTTTGTTAGAGCACAGTTGCTTGTTATTTACCCAATTACTGATCAATCTATTTAGATTGGGTCCTTATTTTATGTATTGCGGATGATTTTGATATGAGTGTGGATGATCTTGTCTTAGTAGTGACCAATATAGTCCCAAACATATGTTCTTGACATCAGAGATACAGCAGATGCTAGAATCTTGAGTTAAACACATACTGCTGGGGGAACTCAATGGGCCAGTCAGGATCTGGAGAGGAATGGAGAATGTCTGAAGAAGGGCCCACACCATAAACATCACCTATCCATTCCATCTCCAGACTTACGTGACCCGCTGAGTTCCTCACTTAGTGTTTTGTTCTTGACATTAGAAACATAGAAACATAGAAATTAGGTGCAGGAGTAGGCCATTCGGCCCTTCGAGCCTGCACCGCCATTCAATATGATCATGGCTGATCATCCAACTCAGTATCCCGTACCTGCCTTCTCTCCATACCCCCTGATCCCCTTAGCCACAAGGGCCACATCTAACTCCCTCTTAAATATAGCCAATGAACTGGCCTCGACTACCCTCTGTGGCAGAGAGTTCCAGAAATTCGCTACTCTCTGTGTGAAAAAAGTTTTTCTCATCTCGGTTTTAAAGGATTTTCCCCTTATCCTTAAGCTGTGACCCCTTGTCCTGGACCTCCCCAACATCGGGAACAATCTTCCTGCATTTAGCCTGTTCAACCCCTTAAGAATTTTGTAAGTTTCTATAAGATCCCCTCTCAATCTCCTAAATTCTAGAGAGTATAAACCAAGTCTATCCAGTCTTTCTTCATAAGACAGTCCTGACATCCCAGGAATCAGTCTGGTGAACCGTCTCTGCACTCCCTCTATGCTGATTAGGCACGGGATTGTTTTTTTTAATAAAGACCTTGTGCTGATATGAAAGTACAGACAAACCCGATGTTACGGAAATTCATTACAAATCACCACCCACAAATTTGACATACAGAATAAAATGCACTCATGGAATTTGTAGGAAAATAAAAGTAATTAACTTTTTTTTGTCCTACTTGTTTCTTGGTGCATTCACAGATGCCAGTTACATATACCCTCCACATATCACAGGGTTCATGTGTCTTTCAATGCCCTTGCCGTTTTTAGAAGTGGCCAGTATATCTGTCCATGTCTACAATTAACTTTGGGCTGTAGAGAATATAATGTACCTCATAGAAGAAAAAAAATTATGAGGCAGATAGAATGCAAGGTCAAAATAATTTTCCCATTGTAGCAATGTTACAAAATTTTTAAAATCAAGTCAGCAATTTATCCCATCAGATAAAGCATAAAAAGAAGTTTAATTTAACACCTAATTCACTTTCATATCTTCAGTATTAAAAAAGTTATGGCCATTTTCATACTCGGAAATTAGCATCTTGTTCCCTATTGATTTTCCATTGACTTAACACTAAAGCTGTGCGAGGACAGTCTAAAGTCCATAACTTTATTAAAAAATTAAGAGAACTGAAAGAAATTTTCAGTTATTGTAGATTGAAGCATTCTGAAACAAATATTAAACAATCTTACTTGGATGACCTGAAATTAAAGCATATAATTAGTTAGTTACCCAATTGTAGCTAATTCCAAAATTCAATTACTAGATCTAAACATCTATCCATTTCTTAAGGAAAGATTAACATTTTTAAATAGCCTAAGTGTCCAAAGAACATTCAGACAAGAATTCACAATAAAACATGATTTTAAAATCTCATTGACATTAATTTATAGGCCAAATGGAAGGAATTTAGTAAATTAATGGCCATTTAAATCAGCTTTCGAGTGGGATCGTGTGGAACGCGATGGTTTGGAATGTTCCCATTGCGGTGAATTTGTACCCCATATGCCCAGAAAAATACTGCAGGATTTAATGGGCCCCCAAAACAGCTACTCGCAACATAAAATTTTGTATAAAGGATCTTAAGAAGCGCTTTTTAATGTAAAAATAAACAGCCTACCTTGCGTTGTCCCCTACATGAGATCAGTCCCGTTGGCGGTGGTCGCGGGTTTAGAGGATTATTTTTAACCTACTATAACAATTAAATAAACCAATATAGTTTAAAAATAGCTGCAGCGAACTAATGTCACAGCGATTTTTCGTCAGCAACTAAGTAGGCTGAACAACCTCGATTTGAATAGCCGAGAGAAAATCGCGTTTTAAACCCGCCCCCCTCTCAAAGGCGTAAAAATCGCGCACACGGGCAGCGACAGACCTGCAGCGACGCTGAAGGTAAGTTTTGCAACATACCTACCCATTGTATCAAAAGCAAGAGGACATAAATTGAAGGGAACAGAAAGGAGTTTTAAAGATGATCTGAGGAGTGAGGGTTTTTTTTAACACAGAATAGTTGATATCTGGAATGTGCTGCCAGAGAACGTGGTGCAATAAAATGTAATTCCTACATTTACAAGGCATGTTGATAGATGAACAGGCAAGGCTCTGAAAGGTATTGTCCTAATGTGGACTAATGGGATTAGTGTAAATAAGCAAATAAAATCAGCCCAGATTTGGTGGGCCTGTTTATGTGCTGTATGTGACTATGACGTTAAGCTCGAGTCTTGATCCCCTTTATATACATATACATATCACCATTACTCGAAATAAAGATTCTGCAGCTTCCATCACCTTAAACCATTCTGAGCTAAAACCCGTTTATGTTGAACAGAAAGAACACAAGCAAAACACTGAAAATAATTGATTAATTGAGATTGAATTTTGGGAAAGGAAAATCAATTTTAAGAGCAGTGAAATAGATATTCATTTAGGAAAGCTTAATATCATCATACCTAGTCAATATTGTTTCATAAAAGGCAAATCGTGTCTGACACCTTTGCTTGAGCTCTTTAAGGATGTAACAAGTAGTGTTGATGGAGTGGATCTCTCGTGTATTAACAAGTGCTTAACAAGCTGCCATAGTGCTGAACTACCATCTACCTCCATAATCATGGACAGGACAACATGTGACAAAAGCTTTTCCACTGCCAATAAATGAAACTGTAAACATAAAAGTGCACAAATTCAGAGCTCATGGTATTGGAGGAAGTGCATCTGGTGATTCCAGTGCTGAGAAAAATCCATCTCGGAAAGCCTCAACAGAAAATCTAAACAGAATCCATCTCGTTAATCAACAGAAAATCAAATCAGCCCTCCCTCAGAACGACTGACCTTTATGAAACCTGGAGCTACTGGCACAGCTGTGAGTACAAACAAAACATGAAGCCTGGAGGTCGGGTGGGACGTGCTCCTGCTGCAGCTGAATGGGCGGCGACTTCAGCCCATCCCTCCCCAGTGTACGTCTCACTAACGTTAATCATCCCAGAACAGACTGAGTGCAAGGGAGATCTGGGCTGAACGCTGTGTTTGTTGTTGAACTGAAACATGGCTCACCCATAACATACATGACCCTAGATACAACCCAAGGGGGCTCTCCGTTTATTGAATGGACCATACAGAATGCGCAGTCTGCTTTATAATCAGCATCTCATGGTGCACTCATGCAAGTAAGTAAGTAAGTTTATTGGCTAAGTATTCACATACAAGGAATTTGTCTTGGTGCTCCGCCCACAAGTAACAACATGACATACAGTGACAGTTACGAATGACTCAAAAAACACTAATCATTATTAATAATAAAACATTAATGATAAAACACCATTGATCAAGCATGTGAACCAACAAAATACCAGATCAAAGGGAGGCTACAGATTTTTGGCTGTTGAGTAGAGCAACTACTCGTGGATAAAAACTATCTGGCTGTGGCAGCTTTGACAATCCAGAGTCGCCTTCCAGAGGGAAGTGATTCAAAGAGTTTGTGGCCAGGGTTTGCATATCCAAGGTATGTAAATAGTTGCCACCTAAAGGGCGCCAGCCAACAAAGTTACAAATTGTCCCGCACCAGGTCCTCCTTTGTTCTCCCCTCCCCTCGCCCCTTTCCCACCACCTTCCCCCTCTCGGACTTTCCGGATCCCTCTTTGTTCTTACATGTTATCATGGAAAAAGATCATGTGTCATGGTCTAAGAACAACAAGCCCTCAACATCAGTAAGACAAAAGAGTTGGCTGTTGAACAAGGGAAGAAAGGGGGTGAACAACATATCTCCCCATCAATGGAGCTGCTCTCGAGATGCTTCAAGTTCCTTGCCATCTATATCATCAGCAACCTAACCTGGTCCCTATACAGTCACGTAGTAGTCAAGAAAGCACATGAGCATATTTACTTCCTTAGGCATCTGTGAAGATTCGGCAGGTCCATAGGATTCTCTCAAACGGTACATATCCACTAACTATAGAAAGTATTGTGACAGGAAACATCTCTGTTTTGTATGGTCCTGACCAGCTGAACCTGCAGAGAGTGATGAGCACAGCGCCGCCCATCACTGGTTTGTCACTTCCTTTCATCCAGTCCGCCATCTGAAAGGGCGACACGGTGACTCAGCGGTAGAGACGCTTGCTGCTAGAGACCCGGGTCCCACCCTTGCCACGGGTACTGTCTGTACGGGGTTTGTATGTTCTCCCCATGACCTGCGTGGGTTTTCTCCAAGATCTTTAGTTTCCTCCCACACTCCAAAGACGTGCAGGTTTGTAGGTTAATGGGCTTGGTGTAAATGTAAATGTCCCCAGTGTGTGTAAGGTAGTGTTAGTGTGCTGGTCGGTGCGGATTCGATGGGCTGAAGGGCCTGTTTCCGTGCCGTATCTCTGAAACTAGAACTAAAGGGATGGCTGGCAGCAATGTCAAGGATGCCTGGCCACCACCACTTTTCTCTTCGTTACCTTCTGGGAGATATGCAGGAGTTTGAAAATCCAGGTGGCTATACTCAAGAAAAGCTTCTTCCCACTGCAATCAGACTTCTGATTCAAGTGTCTATTTCACACCCTTTTCCTGAAGATGCTCCCACAAACTGTGAACCCCACCATATTCAATGATGCCTTTATTGTACCTTAGTACATGTTTGCACACCTTCGCCTTGCAATCTTTGCACCGTTCTGCTGCTTTGCATTTAACATTGTATTGTCATTCAGTTTACGCTCTGAGTTTCACCAAACAAGGTATTTCATTGCACCCTAGTGTATGTATCAATAAAATAATCTGAATCTGGATCAGGCAGGGATTGAAAACTGGTTATCACACAGAAAACAGAGTTGGAATAAATAGGCCCTTTTCAGGTTTGCAAGGTCATTTATTGGCCTTCACTTATTTCCTATTTATGTTAATGACCTGGAGGAAGTGAAGATTGAAAGCTGTCTGAGCTCACCGATAGCACAAGAATAGATGGCTGGGCAAAGACGCACCATCTGTAACTCAGCGGGACAGGCAGCATCTCTGGAGAGAAGGAATGGGTGACGTTTTGGGTCGCGACCCTTATTCAGGTGTCAGAGGTTATGGAGAGAAGGCAGGAGAAGGAGGCTAAGAAGGAGAGATAGATCAGCCATGATTGAATGGCGGAGTAGACTTGATGGGCTGAATGGCCTAATTCTATTCCTATCCCTTATGATCTTCAGACTAAAAACTTATCTTTATCTGTAATAACTCTTAGGGCTAACGGAATCAAAGGATATGGGGAGAAAGCGGGAACTGATTGTGGATGATCAGCCGTGATCACATTGCATGGTGGTGCTGGCTCGAAGGGCCGAATGGGCTACTCCTGCACCTATTGTCTATGTTTCTACCTTGTTCCTCCACAGTCAGGCAACAGTTGCCAGTGCAGAGTAAGTGCGACCACCTCCTGTGAGATGGGGAGTAATGGTGGAGTAGTGGATGTGTGATGTGCCTACACGACTGGACAACTGGCAGTCTTCAGCAAACTAGAGAGGTGCAAGCAAGGTCTGTGGTATGACACTTTAGAGGGTTTGATGGGCAAGATGTTTGGCAGGAGTTATGTTTGGTGCAGATTATTATTAGACGATTGTATGCAGTATAAGCATAGAGCAGTACACGATATGGTTGTCATGAGCGATGTATTCACATAACCTTGACTACGTGTGTAGGGTCAGTTTATCCAAATTCCTACCATCAGTTTCTTCTACCAATGCATCAGAATAGACAGAGCTGGCTTCAGCAGGTAACACTTTTTTCTCCCCACCTCCTCCACCATATTGAGCTATTGCGTGAGGGTGACTCAGAACTCCTTACCCTTCCATATCTCTAATCTCCCTCTCCCCTGACTCTCAGAAGAAGGGACCCAAAACGCCACCCATTCCTTCTCTCCAGAGATGCTGCCTGTCCCGCTGAGCTACTCCAGCATTTTCTGTCTATCTTTAGAGAGCTGTTAAGACACACATTCTGGAAACAGGCCCATTGGCCCAATAAAAACCACAGCAACCCACAAGCACTCATTTACACAAGTCCTATTTAATTCTCCCCACATTTCAATTAACTCACACCACTCACTTATACACAAGGGGATTTCATGATGCCCAATTAACCTAACAATGTCCATTAGAGCCACGTCTGAAAACCAGGGATACAAAATGCTGGAGTGACTCAGGTGGTCAGGCAGCATCTCTGGAGAACATTGTTAGGTGACGTTTCACATTGGGACCTTTCGTCGGGATGCCTTCAAGCACTAAATTTGCCAATAAACAGCTTCAATTCCAATAAAGCCGGAGCATAAATGTTGAGTCCTGCCCTCCTTCAGTGAATCAGTCATTACAATTAAAATGCATGTGCTTCATTCATCCCATTCCATGGCAGGACAGACAGTCATATATGTAAGTCAATGAAGAGAAATTTCTGAGTGAATGCTCCACCAATTTCCCCATCCTCCGCTGAAATCATCACTGCTACCGTATATAGTCGTATTTGCATTTATATAGCATTTGGATAGTCATTTCACAACACTGCATTAGATTAATGCCAATGAGGGATTATTTTTGTGATGTTTGTTTAGACATTAAGAGAACTTGCTGTTCCTTTTAAAATAGTGGGACAGCCCTTTTACGTTGAAGAAATAAGCAGGTTGAAGGTGCTGAATATCTCATCCACAACACCCCTGCAACAATTACTTGAACAATGAAGTACAGTGTCAGTGGGTTGGGACATACAGGGAGAGGTCAGTTGGTTGACACAGCACACTGGTATTTACCATTGTAAATTCCAGCAAGTTCAGGAGCCAACTCTAAGTGCAGAAGTCCCAAACTTGCTGGCTGGGTTCTGTTGCTGATTTACTGGTTGCAGAACTTCAGTGGAAGAGCACAAATAATAATAATAATAATAATAATAATAATAATACATTTTATTTTCGGGCGCCTTTCAAAGTCTCAAGGACACCTTACAGAAATTAACAGAAGAGAAAAAACATAGTCGGAGAAAAATAAATAAAAGGACATCACATACACAAATTAAAGACAGAAATCGCTCCAAAGACAAAAAAACAAAAAACACAATGTGAAGAGAGAGCAGCGGCAGCTAAAGCGCGCCAGCGTCCACTCTCCCTTCCGACAGCCACCTTGGACACAGACTAACATAATAACTTACACACAAAAAAAAATAATTCATCCCCCCACAGCGGTTACCACAATGTCCAGTCCCCATCCCCAGTTCACCCAAAGTCAGGCCTATTGAGGCCCGATGTTCCTGGCCGTTCTGGCCGGGTGGTGTTGCCCCGGCGTCGAGAGAGTCCTCACAGCGGCTGGGCCCCCTGGAACGGCCGCTTCCTAGCTGGGGACCGCGGCTTCCGAAGCCGACAAGGCCGCGCCGGTTTGGAGCTCCCAGGCTCCCGATGTTAGAGTCGGCGCCGCCCGCTCCGCTCCGCAGACCCGCAGCCTGGAGGTGTTGATCTCGGCGGTCACAGCTCACCGGAGCTCCAGGGCGTCAATCCAGCTGCCTCACCGACCAGGTAGGGACCTAGAAGTATAATTACCCCCTACCCCCCACATTAAAAAGTCCATTTCTCCAACAGACGAAGCTCAGGACTTACTTCAAAACTTACTTGTCGAGACTCTTCTTCAGTCTGAAAAGAAGGATCTTGACCCGAAAAGTCACCCATTGCTTCTCTCCAGAGATGCTGCCGGTCCCGCTGAGTTACTCCTGCAGTTTGTCTCTATCTTCAATTTTCTTGGCCCCGCTCTGGGAGTAGAAGTGGGGGCGGATCCGGACTGCAACGGCCGTGAGCCCCAGGCCGAGCTCGGTGATCGTTTGCCTGTTTCTGCTGCTGTTGGAGGTGCGACGTTGCGTCGCGCCAGGGTCTTGGGCCTGTCTCACTTTGGCCGTCAGTTCCGCGACAGGCTGTTGGCACGCGAAGATTTCGTTCACTACAAAAATTTCAGAGCCTCGTACGATGTCGCGCACAACTACATACCCCTCCGCGCTTCTCAGTGGGACCGGCCCCGCGCGGCCATACGATGCCCGTGCGCCTCAATGTGACCACGAGGTCGCGTAATGTACATGCCAAGGACACGTACATGGGACAGGCCCTTTAGTCACTTCATCGCTCTGTTGCTGGTACATATGACCATTAAACGCTCTTGCCCCATAACTGTGGCGCTGCTTTGTTTTAGGTTTAAAGAGATTTGACACGCCACTGAATAACCAAATAAACGTCTAAAGAGGCACTGTAGAAAGTATTCTGGCAATTCCAACACGCAGGAATGCAACAGGCTGCAGAGTGGTGCATTCAGCCCAGTCCATCACACGCACACAGACACCCCCTCCATCAAAACCATCTACAAGTGGCGCTAACTCAAGAAGGCGGCAACTATCAACAAGGATCCCCAACATCCAGGCTACGCTCTCTTCACGTTGCTGGAATCAGGCAGGAGGTGCAGAAGCCTGAAGTCTGACACCACCAGGTTCAAGAACCGCTACTTACTTACACCCATCAGGTTCTTGATCCGAACTCCACAACCCTAATCCTCGGCCATAGAATGCTGCTAACCACCTTTTGTACACCCATGGACTAATTTTCTAATCGTGTATTTTTGCATTAATGTCTTGGGGCTTTTTTTCCACTGTCTTGTAGAACTTCAGATTCAGGCTTTTTTTCACTGTCTTGTACAGAGACAACGAAATGCATTAACTTTATATGTAATTTCCGTTCTTGTGTGTTATTGGATTGTAAGTGCTGAAAGCAAGATTTCCATTGTACCTCACCATCCTTGCGCATATGACAATAAACTACCTGACCTGATGATCAAGAATAATTTGCATGTTTTCTGTTTTATTACATCACAGGAGGACATTTGGCCCATCGGATCCCGGCTGCCTTTCAGCAGAGCAATCCCATCCGTGCCTTGCCCCGTCTCCTGGAGACATGCAGCAGAGAGGCAGACTCTGCTCCAAGGCACAGTGGAACACTAATTTAGTCACCAATCTTTCTCCCGCCCCATGTGTTTTGGGATGCTGGAAGAAACTGGAATACCCAGGGGAAACCCATATAGTCACAGAGAGCAGGAGCAAAGTCCACACTGGCAGCCCCCAAGGTCAGGATTGAACCCAGGTCTCTGGAGCTGTGGGGCGACAGCTCTATCAGCTACACCACCGTGCAGTTTGGCAACACGATCTCTCTCAATACTCCCTTTGATTCTCTCTGCCACTTTAGTTTAGAGATAGACCACGGAAACAGGCCCTTCGGCCCACCGAGTCCGCACTGACCAGCGACCCCCGCACGTTATCGCTACAGTACACTAGGGACAATGTTTACACTTATACCAAGCCAATTAACCCGCAAACCTGTAGGTCTTTGGAGTGTGTGAGGAAACCGGAGATCACAGAGAAAACCCGGGGCACAGGGTGAACGTGCAAACTCCGTATAGACAGCGCTCGTATTCAGGATCAAACCCGGGTCTCCGGCGCTGTAATTAGGCAGCAACTCTACCTCTACGCCACCGTGCTGCCCCTCTTTACTCCAGCTATCTTTTATAATAACTAACTATCCTACGCCCGTGGGGAGAGGCAGAATGAGAGGAAACTCACACAGCCACGGGAAAGAACATGCAAACTCAGCAGAAAGTTCGAGACTGAATGCAGGTCCTTGGAGGATGTGAGACTGACTGTTACAATCCAGCTAAATTGCGTGGTTTTGTTGGTTGTCAAAGGCCCGCAACATTTTGGATGTGGACTTATCTTTTGGTCAGGTATTGTGAGCACAACAGTGAGATGCATTCAGCATATTCCATGCCAGTGTAGCCTGCGAGGTTACAAATAGTGCAAGTCCATAGAGGTCTAATGTAAACCTTAATGGGTGCATCATTTATCACAAGTTCCAAAGGGACATTTCAGGAAACAAAATATTTCTGAGGGGCTGAAATGTAACTTGCTGTTTTTAAATGGTGATGATGATCGATAGCTGCAATACACACCTTCTGCCAGTAAAGGGCGCTGTTGTATTTCAGATGGCATTAAGAGTTGCATTCGTGTAGCAACTTTTAAATGTATTTGAAAACATCACAACATACTTTATAAAGGACTTTTCAAATGCATTCAGTGTTTTAAAGTGAAATGATGTACTTGAGGCAGGTACAGTAACATCATTTAAAAGCCATTTGGACAGGTAGGTGGATGCATGCATGGGCCAAGCGCAGGCAAATGGGACAAGCATCAACTTAGAAAGGTTTGGCCAAAGTGACTGTTTCCATACTGTATGACCCAATGACATGGGAACTAAGTTCCCACAAGCAACAACATAACCAGTATCTACCAAGTCACTGGGGAGACCATCGTTCCTCTACATCCAGGAGGGCTGATGTGACTTTGGTTAATCATCTCAAAGGACTGCAGCACCAGCTGTAGTGAGTGCACCACTTAACCAGTGAAGGGGATTTAAATTCCACCTTTCTGACTTTAGAGGCAAGAATCATGAGAGGAATAAAATCATGAAGGGGACAGATCAGGTAGATGCACAGCCTCTTGCCCAAAGAAGGTGAATCAAGGACCAGAGGACATAGGTTTAAGGTGAAGCGATTTAATAGGAATCAGAGGTAACATTTTTCACACAGAGGGTTGTGCGTATATGGAACAAGCTGCCAGTGGAGGTAGTTGAGGCTGGGACTATCCTCACGTTTAAGAAACAGCTAGAAAGGTACATGGATGGGACACAGGTTGAAGGATATGGCCCAAACGTTGGCAGGTGGGACTAGTATGGCCATGTTGGGCCGAATGGCCTGTTTCCTGTATTACTCTGTGACTATGATAAAACCATGAAGAGACCTACAGATTATATATTTATACTCATTGCTATCACAAAATAAGGGCAATGATATAGAACAAGGCTGCACATTTCAAAACAGTCATCAGAAAACAGAAGAATTGTTTTCTTTTGCACAGAGCAAGAGGGTAACACTTTCACCAACAAGAATCTAAAAAATAGCATTTGATTAAAACGTCTTAAACAGTTTTATCTTTAACCTACAACATACTTGAATACAAGAAAGGCACAAAATGCCGGAGTAACTCAGTCGGACAGGAGGGTGGAAGATTGCAACCTTCACGTGGTCTGCCCTGTTGCGACTAATGCAACCAACTCGACGTGCACAAACGGAAGATCAAATAGAACAAGTTGTCCAACAACTTTAGACTGTGCACGCCACACGAAAGAAGAACTGGGACATGCAGTATCTCTGGAGAGAAGGAATGGGTGATGTTTGGGGTCGAGACCCTTCTTCAGACAGCGAGTCAGGGGAGAGGGAAACTGGAGATATGGAAGGGTACAAATAAGATGCAAGGTGCGATAACGATAGCTCATGGCAATTCGTCTGACCGACATATATATATATATATATATGCATATGCTGTACAGTGGGAAATAATGGCCATTATTTCAAGTGTCAGAAGTGTAAGGAAGCCCAACTATTGAGCTTATTATAAATAAGAGGTGTGCCAGAGTGGACATGGTGATTGTGTACTCTGCTGCTGGGTAAATACACTTGGATTGATATCAGAAAGTGGCACATGTTCATTTATCACTCGTTTCTTCAAATCTTTGGCTCCATTTAGATTTTTTGTTGTTATTACTATAATTTGAAAAATCTACCATTTTTGATTACGTGATAAGCATTGTGACTTTACCTGTGCTTAAAGTCACCTACTGCTGCTGGCTGTTTGATTCTAAACTCTCCTGGGATTTCACTGCACCCAGTATTGCTATTGACCAATATTAAGTGTCCACAAACTGATTTGATAGAAAAGTATCCTTGGTACATCTTCATTTAAAAAAACATATTCTCAAAGTTAAATACATTGCCAATGTGGTTTTATTGCCGTAAAATAAATGCTTTCCATGGTGTTTCGTTTTTGTCGAGCAGCTTTTAATAAAAGCTGAAAAACTCCAAAAGAGTTTTGTACAGATGTGAATTCCCTTCACATAGCAATCTAGTTTCCCGGTTTCCCCACTCTTTCTCCTGCAATACTTTCCTTCCTAGAACTCTTCTGTTGTGACCTTATTTTAGGACTTCCAGCCACATCAAATACAAACCTACACAAAACAATTGCTACTGACCTGTCAAAGCACGGGAAACCTTTTCAAAAATCAGCGAGATAGACTTGCACGTGCCTCATTTTAGCTTTGACCCGGATACGTTCACATCTGGACAAGCATGGTGAGGAAGGGTCAGTCCACATCTGGACAAGCATGGTGAGGGTCAGTCCCCACCTGTAGCTCAACCCAAGGTACACAAAAATGCTGGAGAAACTCAGCGGGTGCAGCAACATCTATGGAGCGAAAGAAATAGGCAACGTTTCGGGCCGAAACCCTTCTTCAGACGTCTCAACCCACCACCCCATTTTGGACATGCAGATTTCACACAACAGAATTTGTCTAGTGGTTGGATAGATCCAAGTATACCATGGACATAATTTAAACAATGCATCTTGAAATTGCAGATATTGTATTACTGTGCTGGACCAGGATGTGCCAAATTATAAATCTGTTGTGGAACAAATTGACTGTGGTGTTTCACTTGGTCTCTAGTCACTATGTCGAGGTACATAACCAACTTGGCTTCCTCTTTCCAATTGAGTGTTTTAAATCAATTCCTGTTGTAATGCATGCTTGAATGAGATATTTAGTCTTTTTGACTGAATTATAGGCGTTGTAGTGTCTTAGCTTAGTAGATAGATACAGCATGGAAATCAGGCCATTCGGTCCATCGAGTCCAAACCTACCATCGATCACCTAGTCACAATTCAGTCCTTGAGAAGAGAATGCATGAGGGTGAATAAAAAGGGAAACCATTCACTTTTGCACTCAGAATTCAGCAGAGCCGGAGATGATTTCATTACAGACCACTTGTTCTCCTCACATTTTCAAAAAATGTTATTTTTTTTTTATTTTGGTGCAAATAAAATGCTACTGCAGAGCTTTGAAACTCCCAAGTTACATCAAAGACAACAACAGCAGCGACAGATGTGTTGCAATAGCTCAGAATCTTTCCTTATTCTTGGATTGTAAGAGTATCCATGAAAAACAGAAAACCCCATGGACAGACAGACATGAGGCTCATGAGATTGATGCTACTCCATTTTGGAACGAGTCGATCGTTAAACCGATAATCCCCATGTAAATGTATTGCACAATTAGAACACATCACGTTTAAAAAAAAGATTCTAATCACGATGGAGGTGATGATCCAGATCGTGATCACACAAGACTCTCGATTCATGTATCATTAGCTACAGGACCATTTGTTCCAAAATGGTGTCCATTACTTATATTCCTTTTAAAAAAAATTAAAAACCAATTTTTACAGTCACATTTATACCGCTAGAAGGAAGAAAGTATTATTTTAGTATTTTTATACTCATTATACCTAGTGATAGACCAGCACCAACTATTTTTTTTCTTTTTTTTTTAAATTGGGGAGGGGTGTGGTTGGTTGCATGGTAACAAGCTGCAAAGCCAGGCTTGTTGGAGTCTAGTCCAAATTGTAGTTCAAGACTAGGAGAACTCCTACAAGACGTAGACAGCCTCCATGTTTCATTATCCAACAATCAATAGAAAATGATGGGTTTGTCCTTCTTTAGGTTGTGGTGGCCATGACCATATTACATGCATGGTGAGCACCAGCTACAGGTGACATTGTTGTACAAGCCAATTATACACTTTTCAATGTAGGGTCATCTTTTTTTTTGTTTTTTAATTTCCCATTTCTTTCTCCTTCCTGTCGTGTAACACTGTCACGGAAATAGAATGTTAAAAACAATAAATAAAAACACAGTTCAACAGAGATCCAACTCCAGTTACGGTTGCAGGGTCTATCCAGTGGCTTCCACACTCATTCCGTGTCCAAAGACACGTCCGAGATCTGAAGAGGTGCTTTTTATTTTAAAACGGAAAAAAAGCACAAGCATGCAGTGCCTGCCAACCATCCAATCGCACATGCAACTTGCAACAGAGCCTCGGGTAAGGAGGCTCAAAATTACCCCCAAATATTGGAAGGCTTGGATGCTACTAGATTGACGATCAACTTCCAACCGTTGATGTTGACCTGCGTTGATTTAGATTCCGCATCCATTTTAACATTGGCCAACAATATGGATCCTGTCATTGACTGTTCAGTAGGATTAAGAAAGTCAACCATGCTCAATTGGCACACCGCATTATGGCAGTGCTTCCTTCTGTCACCACTAACTCGGGCAGGGAAGAAAATTCACCTTTCATTTATTAGTGCGTTTTGTTTTTGGACAAGCTCAAGAAATGTTCTGCCCCACTGGCTCACTACTCTTCCTTCCTTCCCCTGTTCAGTCACCCAAGGTTTACTAAATTCACAGCTCATTGGCACAGTTAACCTCTGCCCCCTCCCACACACCCACCCCTCTCTCTCTCACACACGCACACACACACACACACACCCAAACACACAAAGGCTTTGGATAAGTCATAAAACCAAAAGTAATATGGCAAGGATCTGGAAACGCCATTCCAATATGAAACAGACTCAACACTTGTCAAACATATTATCTGTTATTACTATTCATAGCAAAAATAAGTCTTTCTTTTCCAAAAAAAAGGGGCTCATCCGTCCCAACATCCAAGGCTTGAAAATGTTCGATGCGCTTGATGGTGGTCACGCAAGCTACTGATGCCACAGCCTTTTGAAAACGTAGAGAGGTTGAAGACTCTCAAGTAAATACTTGGTGTTGAGGCATGAAACACTTTTGTGAAGTAACATCACTCTCTGTACATACAGTCAGTCCACAATGCTTGATTGTGTCATTGTCAATAATTGCACATTAACTGTTGCAGACACTGCAACATAGTTCCAGCTGCCTTGCAATGCCTCCATCCAAGAAGACGTTCAAGTCTTTAAGCTTATGTCCAGGCTCTAGTTTTTTTTTTTTGTAAAGTTCCCCGCAGGTAAGGAGATCCTTCTTTATGATGGTCTAAGAGATCATGTAGTGGGTTATTGCATGCAGTGCATAGAGCAGCTCTGCCTGCATCCGAGCTTCCAGGACCAACAGATTCACACGGACCTGAAACACAAGAAGGGAGAGGCAGGTGTAAATAAGAACTCGCCTGGTTGTATCCCCTCATATACATAGTTCATAAGTGATAGGAGCAGAATTAGGCCATTCAGCCCATCAAGTCTACGCCACCATTCAATCATGGCTCATCTATCTCTCTCTCTCAACCCCATTCTCCAGCCTCCTCCTCATAACCCCTGACACCCGTACTAATCAAGAATCTGTCAATCTGCCCTAGAAATACCCAATGATTTGGCCTCCACAGCCTTCTGTGGCAATGAATTCCACAGATTCACCACCCTCTGACTAAAGAAATTCCTCCTCATCTCCTTCCTAAAAGAACGTGCTTTTATTCTGAGGCCACGGCCTCTGGCCCTAGACTCTCCCGCTAGTGGAAACATCCTCTCCACATCCACCCTATCCAGGCCTCACTAATAATGCGCCTCAACAGTATGCAGCAACGTTAAGGAGGTATTAATAGTTATTTGTGGGGCCATTCTCATTGGATTTCGAAGTGGTACATGGCAACCTTGGTGCTGGGAAGCGGAGGGGTGGCCGCTGGTGGGTTTGCGGTGGTCTCGGGTGGTGGTGTTGGCGGAGGCGGCCACAGGAGGCCCTACAGCAGTGGGCGAGCAAGTGGATGGAGCAGCGGTGGAAGGAGCCGACAGCATCGCGCTGGGCCAGGCCTACCCCTCCTTCACTGACACCGCCTTCAGGACACCGGGCCTTAAAGTAAGAAAATAAGAAACTGCCGATCCCTTTGGGCCAAGATCAGACTTTTTAGAGACTTGGAATTTGCAAGATGGTGCCAGAATATGGCGACTCTCTGCATGCTGTTCCAGAAGAGAATCTATGGCACTCATGTATAGTCTGATTTAACTGGAGAGCATGCAGAACAAGCATTTCACTGTATTGCTATACATATAATAATAAATAAACTAGCTATTGGGTGACATGGTGGCAATAGACAATAGACAGTAGGTGCAGGAGTAGGCCATTCGGCCCTTCGAGCCAGCACCGCCATTCAATGTGATCATGGCTGATCATCCCCAATAAGTACCCCGTTCCTGCCTTCACCCCATATCCCCCAACTCCACAATCTTTAAGAGCCCTAACTAGCTCTCTCTTGAAAGTATCCAGAGAACCGGCCTCCACCGCCCTCTGAGGCAGAGAATTCCACAGACTTAACTCTCTGTGAGAAAAAGTGTTTCCTCGTCTCCGTTCTAAATGGCTTACTCCTTATTCGTAAACTGTGACCCCTGGTTCTGGACTCCCCCAACATCGGGAACATGTTTCCTGCCTCTAGCGTGTCCAAACCCTTAACAATCTTATATGTTTCAATGAGAACTCCTCTCATCCTTCTAAACTATGGAGTGTACAAGCCCAGCTGCTCAATTCTCTCAGCATATGACAGTCCCGCCATCCCGGGAATTAACCTTGTAAACCTACGCTGCACTCCCTCAATGGCAAGAATGTCCTTCCTCAAATTAGGGGACCAAAACTGCACCCAATACTCCAGGTGTGGTCTCACTAGGGCCCTGTACTAGTGGTGTAAAGATAGAGTTGGTGCCTTGCAGCGGTTACAGTGCCAGAGACCCGGGTGCAATCCTGACTACGGGTGCTGTCTGTACGAAGTTTGTACATTCTCCCCATGACCTGCGTGGGTTTTCCCCGGGTGCTTCGGTTTCCTCCCACACTCCAAAGACGTACAGGTTTGTAAGTTAATTGGCTTGGTGTAAATGTAAATTGCTCCTAGTGTGTGTAGGGTAGTGTTAACGTGCGTGGATCGCTGGTCAGTGCGGACTCGGTGGGCCGAAGGGCCTGTTTCCGAGCTGTATCTCTGAACTAAACTAGCTAATGACAGTGCCTCAGTTGGGTTTTGATGCCACTGCCATTCTGGTCGAGCACTCACCTTTTCTGAGTATTTAAACTGTCTCCAGTACCTCTCAAACATTTGAGATTTTGTTTTTTCTGGATAGCAAGTCACAGTCTTCAAGTAAACCTTGAGATTCCGCTCCAGGAAATGATTCACTTCACCATAGTCATAATCATCGTACCTGGCACATTGAAGAGAGAAAGACACCATCACCATCACCATTCCACAATGCATCTGCTAGGGAGTTTATACACATCATTGAAAGCAGTTTCGTTTACATTGCACTCTACTCCCTCTGTACAGCAGGCTGGGTATCGGAATGCTCGCTTATGGGATTCGCAACTCACTACCACAAATTTGAGATACAGAATAAAAATTTGTTCTTACAGAATCAAAGTAAGAAAAAAAAGCACAAAATGTGAAAGAATCCTTTTGTGATGCAGACTAGTTTCTCTCAGCACATCCCGTCTAATGTGGGGATGTAACGTGTATGCTCTGTTGACAAAGTCGCCTCTTCCACTACCAGCAGCAGCTTTTAAACATCGACATATGCACCATGATGTCATGAGGTTAAAATCACTCCCCACATGCTGATTACAAAGACCCTGGTGTGAGTCCTTCCTGCGTTGGTGAGCAGGGCAAGATAACTATGGGACAACAGCTGTCCTTGACTTGAGAGGAACAGAACTCCCAACCTTGATAATCACTCAGCAATATTCCCCGCAACTGAACTCATTCAAAATAAAAGTCACAGATGAATCACAGAAAGAGCCCAACTCCCTAAATCTATTCCAGCGGGACAAAACATTTACCTCACCCTGATTTAATGAGAGAAACAATACAATGTTGCTTTATGGATTTGGAAAAGGACCTGTTCTGCCTCACATATCAGATCATCAGTCAGTGTATTGAGTGTAGAAGTTGAGATGTCATGTTGCTGTTGTACAAGACGCTGGTGAGGCCACATTTAGAGTATTGTGTTCAGTTCTGGGCACCGTGTTATAGGAGAGATGTTGTCAAGCTTCAAATGGTACAGAGAAGATTTACAAGGATGTTGCCAGGACTAGAGGGTGTGAGCTACAGGGAGAGGTTGAGTAGGCTGGGACTCTATTCCCTGGAGCGCAGGGGGATGAGGGGGGGAGGGGGGGGGGGGGGATCTTATAGAGGGATATAAAATCATGAGAGGAATAGAACGGGTAAATGCACAGAGTCTCTTATCCATAGTAGGTGAATCGGGGACCAGAGGACATAGGTTCAAGGTGAAGGGGAAGAGATTTAATAGGAATCTGAGGGGTAATTAAGTCATACAAAGGGTGGTGGGTGTATGGAACAAGCTGCCAGAGGAGGTAGTTGAGGCAGAGACTATCCCAACATTTAAGAAGCAGTTACAGGTACATGGATAGGACAGGTTTGGAGGGATACGGACCAAACGGCAGCAGAAGGGACTAGTGTAGCCGGGACATGTTGGCCGGTGTGGTCAAGTTGGGCTGAAGTATCACTCTGTGACTGTGGGAGAATTAATTACTTCTTTGCTTTTGCCTGTTCTGTATGTTTTCAAGTTTCGAGATCACCATCCGGTTTAGTTAAAAGTATGAATGGCGGTCAAGCTTACCTAATGCCAAACATGCAATGGATGTAGTTCCAAATGCCTCTCTTCAGCACGGAGAAGTCACAGCCTCGTTGTTTGGCCATGGTGCCATTCTTCAAACTGTACACAGTGCGGAACTTCTCATCGAGGAGGTGGCCGATGTCCGAATACAGGCGGTTCACCAGCGAGAAGCCATGGTCTTCCCAGGAATAATCCTGAAGGAGAAACAGCAACTTTATAGCAACAGCAGACAGACACTTGGCCGAGCTGGGGCATCGGACAAGCTGAAGGAAAGTGGCAGCTTTTCATTGCTATCTCAATGGACCATCTTCAGTATAGAAATCTGCCCACAACTTGACATCTACACCATCCTCATCGTGCATAGGCATGAGGCATGATTTATCATGGAGGCCACTATGTACCTATCAGTAGTAAATAAGCCTCAGACTGAAGTAGGTACCCCCAGGGTTCACATCAACTTTGTATTCCATGGCAACTGCAAGATTACAATGCTGGATTGTTCCTTTTATGATACAGATGTTGACAGGGCTTGGTCACCAACCATGTTACAAGAGTGGCCTTTTCAATGTTAACTCTGTAACCACTTTACAGCCCAACAGCAAGCCTGCCAAAAGTCACAAATGCTAGAGTAACTCAGCGTGACAGGCAGGGGAAGTGTCACCTATCCATGTTCTCCAGAGATGCTGCCTGGCCCCGCTAGGTTACTCCAGCGCTTTAGGTCTTTTTCTGTAAACCAGCATCTGCAGTTTCTAGTGTCTACAGTAGAGTTCGAATGCCGGCTCTAGTTGCCTGTGAAAGGGAACAGCAAATGGGCGATGGCCCAGGTTTCAGGGAATTGACGGTGTCAAACTCAGTGCACAGCTTTTACTACTCATTGCTTACTTTGAATATCCGTGCGAGTTTCAAGTCTAGAGTGGACTGTATTTAAATCAGCTTAAATTAGATGTTCTCCGTTTGGGCCACAGGTGAACACCAACACCTCCTTCTGAAGTTCCTCCATGCTCTGTACAGAGCAACTTTTAACACTCCTTGAACTTATTGGATAGTTTAGAGATACAGTGCGAAAACAGGCCCTTCGGCCCACCGAGTCCACACTCAACAGCGATCTCCGCCCAGCAACACCATCCTACACACACTAGGGACAATTTTACATTTACACCAAGCCAATTAACCTACAAACCTGTACATCTTTGGAGCGTGGGAGGAAACGGAAGATCTCAGAGAAAACCCACGCAGGTCACGGGGAGAACGTACAGACTACGTACAGACAGCACCCGTAGTCAGGATCGAACTCGGGTCTCTGGCGCTGTAAGGCAGCAACTCTACCGCTACTCCACGGAAGAAGCTTGGAGTTGTCCATGTTGCTATGGACCAAGAGTCGTGTTTTGGGCAAAAAGATATGAATGGCAAATTTATTTCACAATGGAATATCAGTGATAGGCCAGCAACTTTATAATAACAGTAGAATGGATTAAAAAGCAACTTTAAAATAATATTAGAATTCTAGAACTTCGTTAACTTATCTAAATATGAAAGTCCCAGTTATCATGATGGATTTGAACGAGTCTCTGGATCATCATTGCAAGCCTCTAGATAGTTAGTTCAGTAACTCAACCACAATGCCATTAGACCATCGTTCACATATGGATTTCCAAAGCTGCAATATCACACAGGAGTCCAGGCATACGTGGCCAGTGCTGAAGATTCCACTCACAACATTTTACCTGAGCTCGGAAAACAGGAAGCTGCTCGCCACTTCTTCGGGAAAATTCGGGATAACCAAACTCGGGGTCTTCTACGTAACAGGACAAGTCAGGAGTTGGGGCAGGCTTATCTTCAGGAGCTGTGCAAGCAAAGTGTAAGGTGTTAGAGAGAGAAGATTAAGTAGCTCCCACAAAGGCAAAATCTTTATCCTGCACTGGTCCACTGTTCAAGGGAACTTGGTTTTCTTTTATATTTGCATTTTGCGTGGTAGCTTGTCTTACACAGAGGATGGTGGATGTCTGGAACACACTGCCAGGGTTGGTGTTGGGACAGATTTGATGGTGGTGTTAAAGGCGCTTTTAGATAGACACATGGATATCATAGAATAGGATGGATATGAATGGCAATGGTCAGCTTGCCATGGTGTTTGGCATTGTGGTCTAAAGAGCCTGTTCCTGTGCTATGTACATGTTGATCATTTGGCCACCAGTGATGGCCCTCCCTTGGACTTCCCTTTGGTACAGCTGTGAAAAGATTACCTAGACGGCCATTCCACAGGCACTGTAGAATGGAGCACAGACATACTTCCCACTCCACTCCAGTAGTTTTTCCATTGTGGCCAAATATGTTGGCCTCACAAGTCTACTTTAGTTTAGAGATACAGCATGAAAACAAACCCTTTGGCTCACCGAGTCCATGCCAACCATCGATCACCCATTCTCACTGGTTTCATGTTATTCCTTTTTCTCGTTTGCTCCCTACACCCGAGGGACAATTTCCACAGGCCAATTAACGTACAAACCCGCACGTCTTTGGGATGTGGGAGGTAAACCAGAGCACCCGGGGAAAACCCATGCAGTGACAGAGAGAAGGTGCAAACTCCACACAGACAGCAGCCAAGGTAACGGACCTAGGTCTCCTGTCCCGGGCAACTCTACCAGCTGCGCCAATACAGCTCAGCATCCTGGTAGAGAGTTCGAAACCACCATCAGGTGGTGCAGCGTTAGAGATGCTGCCTTACAGCGCCAGAGACCAGGGTTCAATACTGTCTGTACGGAGTTTGTACGTTCTCCCTGTGACCTGCGTGGGTTTTCTCCAGGGTCTCCGGTTTCCTCCCACACTCCAAAGTCGTACAGGTTTATAGGTCTGAAGAAGGGTCTCGACCCGAAACGTTGCCTATTTCCTTCGCTCCATAGATGCTGCCTCACCCGCTGAGTTTCTCCAGCATTTTTGTCTACCTCAGGTTTATAGGCTAATTGGCTTGGTGTAATTGTAAATTGTCCCTAGTGTGTGTTGGATAGTGTTAGTGTGCGGGGATCGTTGGTCGATGTGGACTCGGTGGGTCGAATGGCCTGTATATCTAAACTAAAGTAAACTAAACTAAACACAATGCAACTCCAGAGAAGGGAAACTAGCAAGGGGCAAGGTTAAGGATAGAGGAGTTAAATAAATATCACAATTATCTGCATTTTGTTTAAAAGGCAGCAAAGGAAGCGACTGTTGAAAGATCGGTAATCTGCTCAAGATAAAAGTATGAAAAGAAACAAACAAAAAGAAACAAAATTGTGCGCCAGATTGGTAAAGAGGAACCAGACAGAGCACTGATTCTGGGACCAAACTTACCCCGAGTCACCGGTGGTGGGCTGGTGTCTTTCTCCGTCTCAGATCCAATCCACATCTCTTCCCTCGGCATCTCCTCCTCGTTCTCCTTCCCCGCTTGGAATTTCTGCATCCTGTCCACCAAACATTCGGAATCACTGGAATAATCCACTGACTGGGAGGAAAGGAAAGAGAGTCACTTGGGCCGCAAGGATCATCCTCCCGCTCGGCCAGCCACCGGCTCAGGATTCACAACACAGCCTCCCTTCTGTACCACCCTGACAATGCAGCGCCACTGCTTCCACTGGCCCCCTCACACAACAACCCATTCCAAGCATGCAAGGCTCAGCGTCCAGAGCCCAGACACAAAATATTGAACCCGCAAGCCCATATTTATGCTCAATGTAGAATCTATGCAGTAGATTCAATTCAAGCAAGTCAAGACTAGATTAGCGCACAATTAGAACCAGAACAAAATAGATTCCCTCAAAAGCTTGGCCAGAGACCAGGAAAGGCAAGTTAGGTTCATGGTTAATACCCATCATGATTAGATTCATGGTCCAACGTTGCAACAGTCCTCCGGCATTAAGTTAAAGCGATCGAAATGCAGGCCGATTGCAGGGCAGTGACTGGTGCTGTATGGTATCTGAGCCTGGATGTTGGACAAATTCAGGACTGGACACCCAACTGTCCAGCTCCTCTTGGGATGATCAGAGACCGACCGCTTGGATGAGGTGCCAGAGGGAAATGAAATTCCGCAGCAGTCAGCGAGCGCTCTCAGAAGACGGGGGAAAGTTTGTGATTGCTGCTACCTTGCTAAAGCTGCACATGCAAGCACCACTCAGAGCAAACCCATGTCTTGAAAGGGTATAACAGAAAAGGTCAGAAAGTTGGTCCCATCAAGTTAGGCTGGTAGCATTCATGTGATGTTCATCTAACTCCACCCATAAAACATGCATGAAGGAACTGCAGATGCTGGTTTAAGCCAAAGATAGACTCAAAAGGCTGGAGTAACTCAGCGTGACAGGCAGCATCTCTGGAGAGAAGGCATGGGTGACGTTTCGTGTTGAGACCCTTCTTCAGACTGGGTCCGAAGAAGGATCTCGACCCAAAACGTCACCTATTCCTTCTCTCCAGAGATGCTGCCTGACCCGCTGAGTTACTCCAGCATTTTGTATCCACCCATAGAATGTTGGATTGTTTCTGAACCTGTGTCTCCGCCAGCATTTCTTAACCAGCAATGAATCTCCTCACAGTTGCCCAGGGCTGCCCCGACTCTCTCCACACCTACCCCAGTGGCCCTGCTTACCCTTCTCCTGCGGTGCACCAGGGAGGGGTCCGGGATGTTGCCATTGCCGTTGGTGGTGTCGCCGGAACACTGGTTGTTAATCGAGGAGGGTCGCAGGATGTGACCACCTTCATGTCCTCCCTCAGCACTTATCCCGCAGCCAAAAACAAAACTCGCCAGCGAGTGGTAGTGAGCCAAAAGCACAACCCCGTGCACCAGCTCTGCCAGCGACCAACAGTGCTCTCCGATCTTCAGCAGGTCCTACACGGGTGCAAAGGACACGGACAGTGAGGAAGGAGATGGTGAATGTAGCGGTGAGCCGAGTGTATCGGATCAAATGGTTCATTCCGTCAAAGAGGCCGCAGTGGCAGAAACAGGCTAGATGTTTTTATTAGAACAGAGCACATTTACATCTGAGATACAAAAATAGCGAATGAGTTTCACTGGAATTACAAAGTTTATGATCGTGTTGGATCCAAAACATCTGACGTTGCATCCAAGTGATAGGGGGCGCCGAAGAGATTCGTCCAGCCCCAACGTGAGGTTTGATCGCCCGGCACGGGGGGAACTGACATCCCTCCGATGCGGGGTAGCTGAACGCCTCGACGCGGAGGGCCAGAACGCCGCCAGCTACGGGACTCAAGACCGTCCCGTCAATGGGGGGGCTCGAGGCCCCTGACCAAGGAAGAACAAAAAGGGAAGGACTTGAACTTTATTTCGCCTTCCATCACAGTGAGGAATGTGTAGGAGTCACTGTGATGGATGTTTATGTTAAAATGTGTTTTTTGAGTATGTTGCTTTTTTTAAATTGTATGACTGACCTGGCCAGTGAAATTTCACGACACCAATTGGTGTATGTGACAATAAATGAACCTTATGAAGTGATGACGCTGTGTATAGGGTAGGGGATCCATGGATGAAGCTCACCTCAATGTGTTGCTTGGTGATGAGCCAGGGTCGGTGTGCCAGGATCTTGTTGATCTCGTTCAGGTTTCTCAGCCTCTGGGGTATGCAGTCCAGCCCCTGCAGCCACTGTGGGTTACCACCCACCTGGAGGAACTGATTGATGTGAACCTCCACCAAGTACAAGCACTGGTGTCGAGCAGCCGCCTGGTGATGAGAACAGAGGTTTAACCCACGGCTGGGGCTCGTGGCTACAGTAAGTGAAATGAGGAAGACACAGGGAAGGGAAAGGAGGCAGTGCAGAGAGAGTAGTTATTATGCGATTACAAAAAGGAAGCAAAGACTGGTGCTATCACCACATTCACCACAGTGGTCACCAGCTGATCGGTACTGTTTGTAATTTTACTAGGTATGTTACAAAACCTACCTGAATCGTGGCTGAGCATCTGCCCCAGCCCCGTGTGTGTGATTTTGACGCTGTTTAGAGGGGGCGGGTTTAAAACGCAATTTTTACTAGGCTGTTCCAATCGAAAATGTTCAGCCTAGTAAATCATTAACGGAAAATCGCTGAAAGACCCCGTCGCAAAAGGTATTATTAGTTTTTATGGCCTTGTATAATATTTATAGTAGTTTAAAAATCACTCTCTCACTCCGCAACCTCTCGCAGCCCCAGGGTTTTATAAAGCAAACAATTAAAGGTATGTACCTTATTTTTACATTAAATAGGGCTTGTATATAACCCTGTATATAAAGTTTTCTATAGCGAGTAGTTCATTTTGGGCTCTTTATATCCCGCAGTATTTTTCTGGGCACTTGAGGGCACAAATCCAGCGCAATGTGAACGTTCTAAACCAGCGCGTTCACAGGAACCCACTAGAAAGCTGATTTAAATTGACTTTAATTTACAGCAAATGAACACTAAATTCCTTCCATTTGGCCTATAAAATGATGTAAATGGGCTATTTAAAAATATTAATCATTTATTAAGAAATGGATAGATGTTTAGATCTAGTAATTGAAGTTTGAAATTAGCTACAATTGGGTAACTAACTAATTATATGCTTTAATTTCAGGTCATCCAAGTAAGATTATTTTATATTTGTTTCAGAATGCTTCAATCTATGATAACTGAAAATTTCATTCAGTTCTCTTAATTTTTAAGAAGGTTATGGGCTTTTGGCTGTCCACGATCACAGCTTTTTTGTTATGTCCATAGAAAATCAATAGGGAACAAGATGCTAATTTCCGAGTATGAAAATGGCCATAACTTTTTTATTACTTGAGATATGAAAGTGAATTAGGTGTCAAATTAAACTTATTGTTATGCTTTATCTGATGGGATAAATTGCAGACTTGATTTTTTAAATCTCAAAATTTTGTAACATTGCTAATTTTACCACACACAGCAAAGAGAGAATTTCAGCATCAGCCCGTCCCCTTCATTATCCCAGCCTTGTCATTAAACACTCTTTCAGGGAAAGTAAGAAAACAGGTGTCAGGGATTTCCCAGAGAGTTTAAAAAAAAGTTCTCTCCATAAATAGAAAGCATACAGGCAGACTGAAGTAGGTAATGGCAAAAGGTTCCCAAAGCAGCTCGAGCTGCAATTTTAGAGCAGTGTTGAATCTAATGAAGAACCAAAATGTCTAATCTTGTAGGGGCACGAAACAGCATTCAATAGGTTAGGAAAAAATGTGGTGTGGGGATTGCTATTTGTAGGGGCACACATGTTGGACTGGATTATTGCAGTGACCAATTCCAACTACAGAGGATGCAGGGCAGGTCAGGACTAGGACGTGATGTGGAGCTGCCATTACTTGAGTGGAATAAGCCCAGATTGGATGACCCGCTCATCCCAGGCTCGTCACTATGGCGATGCAGGCCAGCAACATGGCTGCCATCCGCTTTACTAACACCTCAAATTTCAAAATCTCACCCGTGTCTTTGGCCACAGCACCCCCCCCCCCCCACCCCCCACCAAATTCTGTATCATCCCCTGTCCTCCAATTCCAAGATCTCAACATTTCCAGCCTCATGCTGCCAGATTTTGCCATTTTAGTGAACCAGTCTAAATATTCCCATACTCCAAAATATTCCATTTTACTTGTTACATCTTCAAAATTCAGCATTTTTTTATTTTAGATTGGGATTATCTCCAACTTTTTGCTTGTCAATTGTTATACAACTACAATTTGTTATTCATTTGTACAAGTTGAAAGGTAATGCTAGGAAAATGAAAAAAAAAAGATTTTGCACCAATTTTGCATTAAGCTCCAGCCCAAGGTGACAATGGCCCCCTGTGGCCAATAATGTTTGTGACCTAGGGACAGAGCAGATGTCCTGTTCTAAGATCAGTTGCTTTAGTTTTTTTAGAGGTACAGCGAGGAAACAGACCCTTTGGCCCACCGAGTCCATGCCCACCAGCTGTCCCCATACATGTACTAGGGACAATGTACACTTATACCAAGCCAATTAACCTACAAACCTGTAAGTCTTTGGAGCATGGGAGGAGACCGGAGCACCCGAGGACACGGGGAGAATGTACAAACTCCGCACAGACAGCACCTGTAGTCAGGATCGAACCCGGGTCTCTGGCGCTGTATGGCTGCAACTCTACCGCTGTGCCACCATGCCACCTAATTGGGTGTTGTTGCTGAATGCCCTTCTTCGCCACACAGACAGCCACATGCTGGAACGTGTTGATGTGGGCGCTAGGTCAGCGTAACACTAAAACGTGTTTATGTCCTTAAAATGCATACTTACCATGATGGCAATGTAGTGTCGGTAGTGGAAGGGGAGCGGTCCATCCATGTGTAGCAGGTAGTGTTGGGTTTTGAGGAAGGACTCCAGGTACTGGGGGTGGCATCCCATGAGTTGCACAACTCCGTCCAGGCAGCTCCTGCTACCCAGTGCCTTCACAAACAGGTGGGCCCGGTCATTCTCTCCACCCACCTTGTTGATCTGCAGGTGAAGAAGACAAGCACAATGCACCTCAGTCCACCTCTTTACAATCTGCTTACTTCAGGTTATCTGTAACACAAGTAATAGGTGACGTTTCGGGTCGAGACCCTTCTTCAGTCTGACATCAGCCTGAAGAAGGGTCTCGACCCGAAACGTCACCTATTTCCTTCGCTCCATAGATGCTGCCTCACCCGCTGAGTTTCTCCAGCATTTTTGTCTACCTTCGATTTTCCAGCATCTGCAGTGCCTTCTTAAACATGTAACATAAGTAATCTCACTCAATCTTTCCTGAATTCCAGCTATACCAAATATTGAAGTGCTCACCTTGGCATGGAAGGCAAGAAATGGTTTGCAATGGTAACAATGTGGATTTAGTTTAGTTTAGAGATATAGCGCAGAAACAGCCCCTTCTGCCCACCGAGTCCGTGCTGACCAGTGATCCACGCACATCAACACACACACACACACTAGTGACAATTTACATTTATATCATTCCAATTAACCTACAAACCTGTACGTCTTTGGAGTGTGGGAGGAAACCGAAGATCTTAGAGAAAACCCACACAGGTCACGGAGAGAATGTGCAAACTTCATACAGACAGCACCCCTAGCCGGGATCGAACCCGGGTCTCTGGCGCTGTGAGGGCAGTAAATCAGCAACTCTACCGCTGCGCCACCGTGCAGTCCCTACCCGGGGTAATTAAAAATTAAATCTTCTAATTTCAGAGCTATATTTTCCCACTGTGCCAGTGCGAGCTACTATGTGCTTTAACATTCATAGATAGATACAACAGGACAACAAGGCATCAGCTCAGAGTCTGTGTCAACCATCAATCAAAACATCCTACATTCATTCCATTCCTTCCATATTTTATTAAATCCCACCAGATTTTACCACTCACCTAACACCGCGGGAATTTACAGAGGTCAAGTAATCTAACTGGGAGGAAACCAGAGAATTCGGAGGAAACCCATGTGGTCGCAAGGCCAACCTGCAAACTCCACATAGACAGCACTCGAGGTCAGGATCGAACACAGGTATCTGGCGCTGTGAGGCAGCAGCTCTACTAGCTGCACCACCCATCTTTGAACTTTGTTTCTGATGGAAACCATCACGCAGATCAAGGGTGAGACTGTGGCCGGAGAGGGCAGCAACTGGGAGTTAGAGGCACCTGGTGAACATCTGTAACCAGATGCACAGGGGCGTCACCAGCAGCTGATGCACCTTTTCACACACTCGCTATCAGCAATCAAGATAAACGGCTCTCCAGAAGAGGGGTGGGAATACTGGAGAAGAGGCAGCTCAGGCTGCTGTCTCACGGTGAATGCTGCCCATTCAGCAGCACAGGTCCACATGTTTTAATCTGCTGTCCAATATCAACCGCAGCTCCACAATAGGAGCTATCCATGAAAATGTAAACCATGCAATCCCAAAACACCCAATAAATTTAAACATTTCCAGTTATTAGCCTGAAAATGTCTTTGCAAAACTCGACATGGATTGAACTGACCCAGGCTGAGACATGTTAGACCAAGCCAGCAGTGGGAGGAATTGCAGTAACAACAGACCCTGGGAAATATATACAGGTAGGATTCCATTCATGAATTTTATACATGAAATATATATATATATACACACACACACATACACACACATATATATATATATATACATACACACATATATATATATATACATATACATACATATATATATATATATACACACACATATATATATAATATATATATACACACACACACACACACACATATATATATATACACACATACATATATATAGGGCTTATACATATTTACCAGGTTATATATTCTCACATACGGACATATGTTATTTATCATATATACACATACATATCTGTAAAACCTACACATTATATATACACACATACATATGTAAATATCCACATAGACAGCACTCGAGGCCATACTGAGCCTGGGTAGGAGGCATATATATAGGCAGCAGCTAGTAGCTGCACCTTCTTTATATATACTGTATTCTGATACATACATACATTATGCAGATCAATACTGATATATATATGTATGTATGTATGTATATATATTATAGCATCAGTGGAATGTTAGGGGGGTGGGAAGAAGGGCTTATGTTTTCCAGGTTTATTCTCGTGCGGACAATGTTATTTGTCATTAACATACGTCTCTGTAAAACCTTCACAAGGCCAACGTGTAAACTCCACATAGACAGCACTCGAGGCCAGGACTGAGCCTGGGTAGAAGGCATGTGAGGCAGCAGCTAGTAGCTGCACCTTCTTTGAACTGTTTCTGATGGAAACCATTATGCAGATCAGGGTTTGAGAACGTGTTGTGGCCAAAGGGCATCACCAGGGGGTTAGATTATTACCAAACACTGGGTGACCACTGTAATCATTCAGCAATCCTTCCAATTCGTACTTTTAGCAAATATTGAGATAGTTCAAGGCGATGTGAAAGGAAGCCAGCTACTAACGGCGACGTTAGGGAATAGGAAACAATGCGGATGCAAATCAGGACAGTCGTCGGGCCAGCCACTCGGTTTGCAAATGTTCAAAGGGAATAGGAGGAGAATTAGGCCATTCAACCCATCGAGTCCACTCCAACATTCAATCATGGCTGATCTCTGCCTCCTAATCCCATCTTCCTGCCTTCTGGATGGATAAACTTTGCTTGGAGATGGTGCAGAATAGTTTCACTGATCTGATCCCCAAGGGGGCTACAAGGAAAATTTGAGCAAATCGATTTCATTGGAGTGTAGACGGAGTAAAAGTGACCCCATCAAAATATATGACTTGAGGATCTGGAGCTGAGAGGCACAGCCAAAGGTTGGCCATTTTGGACCATACATTCTGCTGACATTCGTCCGATACATGTTTTGGCAATCAAACCAATGGGCACAGCGGTAGAGTTGCTGCCTTACAGCGCCAGAGACCCAGGTTCGATCCCGGCTACGGGTGCTGTCTGTACGGAGTTTGTAAATTCTCCCCGTGACTGTGTGGGTTGTCTTGGATCTTTAGCTTCCCCCCACACTCCAAAGGTTTGGATGTTAATTGGCTTGGTATAAATGAAAATTGTCCCTTGGATAGTATTAATATGTGGGGATCGCTGGTCGGTGCGGACTCGGCAGGCCGAAGGGCCTGTTTCCACGCTGTATCTCTAAACTAAACTAAAATGTAGAAATCTAATCTGGAAATATAGAGATTGTTGAAGTTCATCCACAATCTTATTTACTAACACTGCTGCCTTGTGACATCTTCCTGATCTCCCCATCTTACATTGCTGTGCGGAGTAAACAAAGACATAGACAATAGGTGCAGGAGGAGGCCCTTCAGCCCTTTGAGCCAGCACTGCCATTCATTGTGATCATGGCTGATCATCGACAATCAGTAACCGTTCCTGCTCTTTCCCCATACCCCTTGATTCCGCTAGCCCCTAAAGCTCTATTAAATTCATCCAGTGAATTGGCCTCCACCGCCCTCTGTGGCAGAGAATTCCACAAATTCACAACTCTATGGGTGAAGTACTCCAGCATACCTTCAACGTGAGCCTGGAGAGGGTGCTTGTGATGTGGAAGACATCCAGCCTGGTTCCTGTACCAAAGAGGACTCGCCCTAGCTCCACCAATGACTACAGACCAGTAGTGCTGACTTCACACATCATGAAGTCCCTGGAGAGGCTGGTGCTCGCTCACCTGTGACCCCTGGTTAAACCCTACCTGGACCCCCTGCAGTTCTCTCACCAAACAAAGATGGAGGTTGAGGACACCATCATCCACCTGCTCCATCATTCCTCTGCTCGCCTGGATAAGCCGGGAAACATTGTGAGAGTCATGTTTTTTACACTTCTCCAGTGCTTTAACACAATCTGGCCTGACCTGCTAGGGAGCGAATTGACAAAGATGCAGGTGGATGCTCCATTGGTGTCCTGGATCACCAACTAACTGACTGGACGACCACTATATGTTAGACTACAGAACTGTGTCTCGGACATGGTGGTGAGCAACACAGGGGCTCCACAGGGAACGGTCCTCTCTACCTTCCTGTTTACCATCTACACCTTGGACTTCAGATATAACTCCGACTGCTGCCACCTGCAGAAGTTTACAGATGTCTCTGCAATTGTGGGCTGCATCAGTGAGGGGAGGGAAGCTGAATACAGAGGTGTAGTCAACGGCTTTGTTGAGTGATGTGGGCTGAATTACCTGCAGCTCAACACCGGCAAGACTAAGGAGATGGTGATGGACTTTAGCAGGAGAGGAACACCCCTGTCCACTGTTTGAAGGTATGATGAAATCTCACTTTGTTTAAAAAAAAAACATGCATTTCATCCATAATGCATCTATTATCAACCTTATTAACGCCCCTCGGACTATCCTTGATTGGACTTTGCTGGCTTTACCTTGCACTAAACGTTATTCCCTTATCATGTATGTATACACTGCAAATGGCTCAATTGTAATCGTGTACTGTCTTTCCGCTGACTGGTTAGCACGCAACAAAACCTTTTCACCGTACCTGGGTACACGTGGCAATAAACTAAACTGAAACTGAACTGGTCCCTGACCCTAATATTGCAGGGTCAAACCGCACTGGATTACAGCCCTAAAAAGCCACTTAGAATCCTTTGCAAGAACTCTACATAAAGCAAAGCTTTTGTTGTTGGTTGTAAAGAGCAGACTCAGCATAATGTCCGTGAACTAGTCATGCAACCAACACTCACTGAGTTGATGCGGCGGTGGTGTAGCGCAGGGTATTAGAGGGAACCTTGAATGAAGCGTTGTCTGCAATTATACAGGATAGATAGCCCAATGATTGTGGATCAGGCAAGTGGACATTTCTGGTGCTAAGAAGCCCTTACTACAAGCACGAGGCTGATGGGAGAGTTTTAAAATAACCAAGGGTGCAGAAAAGCTCATGCGGCAGAGAGCTACAAATAAGTGTCTGCGGAGTGAAATGTGGAACAGTGGTGCTGCTGGAATCTAGGCCATGTCAACACTGCATTGGACCATATCTACCAGAATACACCCATCTATGTTAATCTAGTAGGCATTTTGGACTACAGGTTTCTCCTCACTAATGGAGGTCATTGTATCATGTGTATTCCATTCACTTTTTTAATAAAATGTTCCCCAGTATTACACATTTTCCAGTGAACCTGTTAGGTTTAAAAGGGAGAGTGGAAACAAGGCCCAAGTTTAAAGGGAGTGTGGGAACTGGGGCCCCTGTGAATGTATGAGGAGAGCAAAGGCCATCTGGTGAGCCAGATGCTGGGGAGCAGATTGTCGAGCATTTTACTGTGTTCTTTACTCTAGCACTACAGTGAGCTCCTGCACTACTGAGCACTACAGAGAGGAGGTCTGGTAGGTAATCAGAGATAGCAGAAGGAACAAAATCCACAAAAAAAACAGGAGAGAGGAGACACACAGAATGTTGAGGAACAGGAGATATTGGAAACTGGCTCCAAATAAAAAAAACCACCACAACCAAGGAAAGCGGAACGAGTGCAATAAATAAATCAGCAGAGCAGAACAGCGAGGAGTTGAGGAAGAAAGTCAGAAAGGGATGCAGTATCACCAAGGATAGAAAGGTGAATGATGGAGATTCGAAGCATGTAGACATATTAAAAGTATGAAAGGGGAAATGGCAGGACACAAACCAGGAGAGAGATGATTATAGGACACAAACAAATTGGTGAAATTAATGTTTAAAGGCCAAATATCATTTAGCTTGGAATTTAAAAAAAATTGTTTTTTAAGTATGGGCCTGTTTTGCACACAGGCAGTAAGTACCATGATCTTCCATAGCCCTGGGAAGAATGTAGTCTATTAGCTACAGTAACGCACGCAGTGCATTTCAGAAAAGTCGATACTTCTGCATTTCTCAGCAATCCCAGCAAGAAGCCCATGGAGGAACTGGCGACGAGAAGGGCCGTTGAAATGGGGTTCCTGTGGGTACTCCTGCTTCATCCCTAAGACTCGCAGGTTTGCATGCTAATTGGCCTCTGTAAATTGCCCCCCCACCCATTGTAGGGAGTGAACAAGTAAGTGGGATAACATGGAACAAGTGTGAACAGGTGATCGATAGTCAGCATGGGCTTGGTGGGCCGAAGGGCCTGTTTCTAAGGCTCATCTCGCAATCAAAGTAGATTCTGAAGACCTGCCATCCTCCGAATGCTTTATCCCACACCCACACAACATGAACTGCATCTGCTCCGTCACCCACCCCCTCAAAATCTCAACTAAATTCTCCATAGATGGTGAAATGGAACTCTCAAGTTTTAGCAGTTCAAAGTCAACAAGATTCTCCAAGTAACCACTGACTGCAAGATTCACTACGATCTTGTGTCTCACTATTGACAAACACATTGTATTCACGACAAACACATAATTGCTCCAGAAAAATTATTTCCCTCAACAGCTTGAAGTGGGATTGAAAATTTCATTTTAACAAACATATCTGGCCCTGAATGCGTGGTACAACTCGCTGGAATAGTTGGGGATGGGGAAGGTGTGAACCTTCTCATAAAGGAACTCAAATACATGTTGGGTCCATTGTCCATACAAGGTTAATTCCCGGGATGACGGGACTGTCATATACTGAATGGAGCAGCTGGGCTTGTACACTCCGGAGTTTAGAAGGATGAGAGGATATCTCATTGAAACATATAAGATTGTTAAGGGTTTGGACACGCTAGAGGCAGGAAACATGTTCCCGATGTTGGGGGAGTCCAGAACCAGTTTAAGAATAAGGAGTAAGCCATTTAGAACGGAAACGAGGAAACACTTTTTCTCACAGAGAGTGGTGAGTCTGTGGAATTCTCTGCCTCAGAGGGCAGTGGAGGCAGGTTTTCTGGATGCTTTCAAGAGAAAGCTAGATAGGGTTCTTAAAAATAGCGGAGTCAGGGGATATGGGGAGAAGGCAGGAACGGGATACTGATTGTGGATGATCAGCCATGATCACATTGAATGGCGGTGCTGGCTCGAAGGGCCAAATGGCCTACGCCTGCACCTATTGTCTATTGTCTCATTTGTAGTGGCTGAGGAAGAAATGTCCGAGCTTGTGCACTTTGTTCACGGAGGTAGATCAATACATACTGCTGACTCTAGGAACACGAAATGCCAAAGTGTTCCATTCCCCAACTCTGACATCCTCTCCCTTAAAGAGCACGAAATGCGCAAAGACAACGTTCTCTTTAAAATGCCGCTGCAAATTTTCCATGCAATGCAAGTTGCAGAGCCCGTGCAATAGTCTCAAAGTGGGCAGGTAGCAGCTTGGTCTGTGCAATGCTTAGTGTTGGTTGGTGTAGAATAACCATACCAAAGGTGGAACAAAGAGGAACTTTGGATCGCTACAGTTACCGCATGTCAGTGTCTCGTATAGAAACTGCAGCTGACAGCTTTCTTTTGCCTTTTACAGTTTGAAAGGAAACTTGTTTTTTGGTTTCCTGTATCAAGGAGTTTTATTTAAACATTAACATTTACTTTTCTTTCACACCAAAGAAAAAAACCCACGACCTTCGTCCTCAGCTAAGCAAAAGATAGTTCTCTTTTCCTTCACTAGAGTTGCTGGAGGAAGGCTTTACACTTAAGATAGACATTTAGAAGATTGAGGGGGGATCTTATAGAAACTTACAAAATTCTTAAGGGGTTGGACAGGCTAGATGCAGGAAGATTGTTCCCGATGTTGGGGAAGTCCAGAACAAGGGGTCACAGTTTAAGGATAAGGGGGAAATCTTTTAGGACCGAGATGAGGAAAACATTTTTCACACAGAGAGTGGTGAATCTCTGGAATTCTCTGCCACAGAAGGTAGTTGAGGCCAGTTCATTGGCTATATTTAAGAGGGAGTTAGATGTGGCCCTTGTGGCTAAATGGATCAGGGGGTATGGAGAGAAGGCAGGTACGGGATACTGTTGGATGATCAGCCATGATCATATTGAATGGCGGTGCAGGCTCGAAGGGCCGAATGGCCTACTCCTGCACCTATTTTCTATGTTTCCATGTTTCTATGGCACAAAAAGCTGGAATAACTCAGCGGGACAGGCAGCATCCATGGAGAGAAGGAATAGGTGGCGTTTCGGGTCGAGACCCTCCTTCAGACAGAAAGTCAGGGGAAAGGGAAACAAGAGATACAGACACCGATGTGGAGAGATGCAGAACAAATGAATGCAAGATAGGCAAAAAAGTAACACTGGTAAAGGAAACAGGCCATTGTTAGCTGCCTGTTAGGTGAGAACGAGAAGCTGGTGTGACTTGGGTGGGACAGGGATAGAGAGGGGGGGAATGCAGGGGTTACTTGAAGTTAGAAAAATCAAATACATACCACTGGGCTGTAAGCTGCCCAAGCAAAATATGAGATGCTGTTCCTCCAATTTGCATTTAGCCTCACACTTTTACACTTATTTCATGCTCATTAATTTTCAATCTGCCCATGACAGTCAATGTCAGGATTTTTTATGGTTGGGGCAGATTATGAGGGGCAAAGGAAAGGTTTTCAGAAAAGGATTGTGAAAGATATTGGGTGTTGATGGAGCAGATAACTCCAGATTCGAGCAGGAAGCTCCAAACATATCCCAAAGCATAGACCCAAGCAGTCGTTGTAGGTGCGACAGAGGTTCACCTGCACCTCCTCCAACCTCATCTATTGCATCCGCTGCTCTAGGTGTCAGCTGCTCTACATCGGTGAGACCAAGCGCAGGCTTGGCGATCGTTTCCCCGAACACCCCCGCTCGGTCCGCAATAACCAACCTGATCTCCCGGTGGCTCAGCACTTCAACACCCCCTCCCATTCCGAATGCGTTCTTTCTGTCCTGGGTCTCCTCCATGGCCAGAGTGAGCACCACCGGAAATTGGAGGAGGAGCACCTAATATTTCGCTTGGGCAGTCTGCACCCCAGCGGCATGAACATTGACTTCTCCAATTTCCGGTAGTCCTTACTGTCTCCTCCCCTTCTCAGCTCTCCCTAAACCCTCTGGCTCCTCCTCTTCCTTTCTTCTCCCCCCCCCCCCCCACCCTACATCAGTCTGAAGAAGGGTTTTGGCCCGAAACGTTGCCTATTTCCTTCGCTCCATATATGCTGCCGCATCCGCTGAGTTTCTCCAGCACATTTGTCTACCTCCCAAAGTATGAACTTGGGTTAGAGACCAACAACACAACCAAGGACGGGTGAACACAATGGAACTCTTATCTCATCCCAAATGCTTTTGAAAATACTATGCATAGAGTGGGTGAAAGAGGAGGATTGGAATGTCCTTGCCTGCTAAAGGAAGAAAGTATTGCTTTTTTGCTGTGCCTTGTACAGCATCTAAAGGACGTTACAGCCAAAACAGCACGCAATGAAATGCAATCAGTCATGTAGGAAATGTGGCGGCCAATTTGGGCGCTGCAAGGTGCAACAAATGTGAAATAGCTGGTCAAAGGATCAATATTTGCCAGTAAACCAACTGCCCTGGGTTGTCAGTTACCGCTCCGGGTTACTTTACATCAGATCAGGTCTTGCTTTAAAGTCTCATTCACGTGCAGCACCATTGACAGATTGAACCCCACGAGGTGTAGCTCTGAAGCACCAGTCTGGTTCACAGGCACTGATCTCACCAAGCAGCCGTGGCCCCACATCCTTCTGACTCAAAGACAAAATTTGGGATGGCTTCCACTAGTGGGAGAGTCTCGGACCAGAGGTCACAGCCTCAGAATTAAAGTACGTTCCTTTAGGAAGGAGATGAGGAGGAATTTATATCAGAGTGTGGTGAATTTGTGGACTTCATTGCAACAGAAGGCTGTGAAGGCCAAGTCAATTGATATTTTTAAGGCATTGATAAGATTCTTGATTAGTGCGGGTGTCAGGGGTTATGGGGAGCAGGCAGGAGAATGGGGTTAGGAGGAAGAGATAGATCAGCCATGATTGAATGGCAGAGTAGACTTGATGGGCCGAATGGCTTCATTCTGCTCCTGTCACTTATGAGCTTATGAAGCAGTGCTCCCAGCTCAGCTGTAGCTTCACACAATAGCAGCCTCAATAGGGGAGGTTGGAGAGAAAAGGATTCTTCCCAGTAGTTGGTGTAGACAGAGTGCTCATGAATTACATGATAGATTTGGCTCAATGCAAAATAAAAAACACCAAAGCCCTTTGGTTAAGCATTGAATCACACAATGTAACTCAGCCTGCCAAAACCATTCATGAAGTATGTGTGAACAGATACCAGGATCTGGTCCAGATTGACATGGGACGCAGCTTGAACATTTCATGCACCCGTTATATTTCACTGGAATCCTGTGCATTCTGTGAGAAGTTGATCATGAAACACAACATGCATGTTAAAAGCCCGGTGTAATACTACAAGTTAAATGCCATCCACTTGATTTCCAGAACCTGTTGGAATGAGCACGTGTCAACCTTGAATGTACCAAAGTCATGAGCTGGTACCGTTTAAGGACCCCCCCTCTCCCCCCCTCCCCAGGATTCCTTGAAAGTAAGATTCTGGTCTGGAACCACCACACAGACTTGTTCTAGGCGTCCATCCAAATACTTCTCATTCTTGAATCAGCAGTCAACATTGCACATGATAGCACAACATTCACTTTAATGAAAGTGTCAGCTGTGACTCTGACCCTCGCATTCTTGTCTGGGAATACGAAGGTTCTGGGTGCAAGCCCCACTTCACTCACAAACATCATGAAGAAAGACTGGATAGACTTGGTTTATACTCTCTAGAATTTAGAAGATTGAGAGGGGATCTTATAGAAACTTACAAAATTCTTAAGGGGTTGGACAGGCTAGATGCAGGAAGATTGTTCCCGATGTTAGGGAAGTCCACGACAAGGGGTCACAGCTTAAGGATAAGGGGGAAATCCTTTAAAACCGAGATGAGAAGAACTTTTTTCACACAGAGAGTGGTGAATCTCTGGAACTCTCTGCCACAGAGGGTAGTTGAGGCCACTTCATTGGCTATATTTAAGAGGGAGTTAGATGTGGCCCTTGTGGCTAAGGGGATCAGGGGGTATGGAGAGAAGGCAGGTACGGGATACTGAGTTGGATGATCAGCCATGATCATATTGAATGGCGGTGCAGGCTCGAAGGGCCGAATGGCCTACTCCTGCACCTAATTTCTATGTTTTTCTATGTTTCTATCACAATACCAACCCTCAAGGCTGAGATAGATAGATTCTTGATTAGCACGGATGTCAGGGGTAAAGAGGAGAAGGCAGGAGTAAGAGGGAGAGATAGATCAGCCATGATTTAATGGCGGAGGAGACTTAATGGGCCGAATGGCCTAATTCTGCTCCTATCACTCAAGACTCGTCAGATGTTAAACCAAACTCTCATCAGTAAAGACTACAGATCTTCAGGAACACCTCTGAAGAATAGAGCCGGTGTTTACATATATTCCTTCACAAAACAAGGGGGTGGTAAGGGTGGCATGCACAGTACTTTGCAAATAACCCCTGAATCCATTGGCCTGTTATGTCCCAGCTCAAGGCACATTAGGAGTCAATTCTGTTGTTGCGGTCCTTACACCACATGGATTGTAAACTGATTAATGACAACAGACATATTTCCCTAAAAGGTGATGGAGAACCAGCTAGATGTTAGCTAGATAGTGGTTCCATGGCAAAGTTTAATTGAATAGAACATATTCCATCAATGGGATTTAAATTACCCAACAGCCATGGTGGATTTTAAACTCGTTATTAGTCCAGGCTCTTGACTGTTAGACCAGCAATTAGCATGATACCAGTGAAATAAATCACACACGGGACTGCATTGTCCAATGCTGAAGACAACTAATGACTTCATGTAGATTCCAGCCTTAATGTCAATTATTTTTCAGTTACTTTTCATCACCCTTCAGGTTTTAGGTTAACTCGGATATTCTTTCCACAGATACTGCCCAGCATTGTCTAGTTTTATTTTTACAGATTTCCAGTGGCTGCAGTTTTTTTTAATGTTTTCAAGATTCAATTTAATTGTCACATGTACCAATTAAAGTACAGTAAAATTTGAGTTATCCATTTTTTTACCAGGGCATTGACCGCAAAGAGTCGTGATGTTTACATTTTTTTTTAAATCAGCATGTGTCTTGACTCAATGACTCTTACAAACTTCTGCAGATGCACCGTAGAAAGCTAACAGTTGGATTGTAACACAACATGGTTTTGGCAACAGCTCCTCCCAAGACGGCAAGAAATTGCAGAATTGTGGATGTAGCCCAGTCCATCGCAGACCATACTTCCCACCGCCGACTCCATCTACACTACACGCCAACTTAGTAAAGCAGCCATGACAATCAAAGGCTTGACCCACCCAGGTCATTCATTCTTCTCTCCGCTCCTGTTGGGCTGAAGATACAGAAGCTCGATAGCTCACACCAGCCGTCAGTGCAACAGCTTCTTCCCCTGTGAGCAGGATTCTGATGGCCATTCCATAAGCCTGGGTATGGTTCGATTCATCTCCAACCTCTTGCAGAATTGGGCTTTGTCTCACGAAATTGTGCGCTACTTGGCTGAGAACTATATTCCCCACTCCATGTCTTTCCCTTTGCTCAACCAATTGTACTGAAGCTTGGCGTGATTGCATTCATGTATAATATTATCTAATTTGATTGAATTGCACACTAAGTGACACACTAAGTTCTCTGAACACCAGGAAAACAAAAGAGCTCATTGTCGACTTCAGGAGGCACAGCACCGACTTAGTCCCCCTACATATCAACGGCGAGTGTGTGGAGAGGGTCAACACCTTCCGGTTTCTCGGCGTCCATATCGCTGCTGATATCTCCTGGACAGACAACACGACAGCGGTCATCAAGAAGGCTCAGCACAATCTAGACTCTAACCTGCTGCTGACCTTCTACCGCTCGTCCATCGAGAGCCTGCTGACATACTGCATTACAGCATGGTATGGCAGCTGCACCATGGCAGACAGGGAGAGGCTTCAGAGGGTAACTAGGACAGCGCAGAAGATCATTGGTTGCCCTCTCCCCTCCCTGATGGATATCTACACCTCCCGCTGCCTTACCAGGGCAAAGAATATCATCAAGGACAGCTCCCATCCTGCGTTTGGACTGTTCGACCTGCTGCCCTCTGGAAGGCGCTATAGGTGCATCAAATCCAGGACAAATAGACTCAGGAATAGTTGCTTTCCGAAAATTATAACTACTCTTAATTCAAATTCACACATGCACAGACTTCACAGCCCAACACCCGGACTTCCATCTGTATATATATGTATATAGCGCCGCAGAATTGTGCACCTATCACCCCCCCCCTCCCCCCTTCTCCCTTCTGTTTGTTTTTCTGTTTCTTGTTTGTATATGTATGCACTGAGTACGAGCAGCTTTTAATTTCATTGTACATGTACAGTGACAATAAATGGCATATCATATCATATCATATCATAAGTAAAGTTTTTCACCGTGGATGGGCACAAAATGGTGGCGTAACTCAGTGGGCACCTCGCTACACGTGACAGCGATAAACCCAAGCCTGACCTGGTCTGCCCATTTTGTTCCACTGATTGGTTCTTTCTGTGCTGAGGCACTGGGACCCATAGAAGAAACATGCATTAATACAACACCTTTCACAGCCTCATTTACAGCCAAAAACAAACAACGTCTTGAAATGCAATCTCTGTTGTTGTGTAGGGACCATTCAGTCAATATGCTCAGAGCAAACTCCCATCAACAGCAATCTATCAAAGACCAGTTAATCTGTGTGTGCTATTGATTAAAAGGCTAAGATACTGGCACGGTTCCTCTCCAAAATAGTTCTGCCGGATCTTTTTAGCCACCTGAATGCAGATTGTAAATGTAACACTTGTTGCTGTAAATCGCAACACATTTAGGGCTGCCACCTGGAAAGAGCTGGATAAACTAATACAAATGAAAATTCCTGCGATCTTGTTGAAAATTGGAGTTTATGTTTTTAGGGTAATAAACTGGCAAAAAAAAAGGGGTGGGGGTGGGGGGAGGGGGGAGAATTACAGGAGGTAGGCGTGACTCATAAAGAAATGGCTATGGCGTAGAGGAATTGATTTAGGTAGGTAAAATTAATTTTTAGAAAATTTCAACTGAACTAGATTTTGACGCAACCAAACTTTGATGTTCGTCTTCTAACTTTTATGATGCCGTATATTTAAATTTTTTTGCCTGTTTAATCTGTGTGTTTATACTTCAACATGTTTATGCAGTTCTCATTATGGATACAAAATGACGTTAAACATAACCTTTCTTTAATTTAAGAGTAATAATTTCTCTAAAGTGCATAATATTTGAATATTTCCTTTACAATTGTGCATTCATCTGGTAAATATTTATAATTGCGAATGTTGTATTTATAATATTTTTCTCATCGACTCTGCAGCGAAGAGTTAACCTCGGCCACTTTCTGTACAATATTCCCAACATTCAATCCCGTCGAAGTCAACTGTGCAGGGACAAGTATGACTAACGACCAATTCTCTCTCCCATAGACAAAAAATGCTGGAGTAACTCAGCGGGCCAGGCAGCATGTCTGGATAGAAGGAATGGGCTACTTTCTAGGTCCCTACCTGGTCGGAGAGGCAGCTTTTCTCAGGGCTGCACCGTCGACCCGTCCTCGCGGCCTACCAGCGGGCTAGGAGCGGCGTTTTCCTGTGGGACCACCCAGAACCTTTGGCTTCGGTGGCGGCACAGCACTGGAGCGCTACAGCGGAGCGGAGCAGGCGATGCCTTGCCTGGGTCGCCGCCCTGGAGCTCCGGTGAGCTGAGACTGCCGAGAATAACATCGCGGAGCTGCGGGACTGTGGAGCGGGCAGCTGCGCTGTCTTTAACATCGGGAGCCTGGGATCTCTCGACGAGATCGCCAGTGGTGGAGCTCCAACCGGCGCGGCCTTGTCGGCTTCAGAAGCCGCGGTCTCCGTAAGGAAGTGGCTGTTCCAGGGTTCCCAAGCCGCTGTGAGGACTCTCCCGACGCCGGAGCAACAGCACCCGGCAAGAACGGCCTGGAACATCGGGCCTCCATAGAGGCAACTGTGGGGGCCTCAATGGGCCCGACTATAGGTGAACTGGGGTTGGGGACTGGACATTGTGCCTTCCCTCATAATGGAAACCAATGTGGGGGGATGTTAAAGATTCTTATTGTTCCGTTTCCAAGATGGCTGCCGGAAGGGAGAGTGAACGCTGGTGCGATTACCTGCCGCTGCTCTCTCTTTGAATTGTGTATTGTTGATGTCTTTACTATTTTTTTTTTTTTTTTTTTTTTTTTGTTTTGTTTCATTCCGCTTACATGTTTTGTAATCTGCTTACTAAATTTTGTAAGGTGTCCTTGAGAGTCCTTGAAAGGCGCCCATAAATATAATGTATTATTATTATTATTATTATTACTCCAGCATTTTGCGTTTATCTTCGGTGTAAACAAGCATCTGCAATTCCATCCTACACATTCCCTCTCCCATGCACTGAGTTGCAATTTTGTTCCATAACTTTTAATGATATAGATTGATAGACATGGAGAACACGAACCCAATCTTGCACAACTTATCCCATTGATGTCCATCATCATATAAGCTTCAAAACTACATAAACCACAGAAAAAGTGAAATAAATGAAGCATATTTACAAAGATTAAACTAACATACAAGGGCAATAGTCCTAATATAACAAAGCATTATTCATTGCTTTAAGATAATAAAATTGGTCGCACATACATGGACAGAAATTCCAGATCATATTTTCATTGCTTATGTCTTGCTCAATGACTCCAAAGACGTACAAGTTTGTAGGTTAACTGGCTTGGTGTCGTTATAAATTGTCCCTAGCGTGAGTAGGATTGCGTTAGTGTGCAGGGATCGTTGGGCAGCGCGGACTCAGTGGGCAGAAGGTACTGTTTCTCACAACGAAAGCACATTTTCCAATGCTTGATTAGCCCAAAAACGTTAAATCTAATGAGCTTTAATGACACAATCCCTTTTGGAGCATGGGGGGGGGGGGGGGGGGGGGGGGGGGGGGGGTGGTGGTTGCAGAAACTACATGCCAAGGTGGGCATGTCAGGTCATTTGCTTAATTTCTTTGCTTAAAATAGGGAACAGTGAAGTTCTGAGGACTTAGGTTCAATAAGTAAATGTGTATATTGTCCATTTGACTTGATCTAGGCCACTGGTTTCGAGATGTTTTAGTTTGGTGTAGAGGCACAGCATGGAAGGAGACCTTTCGGCCCATCGGGTCCATGCTGACCATCGATCACTCTTTCACACTAGTTCTATGTTATCCCATTTTCGCATCCATTCCCTACATACGAGGGGCAATTTAAAGAGCCAGCTAACCTACATTCCCGCACGTCTTTGGGAGGAAACCCACTCAGTCACCGGGAGAATGCGCAAAGCACACAAGCCAGGTCAGGATGGAACGTGGGACTCCAGCGCTGTGAGATAGTTATGCCAGGTTGTACCACTGTAGAGCCCCTCGTGGTGGAATGTGTGAGTGAAGACTTTTTGGATAGAAAATCATGAGAGTGGAATGACTTTTTCGTTTTAAACCTTGCCTTGGACATGGGCTGTGATGGAATGGTACAAGCAGTGGGAGTGTAGGCAGAGAGAGCCATGCTTGGGATGGGAGCTGATAGGTAATCCAATCTGGCATCAGCTGTTGTGAGTGATAGACGAGTCTTCCCATGGGTGAGCAGCTGCTGTGCCTGTCAACAGCACAGCTGGGATGTGAAGCCGGTCACGTTTCTATGCTGCCGAGCTTTGGCAGTAGTCGAACAGCATATCAGATGAACCTGTCAAGCCTTCTGTCATAGCGTGAATGTCAGTTTATTACACTCAATGATAAACTGCAGGAGCCCTTAGGTGCACTGGCCTTCTAGTAGGTAGTACTATAACCCCCCCCCCATCCCCCCGACAGGTGTTTGTTAACTTTCTACTTTTTAGTTTAGTTTAGAGATACAGCGCAGAGAACGTAAAACTCCGTACTGACAGCTCCCGTAGTCAGGATCAAACAGGGGTCTCTGGCGCTGTGAGGCAGCAGCTCTACCGCTGCGCCACTGTGCCGCCCTAGACCAAAGATGGGGGCAAATGAAGGCTCCCACTGAACCAGACAGGACACGCCCCACCTGCAGCAAAATGCAGTGCCTGCCCATCACTGCCTACAACGGAGCACTTTGCCTGCATGGTGGGAGCATGTGGAGGCCACGTACTAACAGTGAAAGGAGCAAACCACCTTGCACACAACACATCTCCTTGGCCGACTGGTACTAGAGTCTCCACTGCCCACTGAGACTTGTCAGCCTCTTGAAAACCAAGAGAACCAGAGTAGAAGCGTCCATAGGGATTACCCGAGGATAATAATCTGAATAAGAGATACTTTATGTGGAGGTGGTGCCCAAGCTTCTAACTGAACGATACCAGAGCTAAGAGAGTTCAAGAGTGTTCCATTGCTTTAACTGCTCTGGTGCATGTATGCACTTAGACACACACACAATTTGCACTACTGCCATCTATTACATCTTGAATTTCTTTCTTCCCCAACCTCGCTACTGACATTTAATGACTTGATGTCTCAAGAGGGTGGCACGTTGGCACAGCAGTGGAGTTGCTGGCATACAGCGCTTGCAGCGCCAGGCACCCAGGTTCGATCCCGACTACTGGTGCTGTCCGTACGGAGTTCTCCCCGTGACCTGCGTAGGTTCTCCGAGATCTTCGGTTTCTTCCCACATTCCAAAGACGTACAGGTCTGTGGGTTCATTGGCTTGGTATAAATGTAAATTGTCCCTAGTGTGTGTTCATATGCAGGGATCATTAGTCAGTGCAAATTCGATGCGCAGAAGGACCTGCTTCCGTGCTGTATCTCTAAACTACAATGTAGAAATCTAATAATCTGAAAGAGTGCCCGTATCATGCACGTGATATATATATATTTTTAAACGGACCCTCATTGCCTCCAAATCTGTCCTTCCACAGATCCATCCATTTGTGAGTTCTAAACTTTCTCAACTCCAGTAAGATCCATTGCAACATCTTTAACAGAAGTCACCCAATCCTGGACCGTTCTATAATCCAGCTGTTCTACAACTCAAACGTATAGCAGTTTTAAAATTCCATGCATTTGTTTAAAGGAGCTAAGCTTTCGAAAACCGCACATCACAACATGTTAATCATCTTCACAGTCGTATATGTACTTGTGACAAGCAGCATGTATTCCTTATAGAAAAAACAAAGAGCCTTTGACCCGAAGCACTAGCTGCTTCTCTTCCCGCAGATGCTGCTTGACCCGTTGAGTGTTTCTAGCATTTCATCTTCCTAGCATATGCAGTTTTTGATTTTCATTCTGTGCTCTTGCCCCCTATTCTGGATTTACATTGCCTCCCTAATCAAATAGATCACTTTACACTTCTCCACATTGCATTTGCTGCCTTAAAGAGACCCGGGCTCGATCCTGCCTCTGGGTCTTTATCTGTACAGCGTTCTCCCTGTGACCTGAATCTGTTTTCTCTGGGTGCCCCGGTTTCCTCCCACACTCCAAAAGAGGTACGAGTTTGTACATTAATTGGCTTGGTAATTTGTAAATGGACCCTAGTGTGTGCAGGGGATTAATGTACGGGGATTGCTGGTCGGCACAGACTTGCTGGGCCCGTTTCTGCGTTATATCTCCAAACCTACCCCCAATATGGCTGCAGATTTAGGAAGAGCAACATTCTGGGTTGCTGGGAGCAGCTGAAGCAAGGGATGTTGAGAATTCTCATTCCTAATCTCTATCTGGTGACCAAGTTTCCTCTGAAAACTGCACGTGTTGGAATATTTCCAAACTGATTAATTTACAGCAAAATGTAAACTAACTGTTCAGGTCCAAGCAGGTGGCACAGTCATTTGGGAGCTTTGGCAAGAGGATGATCACAGATTGTAGTGTTCATTCAAAGACTTTCTCAGTGAAGGATGGGGCGGGTCGAAACAATAAAGTGCCTTTAATCTTCCAGCATTTATCTTCTATCTATTGCAGATCTTGGATTACGAGCAATAATTAGCAGTTCTATGGTGCAGTTCCCAGGAGCCCACTACTGATTAAGATCCGGCAAAATCAAAGTCATTAATTCGCAACATAGCTGCAGTTAGTAAATATAAATATATACACAAAAGGGCCTGCCCCACTTGGGCACCATTTGTGCGTCACGCAGGTGGCCCGCGAAGATTTTGTACATCCCAAAATCCTGGGGCGCCGCATGCGACTGCGCGTCACTGCCTACGCCACCACGTATCATGCGCGCATCACGTGCACGGCACGACGCGTAAATAATGTCGCGTAAATGACGCCCAAGTGGGACAGGCCCTTTAATGCACAATGTTTTAAACACAGACAGCTCAGACTAGCCTCTGTAATAGGGTGGCACAATGGTAGAGTTGCTGCCTTACAGGTCCAGAGACCCTGGTTCGATCCTGACCACGGGTGCTGTCTGTGTGGAGTTTGTACGTTCTCTGCGTGACCTGTGTGGGTTTTCTATGGCTGCTCCGGTTTCCTCTCACACGCCAAAGACTTGCAGGCTTGTAGGTTAATTGGCCTGGTATAATTGTGAATTGTCCCTAGTGTGTGTAGGATAGTGTTAGTGTGCGGGGGTCGCTGGTCGGCGTGGACTCGGCGGGCCAAAGGGCCTGTTTCTGCGCTGGATCTCTAAATTAAACTGAATACAGATACAAATTTGCTGATACATTCAAACATGTTAACCTTCACATTTGTTAGACCACCTGAAATTCCCAATGCTGTGTGGGCCAGCATCATCAAGTTCTCTTCTGAGATGGGAACCTTACTTCCAGCTGTTGTTATACCCTACAGAGTACCTGGACTGTGTACCTCAGAGTATTCCTTAAACTTCACACCAGTACTCACACTGATTCCTACACTCAGATTGTAAAATACCAAAATCTTTCATATTGATAGTATTACCTCAATATTTAATCTAAGCTTGTGTCTACAGAAATAAATTCAGTCTGAAGCAGGAACTGCATTAACACCACGATGAATGAGTATCACCACCAGCAACATGTAGAATTTTTTTAAATATAATTAAATGTCAAAGAGACCAATGTCAAAGAAAACAGAAGGAACTGAAATTTTGAGACAGGGGAAAGGGAGAGTGGAGGAAAGAAAACCACAATGAGGGGACGACGACAAATGGATATTTCAGCAAATCCCAAGTTAAAGGGAATGGGGTGCAATGGACAGAATCCTTCGACATGTTTCCTGCATCACTTTAATGATAAGAATTACAAATGACATTTTTCTCTCAGTCAATTTCCTCGTGTCATTGAATAACTGCTATGGAAGCAGTAAGCAATGCGCAAACCACAGCACAAACTAAGTGCACTGGGTCATCCAGAGGTAGGAAGATAAGGTTCAGCCATATAATTTAACATGGACAATTGCAATGCTGCACATTTTATAATGAATTGCAGGGATCTGTTGTAGAAAAGATGGCCTCAGGGTACAGGGGCATAGTTCCCTGAAACAGGAAACACATGTAGACAAGGTGGTGACGTCAGCATTTGGCATGCATGCCTTCATCGGTCAGGGCCTTGCATACAAGAGTTGGGACATCACGGTATGACTGGACAAACCATTGGCGAGATGGCATTTGAAGTATTATGTGCAGTTCTGGTTGCATTGCCATAAAACTGGAGTTGGTGCAGTAAAGATTCACAGGGATGTTACTGGGATGGGAGGGTCGAATTATAAGGAGAGGCTTAATAGGCTATGGCTTTTTCTCCCTGGAGCTTAGGAGGTTGAGGGAAAGCTTTATAGGTGTTCATAAAAATCATGAGGGGCATAAATAACGTGAACAGTCAGAGTCTTTTTTCCCCAGGGTAAGGGAGGTTTAAAACCAGAGGTCATAAACTTAAGGCAAGAGGGGAAAGATTTAAGTGAGACTCGAGGGCGATTTTTTCCTCACAAAGAATGGTGAGAATATGGAAAACAAGCTGTCAGAGGAAGCTGGAAAGGCAGGAAGAATTCACAATTCATAGGAACAGAATTAGGCCATTCGGCTCACAAATCTACTCTACCATTCAATCATGGCTGATCAATCTTTCCCTCTCAACCCCATTCTCCTGCCGTCTCCCTGTCACCTATGACACACTTACTAATCACGCATTAAAATGTTTAAAAGACATTTGGACAGGCACAAGGAAAGGAATGGTTTACAATGAAATGGGGCAAATGCAGCCCGATGGCCCAGGTGGGCAGTATGGAAAAGTGGGCCTCTAGGGCCTGTTTTTATGGTCTGTAAATTGATGGCAGTCAGACCTGGGGGAGCTGAGCAAGTCACAAAAGTGGATTGATAGAAGCATGAAAAGATCTGGAGGAAGTGTGCCAGATACCAACAAATATGTCAAAGCCTCTCATTAACTACTACAAGCTTAACACCTTATGGTTTAGTTAGGAAAGAGGGTTGCAGGCAGCATTGGTGTAGCGGTGAAACTGATGTACAATGACCTGCCATTGGCACTTCACGTGATCCACTGGGTCCAAACTACAACAGACACTCAATTCTGAGTGATCTTTATTAACAGGACTGCAATTGAAATGTTGCGTAGCCCGAGCCATTCTTCCCAATGTCACGGACAAAATCAGCCAATGTACAACTAGGGTGCCACCGCTCAGACCCATTTTGGGATACGCCACCATGAAGCCACAATGGCGAGAGGAAAATGGCAGGTGGGGGAAGATCCATGAGAAAACATTTTACAGTCCGAGTCTGAGAAAGCTGCATTAGAATGTGATAAATGGCATAAAGATATCTGGAGAGGAAAGCTCCTGGCAACCAATATGACAACTCAAATTGGTTGCTTCAGGACCTCAGGTAGACAACTTCCTGTTTATACAACACTATATATTCGTACATCAATGACAATAGCTTAGAAAAAGCCCAATCTTAGAAGAAGCCCACTCTTGCCCAGAGTCGGTGAATTAAGAACCAGATGGCATAGGTTTAAGGTGAAGGGGAAATGATTTAATAGGAATCTGAGTGGTAACTTTTTCACACAAAGGTTGGTGGGTGTATGGAACAAGCTGCCAGAGGATTTAGTTGAGGCAGGGACTATCCCAGCATTTAAGACAGGTGCATGGATAGGATAGGTTTGGAGGGATATGGGCCAAACGCGGGCAGGTAGGACTAGTGTAGCTGGGACATGTTGGCTGGTATGGGCAAGTTGGGCCAAAGGGCATGTTTCCATGCTGTTTCTCTCTAATTAGAAGAGACTAAGTTCAGCAAAGATCCATGTAGCTGTCTATCGAAGAAACTCTTAAGACAGGTGCATGGATAGGACAGGTTTGGAGGGATATGGCCAAATGCAGACAGGTGGGATTAGTGTAGCTGGGACATGTTGGCCAGTGTGGGCGTTGGACCTTTTCCACACTGTATCTCTCTATGACTATCATCCCAACTACAAAATAATACATGCAACCAAAATAGGACAATCAGGACCTACACAGCTTTGGAGAACCATATAACAATTACAGCATGGAAACAAGCCATCTCGACCCTTCTAGTCCATGCCGAACACGTATTCTCCCTTAGTCCCATATACCTGCGCTCAGACCATAACCCTCCATTCCTTTTCTGTCCATGTAACTATCCAATTTATTTTTAAATGATAAAAACGAACCTGCCTCCACCACCTTCACTGGAAGCTCATTCCACACAGCCACCACTCTCCGAGTAAAGAAGTTCCCCCTCATGTTACCCCTAAACTTCTGTCCCTTAATTCTCAAGTCATGTCCCCTTGTTTGAATCTTCCCTACTCTCAGTGGGAAAAGCTTATCCACGTCAACTCTGTCTATCCCTCTCATCATTTTAAAGATCTCTATCAAGTCCCCCCTTAACCTTCTGCGCTCCAAAGAATAAAGCCCTAACTTGTTCAAGGTAGAAGTAGAAATATGTTTGTTAACTGGCAGAATAGAAAGATATCCAGGCAAAAATGAAAGGCTAGACGCCGCCAGACAGAAGATGCGTTTTCCCCACTGAATGATGAATATTGCAATTTTTTGATAAAGATCCTGATAATATTTTGATATGTATATTTGTAAAAGAGGGAGGCAAATATTTCTTTATGAACGAGATCAATAACTGCAAGGATAAGAGTAGAAGGCGATAGCCGGCAAACTTCACAGAGGCTATGTACATATAGATGAATAATACAGGCTGTAAAGGTGAGTGGGGCTAGGAGAAAAGGTGGCGAGGCCCTGAGCTGGAAACTAAATGGATTGGACAACGTCCACAAAGTGTTCTCCCCTGCTTACGAGCAGCGACATACGTACAGCCTGTACATAGAAAGGGGGACGGTGAGCTGATGCAGGCATCTTCTGCTGTGGAGGAATCTGGCTTGTGGTTTGCATATCCGACTTGCAAACTGCTCAGATCAAGAACAGTTGACTGGAATGAAACCCTGCTTGCCATAACCTGGGGAAAACCTGTACATTGCACATGAAGACTGCAAACGAGAGGAAAACATTGCCATTGTTTTAAAAATATGTTCTTCTTTTGCAGGTCTACAGAAATTCTAAAGTCTGCGTGATCGCACATTCCACTGGTACTTCAGTCTCTCTTTGGTTGTATCTTGGGCACGCCACTAGCAAACTGAATGCACAGATTTTTGGTATCATCTTGTTTTTCTATACAACAGCTCATCTGCAGCAAAGTGATGCACTCAGGAAAACCAAAAACACGCGTTTGACGGAGAATTTCTCCACTATTCATGGGTTTTTCCCTAGCATTTTTTAAGATTTCTTTCACTGTAACATTTTAACGATTAACAGACCCTTCCTTATCTGCCATTCCTTGTTCAAATAGAAGCTGGTCGTGAACAAAAATAAATTACCATCTCAAAAATAATCTGTGACCTGCCTACACGTTCAGGAAGGAACTGCAGTTGCTGGGTGAAACCGAAGATAGACAAGATAGACAGCGGGTCAGACAGCATCTGTGAAGAAAAGGAATTGGTGGCGTTTCAGGTCGAGACACTCCTTCAGACTGAGATTTATTGGAGAGGGAAACGAGAGATATAGTTGGTGATGTAGAGAGATATAGAACAAATGAATTAAAGATATGCAAAAAGGTAACAATGATAAAGGAAACGGGCCATTGTTAGCTGTGGGCTAGATGAAAACGAGTTACAGACAATGAGACTCAACAAGACAACTTTGAACTTAGTACAATGAATTGGGTGTGGGAGGCACAGAGAGGGATGCCAGGGTTACATAACGTTGGAGAAATAATATTCATACTGCTGGGTTGTAAGATATTAAACTTGCCACTTGTTTAACATACAACACCACCGACACAACTTTGAATATACTGTACATAGCTAAACAATTTTTTTAAATATTTATTTATTAGAAACAAATGTACAAGAACAAAACAATCAGCATATAAAATTATACAGTTAATGTACAGCTTCAATTTTAAATTTAACTTGAAAATAAAGGAAAAGAAAAGAGAAAGAATAAGAGAGAAAAAGTCAGCGGTGCAAAGATAGGACCCCTAGACTACCAAAATAGTGTAGCTAAAGAGTGGATAAAAGAAAGAAAGAAGAAAAAAAAAGAGAGAAAAAAGTGATGATATACCTGCCTCTCGTCCCCCTCCCTCCCCACCCACCTCACCCAACCCATAGTTGGATTTAAATTCAAAGTTGTGTTACGCTATACTATCCTTGTAAGAATTCGGTGAAGAGTGTCCATGTCTTGAAAAATGATCTGGTTTTTCTGCCAAGACAAGTCTAATATTTTCAAGATGTAGTGTCTCGGACATGTTTGTAATCCACATCTTAACAGTAGGGACTGATGTATGTTTCCAAAATTTAAGTATTAGTTTTTTTCGCCGTTATCAGGCCACAATTAAGGAAACGTCTTTGAAATAATGTTAGCTCAGAACAGGCTTCTGACATACCTAGAGTGATCAGTTCAGTGTCAGGGTCCAATTTTATTTTAAGTATTTTAGAAAAAATTTCAAAAATTCCTCTCCAGAAATGATGTAACTTTATACAAGAGGCAAAAGAATGGGTTATAGTTGCTTCCTGAAGGAGACATTTATCACAAATAGGAGAAACATTTGGGAAGATCGTATTCAGTTTAGACTTTGAATAATAGAGTCTGTGCAGTATTTTAAATTGTATTAGCGATTGCCTAACGTTAAGAGAACAGTTGTGTATGTATGACTTTCCTCCCATCTTTCTTTTAAAATTGTTAGGCCAAGTTCATCTTCCCAAGCTTGTCTAATTACTTCCGACGATGGGGTTTGTATATTTAAAAGGGTTTTATAAAGGTATGATATTAACTTGTTTGAATCCGAGTTTCTATTCATACATTCGTCTAGTGTGATAGGAACCATATATTGATAGTTGAATATACTGTACAATATATTTAGACTATCCATATAATATAATGGATAGTCTAAATATTGATAGTCTTGGGTATATGATTTCAGATAGTCTCGTATTTGAAGATATCTAAAGTGTTGGCTACCTTTCAGATGATATTTCGACTGTAATTCTTGAAATGAGAGAGAAGTTCCCATCTCATAAAGATCTCCCAGTTTTTTTAATTCCTAATCTTTCCCAGTGTATGAACATCTTGTCTAAGATAGACGGCTTGAACGAGGGATTACTGGCAATTGGTGAAAGAAGAGATAGATTTCTCAGTTTAAAGGTTGACTTCACTTGTTTCCAGAGTACATGACTAAATTTAAGAATGATTAAAGACACAGTTGATTCACCTACAAGCCATTTTCATGGATCTTTTGATGGAACCTTACACGGCCCTGCTCAAGTCTAGAGTGTGAAAATATTTCAATGGATAACAGCTTTAGAGTTAATTGCGCTTGTCATTCACCTCCTTTGTCTATCTGCTACCTTTGCAAGCTTGGGCTCTTTCCAGAGATTGTGTTTAGAGCTGGATGATGCCAAGATGAATTATTGATGCATACAGGTCTGTGGCAGACAGTGTCGGTGATGGGTGTATTTGGAGATAAAGTCAGAGATTCGCAGATCAACTGCACTACTTCTAAGAATGTGTTGAAGGGTTCAGATACCTGCAAGTCAATCCTAAATGTTGTTCAGACTGAAGATAGACACAAAATGCTGGAGTAACTCGACAGGATAGGCAGCATCGCTGGATAGAAGGAATGGGCGATGTTTCAGAATGACCCAAAACATCACACATTCCTTCTCTCCAGAGATGCTGCCTGTCCTGCTGAGTTACTCCAGCATTTTGTGTCTATCTTTGATTTAAATCAGCATCTGCAGTTCTTTCCTACAAAGGTTTGTAGCTTAATTGGCTCTATAAGTGTAAATAGGCCTGAGTATGTATGTAGGATAGTGTTAGTGTGCGGGGATCACTAGTCGGTGCAGACTCGGCGGGCCGAATAACCCCTTTCCGCGCTGTATCTCTAGGCTAAACTACACATTACACACATTAAATGAATTTAGAGTGTTCTCATTGTGGTAATATAGAGAAATAGTCCATATCCTTTGCAGGACTGAAATGCATTCAATGCAATCTTCGTCTCTTGCTGCAGCAGGGGATATGACCTATTGCCTTAGATAACTGTCTTTCCTCAGACATTCATGATAAATGTCTACATGACATTGTAAATATTAGACTTCATGGACTGACCACCTGGTCTACATTTTGATTCTTTGTCTTCTGTTCTGGGATACTTCAGTCTCCTATCGTTTTGAAGCTGATCTGCTGAGTTGTCCCAATGGAGTGGTTCTTTGTTGTCCACACGGATATCTGACGTATGCAAATCCATTATCTTGGTACAATATTACCCAAATGAAATCGAGAGAGACCCCAAAGCAAGAGGTTTACAGTTTGCCTGAGAATGGAATGGAGAAATACCTCAGTAACCCAAGTGAAAGTTGGACTGCAAGTCAAGGCAAGCTTATCACTTATTCGTTCAGCTGCCACTGCACAGTTTACCATCATAGAAAACTGGTTAAGTACAATGAGGGACATCATGCTCATAAGCACATTAGGAGACAGATTATGTACAGATGAATCACTGAAATCACTACGCTTCCTGGTCCCGTTAAAGTGCGGGGCAAGTGGCCAAACATTAATAGCATCTTGGGAATACAGCGAAATACTTGACTCGCATATTAGATTACCACTTCTGGCAGAATCATCACTGTGATTCCCATTTCCCTTCACGAAGATTGTCACCTCAGAATTAACAATGCTGTTAAACATATCTCCCTACACCAGAGGTTCAGCCACTTGTCGCTCCTAAACAAACAACAAATATATACAGGCTTTTGATACGTGACAAACAAGAAACAGCAAGTCACCTCAAAAGTGATGGAGAGTAATTCACCAGATTGTGCAACTCGTATCGTTCATCATCCTGGGAGTGAGAAATCGGCCTGCAGCAAAACAGGCCTAGTTGGTTCAGGATCCCATTACACAAAGCGGGCCAAAATTGAATTCCACTGGAGTCAATACAATTGAAACTCAAGCAACAAGTTTAACAGGCAGCTTTGTGCACACTCAGTGTCAATGCCCAAGCAAATCTTTCTGATCTCCCTCTCGGAGGCTAACGTGAGAGCATCCATCAAGAGAAAAATCCTTCTTGAAGGCAGCTGGCCCAGACCGTGTACCTGGCCTAGGTGGCGTACCTGGCTGGTGGTAAAAACCTGTGTAGACCAAATGGCTGGAGTATTCAAATACATTTTCAAACTCTTCATTCTGCAGTCTGAGGAAACCTCCTACTTCAAAGGGGCATCTACTGTATTGGTGCCCAGGGGCATGGCGACTTACCTATATGACTACCATCCAGTACCACCTCCATCCACTGTAATGAAGTGCTTCCAGAAGGTGGTTATGGCATGAATCAATTCCTGCTTCAGAAATAACCTGGATCCATGTCAAGTTGCCTATCGCCACAACAGGACAATACAGATGCCATCTCACTGGCTCTCCACTTTACTCTGGACCATTTGATTAACAGGAAGACATAGGTCAGGATGCTGTTTATCAACTACGGCTTGGCATTCAACACAATCATCCTCTCCAAACTTAGTAATAATCTCCAAGATATGGGACTCCTTATCTTCTCTTGCCATTGGATCCTCGCCTTCCTGGTCAGAAGACCTAATTCAGTGAAGATAAGTAACTATGTTACTCTCTGCAGCCTCGTGGTCCTGTATGTTAGACAACATCTCCTCCTCACTGACTATCAACATAGATACACCTCAGGGCTGCATGCTTAGCCCCCTGCTCTACTATTTTTACATCCACGACTCTGTGTGTAAGCACGGTTCAAATCGGTCACAAATACCTACAGATTCACTTTGTTGTCCAACTCCACAATGCGTGATACTGCTGCAAGCAAGAAATTAATTGTTCCTGTAACATTCCACACATGCACATGGCAATAAACCTGGTTTGACTTGGCCTCTCTTTTTTCCCCCAATCACCTTTATTCTAAAGAATTCTACATTAACAGTGATTTTAATCTCCTTTAAATTTCACACTTCCCTTGGGGCAATGACATTTTTCATGTCCATGTTCATAAGTGATAGGAGCAGAATCAGGCCACTGTGCCCATCATGTCTACTCTGCCATTCAATCATGGTTGATCTATCTTTCCCTTCCAATCCAACCCTCCCTCCTTCTCCCCATAACCCCTGACACCTGTACTAATCAAGAATCTATCTATCTCTGCCGTTAAATTATCCTCCACGGCCTTCTGTGGCAATGAACTCCACAGATTCACCACCCTCTGACTAAAGACATTCAGAAACCTTTGCCTTGTTCAATCTTGTCACACTCTCCCATCAGCTCCCTCACCCACAGCATGGCCACATAACCTCACCATTACATTTCACAAATTGCTTCTGCTCTCTGTAATGCAGTTTATTTAAGCACTCTGTAATCTCACCCTAAGGCATAGTCTCAGCATTATTTGATATCTAGTCTCCATATCTGCCACGGTCCCATTCAAAAACCTCCCCAATTTGTATAGGCGACCCCATTTTCAATGACTCAGTTCACTTACCTCACTCATAAGAATCCACATCAAATCAATTCCTCACCCCCAATATTCACAACCACTGTTCATCTCATCAAATATCAACATCTCAAACACTTCTTATTGTTCCCTTCCTTCAGCAAACAAACCTGCTCTCTCCAGCTATTGTTTTGTAAAAATCGTTCTTTACCTGAAAACTCTTGTTTAGTATAGGGATACAGTGCGGAGACAGACCCTTCGGCTCACCGAGTCCGCACCGACCAGCGATCCCCACACACTAACATTCTACACACTCTGGGGACAATTTACACTTATACCAAGCCAATTAAACTGGTAACATACAACTTTAAATTCTGCTCTCTCAACATTTCATCAAAGCCCAGTCAAATAACTTGTTTCTTTTTTCACCCCTGTTGCCTCCATCACCTAGCAAGTTATTCCTTTGTTTTTTAGACAGCTCCTCCACATAGAGTCCACTTACTCAAGTCGACTTTAAATTGCTCACTGCTGAAATTAGATTGCAGTGTGTTCAGTTTTGGTCACCTCTGCTGGAGAAAAGTTGCTATTAAGCTGGAATGGGGACAGAAAATATTTTGTTTGGTTTAGCTTAGAGATACAGAGTGGAAACGGGCCCGTCGACCCACCGACCAGTGATCCCTAACATTATTCTACACACATCAAGAAACAATTTCCATTTGTACCAAGCCAAGTAACCTACAAACCGTACATCTTTGGTGTGTGGGAGGCAACCGGAGATCCCCGAGAAAACCCACGCAGGTCACGGACGAACGTACAAACTCCGTACAGGCAACACCCGTAGTAAGGATCGAACCCGTCTCTGGCACTGTAAGGCAGCAACTCTACCACTGAGCCACCGTGCACAGGATTGCTACGAGGCATTACCAGGACTCAAGGGCCAGGGCTACAGAGTGTGATTGGACAGGCAAGGATTGTATCCATGCTACATGACTGTATGGCAACACATGTTGCTACTGAGATAATCCTTTGCTCAGATATCTACAGCCTTTGGCTGACCTGGGTACCACAGGGGCAGATAAGATAAACTAGGCAGAGAGACTTGGTGCCAGCTCATCACGTAATAACGTCCCTCCCTGCGGCATAGAACTGAATGCCAGGGCTACCCTTTCGAGCTTTGATTACTGCAGTTTTTTTCTTGGAAAACTAGCTCAAAAAGCCATGGAGTTTGTGAATTGCTACACAAAGTAAAGTTACAGGTCAACAGTTGCCTTCGGCGATCCTCCAGTGTTGCCATTCATAAATTTATGATCCCACTAGCTCGTCTGGTCTTCCCTAAAACTACAATAAATTTGGGAAATATCCCGCTACTTTGAAATTAGAAAACCATGAGTAGAGAGAAAAAAAAAAACCATATCAAATTTCCAGCTCCACTGCCATTAAAAACAATAAGAGCTTACTAACCACTTTAATGGCAATGCCTTTTTTAAGTATAGAAAAAAAATGAATATAAATATCTGAATAAATTAAGTCATTCGCCCTTCATTCACCCCAAAATAATATCATTTGTCCTTGGGTGAACCATTCACCAGTTTAAGAAGCACTGCTCTAAACTAAACCACTGGAAGAATTCAGCGGGTCAGGCAGCATCTGTGGAAGAAATTTCAGGTCAACTGCATACTTCCCTCCACAGATGTTGCCTGGCCTACTGAATTCCACCAACAGCTTGTTTCTGATAAGTTCTGTTTTCCCTTCACTTAATACACTTTCAATGGTTTTGGATTTTAAAGTTTCAGTTTAGACACAGCAAGAACCATGATGTGAAAATACCACTGGAACTTTTGGTTAAACTGTAACTTAATGTCATGGGGGGGGGGGGGGGGGGGGGGGGGGGGGGGAGTTGGCAAATTCCTTTATAGATTGCACAGTCTTAATGCTGGAAAGCATTTTGTCAATATATCTAAGCAGGCCCGAGTGTGAAGATGATCTTGAAGGCACGATTTTTTAACACTCAGCTCTCCACTACCAATGAAAGACATCTTGTTATCAAGTTCTTCAGGCCTATTCAGATTCAGACAGAAATATCACATAGCTACTAGTAAGTACCAGATTAACTCAATAGCTCCAGTGCCCTCCATAATGATTGGGACAAAGAACCATCATTGATTTATTTGCCTCTGTATTCCACAATTTGAGATTTGTAAAAAAAAAAAAAAAAGAAATCACATGTGTTTAAAGTGCACATTAACAGATTTTAATAAAGGCCATTTTTGTACATTTGGTTTCACCATGTAGAAATTACAGCTGTGTTTATACCCATTTCGGGGCACCATAATGTTTGGGACACAGCAATGTCATGTAAATTAAAGTAGTCACGTTTAGTATTTTGTTGCATATCCTTTGAATGCAATGATTGCTTGAAGTCTCTGATTCATGGGCATCACCAGTTGCTGGATGTCTTCTCTGGTGATGCTCTGCCAGGCCTGTATTGCAGCCATCTTTAACTTATGCTTGTTTTGGGGGCTAGTCCCCTTCAGTTTTCTCTTCAGCATATAAAAGTCATGCTAAATTGGGTTCAGATTGGGTGAATGACTCGGCCACTCAAGAATTGACAATTTTTTAAGCTTTGAAAAACTGCTTTGTTGCTTTAGCAGTATGTTTGGGATCACTGTCTTGCTGTAGAATGAACTGCCGGCCAATGAGTTTTGAGGCATTTGTTTGTACTTGAGCAGATAGGATGTGTCTATACACTTCAGAATTCATTATGCTACTACCATCAGCAGTTGTATCATCAATGAAGATAAGTGAGCCAATACCTTCAGCAGCCGTGCATGCCCAGGCCATAATAGCCCTTTTTCACGGGGCGACTTGACGCAAGATGTAGCCAGAGTGGAGTGGTCGTGGTCTAGCACGATATCACACGATATAACGGGGGTAGAGTAAAGAGTTCCCACGGTACTCGGCAATTCTGTCATTTGTGCGAGTGACTTGTCCGTCTCCCGATCTTTCCCGTTAATCGTGAATGAACATCGTGGACTGTAGTGTAGTTAATCACGTGGCACAAATGATGTTACTTTGTTGTCACACACTATATTGGTTTTTTTCACCCGAGCTCTTTAATGAGCTGAAGAATAATCTGTGTTTTTTTAGACAAATGTTGTTTGGTGTGATGCACCTTCTCTCAATATGTGCAAGAAGTCGTCTTTTTATTTTGTCAAATATGAATAAAGACTGTGTCTCACATTGACCGTGATGATTGTGTTATTTTATGATCTACTGAGAGGTGAAACTTTCAGTCTGAAGAAGGCTCTCGACCCGAAACGCCACCCGTTCCTTCTCTCCAGAGATGCTGCCTGTCCCGCTGAGTTGCTCCAAGCAACTGGTGTCTATCTTCAAAGGACTGACCAGGACTGCCTCGCTCTCTCTCTCTCTCTCTCTCTCTCTCTCTCTCTCCCTCCCTCCCTCTCACACAGGCATGACTGGAGGAACTCCGCGGGCCAGGCAGCATTTACGGAGGGAAATGGACAGGCGACCCATTCTTCAGGCTGCCTTATGTCTCTCTCTCCCTCCCCCCAACTCCCACCCACACACACGAATGCTGGAGAAACTCAGCGGGTGCAGCGGGGCCAAAACGTTGTCTATTTCCTTCGTTCCATAGATGCTGCTGCACCCGCGGAGTTTCTCCAGCATTTGCGTGTGTGGGTGGGAGTTGGGGGGGGAGAGAGACATAAGGCAGCCTGAAGAATGGGTCGCCTGTCAATTTCCCTCCGTAGATGCTGCCTGGCCCGCGGAGTTCCTCCAGTTAGAAACTGCTTTCAGACAAAAAGAGACACACTGACATTAATGAAATGCTTGTTAGCTAGTTTTATTAGATTTGTATGTAAATAGCAAACTGGCTGGATTCACTCTATCCAACTTCCGGGTTCACCGTTCGCAGGAGTTCCCACGGTAACCGCAAGAGTTACTACGGATATCGCACTGGCCACTACGTTCATAAAATGTTGCAATGCTCAACCACAAGTGTACAAGTCACTCTTGGACAAATTCAAACATGTTTGAATTTTCTCCCGAGTACCCAAGTTACACGATTACCTGCCGTTAGCGCCACGGTGGTCCACGAATGCCGTACTGTTACCGCACGAGGTTCCCACGATGTTAAACTCTGGTTACCTCTTGCGTCAAGTCGCCCCGTGAAAAGGGGGTTTAACACCTCCACCACCCTGTTTCACAGATGAGGTGGTATGCTTTGGATCTTGGGCAGTTCCTACTCTCCTCCATACTTTGCTCTTGCCATCACGCTGATACAAGTTAATCTTCATCTCATCTGTCCACAAGACCCTTTTCCAGAACTGTGGTTGCTCTTTTAAATAAGTGTTGGCAGACTGTAACCTGGCCATCCTATTTTTGAGGCTAACCAGTGGTTTGCATCTTGCAGTGTAGCCTCTGTATTTCTGTTCATGAAGTCTTCTGCGGACAGTGGTCATTGACAAATCCACACCTGACTCCTGAAGAGTGTTTCTGATCTGTCGGACAGGTGTTTGGGGATTTTTCTTTATTATGGAGAGAATTCGTCTGTCATCAGCTGTGGAGGTCTTCCTTGGCCTGCCAGTCCCTTCGCGATTAGTAAGCTCACCAGTGCTTTCTTTCTTCTTAAAGATGTTCCAAACAGTTGATTTTGGTAAGCCTAATGTAGGCTGATGTCTCTAACAGTTTTATTCTTGTTTCTCAGTCTCATAATGGCTTCCTTGACTTTTATTGGCACAACTTTGGTCCTCAGTGGATCACCAACATGTCCGAGACACTACATTTGGAAAACATTAGGCTTGTCTTGGCGGGAAAAAAACAGATCAATTTCTTAAGACATGGACACCCATTACCGAAGTCGTACAACAATAGCATGGTGCAACACAAATTTAAATCTGATGCTGGGTTGGGTGAGGTGGGTGGAGGGGGCGGACGGGGACGGACGAGAGGCAAAGTATATCTCCACCTTTCTTTTTCTTTTTTCTTATTTCTATATCTTTCTGCCACACTACTTTGGTAGTTTAGGGGACTTTCTTTTGTTCTTTTTTGATCTATCTTTTCACTTTCTATTTTTTTCTCTTTCTTGTTTTCTTTTTCTTTTCTTTTTTCATTTTCATAAGGTTAAAAATGAAGCCGTACAATAATTGTATCATTTTAGATGCCGAATGTTTTACCTCTGTACAATTTCTTCTAATAAAAATAAATAAATAAATAAAAATGGTTTGGTCCTCATGTTGACAAACAGCAATAAAAGTTTCCAAAGGTGATGGAAAGACTAGGTACTGAGAGCATTAAGGAGACAATTATACACACCTGAGCAATTACAAACACCCGTGAAGCCATGTGTCCCAAACAGTATGGTGCCCTGAAATTGGGGGGGGGGGGGGGGGGTACTCTATGTATAAACACAGCTGTAATTTCTACATGGTGAAACCAAAATGAATAAAAATGACCTTTATTAGAATCTGACAATGTGCACTTTCACCACATGTGATTTTTTTTGCTATTACAAATCTCAAATTGTGGAGACAAATAAATAAATGACGGGCCTTTGTCCCAAACATTATGGAGGGCACTGTACATATACTGAAAGTCAAATGGTCAATGTCAAGGCATCTTCGCCACAAGCTTTTAACTAAAAGTACAAACAACACAAAGATCCAAACTGATTCCAGTGTGCCTATGAGCAGTGGATCTGAGTAATTTGTCAAATGCATATTTCAATGTGCACTGAACTGGATAACGCCGGTTAATCATTCCATTTTTACACAACTTACAGGTATATTTTAAATGTGCTCTTTTACACCATGTGAATACATGATGTGCAGTGATGCTGTTTGTTCAAATTTGAAGGCATAATAAGATCTTTTTCAAATACAATTCATATCCTGGTATATACAGATTAGTAAAGTCACACAGATGGCAAATACAGACAGACAGTGCATGGAATACTTAAAGGTGCCTGTATTCCTTAATTTAATTGCGCACTGTTGCAAAACGATAATACAGATGCATGTTTTACAGGTTAAATATTCCGCCTCACAGACTTGTTGAATTAAAGCACATGATCAGTCTACTCCCAAGCCACCAATTTCATTTGCCACCAGATACATAAACACTCAAGGGCACGTTAATGTATAAATGGCATAACTGTTTCAATTACTTCCCTGTACTTGCAAAGCTCACAATGACATTGCTATTTATCCAACTGCCAACTGACAAAGCAATTGAATAAAACAAAGAATATGTCATTAGGCCATTTGGTAATGAGAGCACATGGGAGCTTGTGCTCCTGCTTGACAAGTTTGGGATTACAAGTTCAATCTTACCATCGAAAGTTGAGCCATTGTATTTATTACATCTGGTTAGTGGCTGAACTGGTTTAAGAAAACACGACAACTGGAATACGAGATACGAGGAACTGCAAATGCTGGTTTATACAAAAAAAGACACAAAGTGCTGGAGTAACTCAGTGGGTCAGACAGCATCTCTGGAGAACATGGATCGGTGGCTTTTTACGGTGGGCCCCTTCTTCTGATGAAAGGTCCTGACTGGAAACATTACTTATCCATGTTCTCTAGAGATGCTGCCGGACCCACAGAGTTACTCCAGCACTTTATGTATTTTATGGCACATGAAATGCCGTAGAAACTTTAAATAGTTCTCTTATGTTCCTTCACAGTGCTGACACGTGCCCTTGTGGAGATCTCAGCTTGTTGGACATCACTTGGCTTAGTAAGACATTGCCCAGGCCTACCAATCCTCTGGATCAACAATGATCTTACTGATTGAGAGAGCAAGCTTGTCGGACAGTGGCCTATTTTCCCCACTGCTTCCTGTTTCATGATGTTAAAGACTTTTTAAGCAACATTTGCTAACTGCACCAGATTACTTCCAATAGTGGACTCCCAATGATTGAATGCAAGGGTCGAATACATTGTTTAATCCTGTCTGTGCACCAGGGACTTGCAAGTTTGCAAGTACAGTTTGCTGCCACTTACAGCAGATTTGGACTTAAGCAGTTATTCGTTTCTAGCATGTCAGTGATTAAGGAGTCGATTTTATTGAAGATAGGCAAACTGCCATTGTCTGTAAAAACTCCTCCCTCCTATATATGGAACAGAAGAAATCCCCATGAAATATTCAGCAACCTGCAGGTTTAGGATTTTAGCTGCTGAGATTGATGCAACAGTTTAGCTGCAGTGACAAAGTTCGATGTAAATGTAAAAGATTTTGGAAATAAAAATCACCAAAGGGCTCAATTATTTGAGGCACAATTGACTTACAGCTTAACGACACGTGAAACAAAACTTGCAAGATCGATGGTTCGTTTTTCAAAATATCTTATTGGCTATAATGAGTGGTTGGGCAAACATGGGTTGAGAGTGATGGGTGCCTGAAAAGCATTGGCAGGGATGGTGGTGGAGGCAGATACGTTAGTGATATTTACAGGTGTCAGGGGCTATCGGCAGGGGAGTGGGGTTGAGATGGATAGATCAGCCATGATAGAATGGCAGAGACTTGATGGGCCGAATGGTCTAATTCTGCTCCTATCACTTATGAATCTATTCAAGAGGCCTTTAGATAGGCACATGGATATGCAGTTGATCACATGCAGGCAAGAGGAGATTAGACTTGCCATCATGTTGGGCATGGATATTATGGGCTGAAAGGCATGTTCCTGTGCAGTACTCTTCAATGTAACATAGTACAGTATCAAGAGAGAAGGAAAAGGGCTATATGCAAAGATTAATTTGGGTTGGAAGTTGCCCCTATTCATGGATGCCCATGCGGCTGATCATCAGCCATCAAGGCCAGCAAAATTAATGTCACTTATTAATTAATGGCAGTAAAAAGGATTTTTGTGCGACTTGTGCAAAAGTAAATCATAATTGGTGTTTTTTTACATATGTAACATCAGAAGGTCTTTGGTCAACTATTTTATGTATAGGTCTTGTTGTAAACACTTTGATTTACACCATTGAGGGGAAGGCCATTAAACCAAAAGAATGATAAATTATGTATCACCCAAAGTGGGATTTGTATGTTTCCCCACAATCTATCAACCCAGCCTTGCCGAATCAGAAAATCAAAGGGAGCGTTTCCTTTATCATCGTTACTTTTTTGCATATCTTTCATTCATTGTTCTGTATCTCTCTATATCATCATCGATATCTCCTATTTCCTTTTCCCGCGACTTTCAGTCCGATGAAGGGTCTTGACCAGAAACGTCACCCATTCTTTCTCTCCAGAGATGCTGCCTGTCCCGCTGAGTTATTCCAGCTTTTTTGTGTCTATCTTACGTGGAGCACTAAACCATGCCAATCCCAAATTGGACTCTGTGGGGCATCTCGCAAGTACTCGCTAGAAATTAGAAGATTGAGGGGGAGGGGGGTCATAGAAACATACAAAATTCTTAAGGGGTTGGACAGGCTAGATGCAGGAAGATTGTTCCCGATGTTGGGGAAGTCCAGGACAAGGGGTCACAGCTTAAGGATAAAAGGGAAATCCTTTAGGACTGAGATGAGAAAAACATTTTTCACACAGAGAGTGGTAAATCTCTGGAACTCTCTGCCACAGAAGGTAGTTGAGGCCAGTTCATTGGCTATATTTAAGAGGGAGTTAGATGTGGCCCTTGTGGCTAAAGGGATCAGGAAGTATGGAGAGAAGGCAAGTACAGGATACTGAGTTGGATGATCTGTCATGATCATATTGAATGGCGGTGCAGGCTCGAAGAGCTGAATGGCCTACTCCTGCACCTATTTTCTATGTTTCTATCTGACACAGACTAAAATAATCAGGAGTGTGAGACCATACACAGTGCATAAGGTCTACAGAACATTCAAAAACATTTGCAATGCTCTGAAGAAGTGGTGCACTCCTCACCATTCAACTTCGCAAGACGAGAGAAAGAATCCTGGAAATTGAGCTGAAGAACTCATGTTCCCCGTGGCTGTCAGGTCCTTTCACAATTCTATGGCACCAAGGAGAAGGCCCCAATCTATGATGAGGTGACTCGGTACAGCATCAGGCAACTAAGCTTACAGTGTCCCAACATTGTCCTTTCCTGCTCCATGTTGCTGAGGAGATTAAATGGCACTGGCATCCACCCTCTCTTAAATTTCTCCATTTCCACTTTGATACTATTTTCATATGAAGTTTCAATAGTGGAGGAGGTCAGAAATAGGAATGATCTATGTAAGGATGAATGTGTAAATAACTTCTAAATATATGAACTTTGATGTATAATTTGAGAAGCATTCTTGAAGTTGCTAATGACGACATCTAACTTTGTCAACCTGACTGTGCAATGATGATAAAATGTTCACATTCGATCTAAATGTTGTCCACATCATGGTAATCTACACCATAAGTGGCTCCAGACTCTGAGGGAAAACTTACCAGAACTGGAAGGCGATAACAGGCATCTTCCTTTCTTATCATGTTGGAACCTGCTTCATTTTTTCCAATCATCAATTCTTCTCAATATCCCTCCAGCCCTTCACGATTAACACACTGCCACATTTTTTCCATGAACCTTTATTAATGGCCTGCTTTGAAAGTCCTTGAGGTGGTAATTTGTAATACTCCGTATACCTCCTGATCCTGTCATTCATCTGCTTTGACCTACAAGCAAGCTGATTATAAGACCCATCGCTTCCTTGCTTCGTCTTTAATAACAGTGAAAAAAACCATGGCTTCTCCTCCACAAAATTTACCTAGTTTGATGCTCCACCTTTACTTCTGGTAGGTAAAATATTTATCTCATTAGTGAGTGTAGCTAAACTGTTTATTACATATTCGTCTATCGGTTTCTTACAACAGTAGGAAGGATGAGCACCAATTATTCAGCCAAATCAAAGATACCTCTTGTGTATCTGGAGATTCTTATTACAACATCCAGTCTCATTCTGAACAGGAATGTTTTGCCTTGGTCAAAAATTGGACATTATTAGATTCATGTGGTTACCCCATGGTTTGCAAATAATCACAAAATTGCACAAATTTTGATATGTGTGTACTTACTGCCGCAGCAGGCTTAACACCAGCTTACCAACAGATCCCATCCAAGATCACTGCAGTAGACAACAATCTCAGTATGCAAACATGATTGGAGTGCAATTGGAGCATAGGATTTAGATTATTATTAGTTGAGGCAATTATTGCTTCTCCTGCACTGTCTTGAGCTACACAGACAGTAATGACTAGAATCCTCAGAGTAAGACTACAACCTTGATCTTCTTGGAGATAAAGGGTCTCATAATACCTCAAAGGTACACAAAAAAGCTGGAGAAACTCAGCGGGTGCAGCAGCATCTATGGAGCGAAGGAAATAGGCAACGTTTCGGGCCGAAACCCTTCTTCAGACTGATCGTGGGCGGGGACAAGAAAGGAAAAAGGAGGAGCCCGAAGGCTGGGGGATGGGAGGAGACAGCAGGGGGACTGAGGAAGGGGAGGAGACAGCAAGGACTAACAAAATTGGGAGAATTCGATGTTCATGACCCCAGGATGCAGACTTCCCAAACGGAATATGAGGTGCTGTTCCTCCAATGACCTCAACGCTACTTCAGGGGTAGGGCATCCAGAATTGGTCTACTCATTGTGGCCAACAATTAGAACATAACAATCATCACAAGTGCCCATCAAATGGGAATGGTAGAGTTAGTTAATTAGTGGTCCCGTAGAAATGTTTACACCAATGAATGCTGCATGAACATTAGATTAGGGGATGATCTCGACGTCCCAACAGTTTTAAAAGATCACTAGTAAAGAACAGTAATTTACTCGAGATACCAGAACACTCAGCATCCCACAGAAGCACCATGAGTCAGCACCTTAAAAAAACTGAACAGGAAATTTTGCAAAAGATGCACTAATCTAGTAATAAGGGAAGAGTCACAGGAAAGTAAGGGAATTGTAATTGGGAACTGAATTACAATTTCAGGGAGGGAGAACAGTAATGCAGTGATTTCAATTACAGTCGAGATGTGCAGAAACTGTTTCCATTGATGACAGCATTTGCTTCAAAGCGTCAAGATTATGATCTGATACTTTTCTCCTCCAATCCAATTGAGGGCCTTTAAACAGGAGCACAATTGCATTTGGTTTGGAGTTTGAACAAGGGGCTCCAAGTTGGACAATAGCACCCATACATCTTTACCCGGTTTTGTTTCTTTTCAGGTGCTTTGGCCCTTGCAAACGGATCTAAACCCAGACTGCTGAAACGCAATAATAAAATACACAAACAATTTCCAAACAACCTAAAATTGGATAAATGTCTGGTGGATAGATGGGTGTCTGCTTGGATAAAAGTTCACAGAAAACTTTAATACTTCGAACTGCTAAGACATAGAAAGTAGTAATGATTTAATAAAGGACAGTTTTGGCCCCATTTTCATGTTAGAAATTAGATCATTCGGCTGATATAGGCTGGACTGTCCAGGCCAAATCAGGACCCGTGGTAATATGAATCAGCATGACCCACTAAAGAGGCAGTGAAGGAAGCTTCAATACTTTACCAAAGCTTTGATTCAGCAGGAAACCTTTCATAGAAGAACAGGAGCAGTGGTTTATGCATAATAATGGATCTAATACTAAAGGTCATGGATGTCGTTTGATAAGAAAACAGCATTTTTTTTTCAAATTGTCGATTCCATTTGTGACAAGCTTGCAAGACAAAAAAAAAAATCTGTTGAGAGAGCTATCGCTGTGTAAGCACAAAGGATGAAAAAATGAATAACAGGTAAGTTGAAAGGCAAATGAAGGAAAAGTAATCCTAACAGACACCACCAACATTAATGAGTGGTTTAAAGTACTGACGCATGTTTTTCCTTGTCTGATTACAAACATGTAAATATGCAGCAAAGGAGAAAAAAATAAGGCTTTGTCTCACTGATGTCACTTCTCAGCAGTCAATAATTTAATTCCAGGAATTTTTCCTCTTTTCAGTAAAAAAAAAATGCAATTGTGTTGCAACAATAGATGTATTTGTCCATCTTTACAAATCAATCTGCATACAGATGCGTTTGTCAGTGGGTGATTCGGAATGGCAGAATTTGGCAGGTTGAAAGGGGATCTCTGCAGCTTGAAGTGAAATCACAAAGGAGCCTGGAATAAGCCCAGCAATGATGTAAACAAGCAGATCCTTAGCCGGAGCGCCCCCTGCCCTGGCTGAACACACACTGCGGGCGCGGCTGGAAGAGAAAAACAACTTTGATTGGCATCGATGTTGGCCAAATGCTTTCTTTACAGCAAAAAGAGAGAAAATGCAAAGAGAAAAAAAACTGAAAGATGATGTAAACTGATTGCATTTGAGTCGATTCACAAAGGATGGTGGCATTACAATAGGGATCATGTTCCTGACCAAAAATGAATTGGAATATTTAAAATAAGCAACACAGACATGTTAGCTATCTCGGATCACTACTTAACACACTGATGCGGTGGAATTTGCAGTGCTGTAATTTTAGAATGACTATTTTTATGTTTGCAATCATACTTGAATTGGCTAACGTGATGCTAAATGCAACCGAGAACCGTGGATGCACTTAATGGAGAAGATTTCCACTAATTTATACACAATTAATGTCGACTGGGGGGGGAGGTGAAGGAGGGAACAAAAACAGTTACAATAACCTTTCACAAGAATTGTTGCGAAGTTTTGCAACCCAGTGAATCACACATTCACTTCATAATTCAACACATAGATCGGTTCAGCAGGCAAATGCACCTTTTTTTCCCACTGCACCTTTGCATTTGAAAATCACACAAACATTAAAAAAATATTTTTTAAAGAGAGGTAGGCGAAAAGCAGCATTGCACCGGGGGGAAAAAAAAACAAGACACGTCTTGACAAGAAAGAAAATCGCAAATTCATAACGGGCAAAAACAAGTTGCAATGATCTTTTTCCCCCAAGTCGCCGGACTCAATGGTGCAAATGAAAGATATGCAAGAACACATGAATGTTGAATTAATTTGTTATGTTGAAGTGGTTAGCGGCTCCCTTCCCCTGTCACCAGTCCAATCTGCATGTACAGAGTGCTGCTGTTTACTCTGCTGTTCCCTTTGTTCATATCTATATTGTTTTTTTTGCAGTTACCTGTCTGGAGATCCTCTGACAGCGGTTTAAATATTCCCCCGCTGCCATGTTCTCTGGGCTCCTGTCGTTTTCCTCGCTGATGCTGATGATCATTTTCTTTGCATGGAGTGGTGGCTGGGTGCACGGTGCGGTGGTGGCTGCTGTTGGAGCCGGGGCTTTGTCCCGCAAAGCCGGCGCTGAGCTGAGCTGAGCTGAGCTGCGCTCCGTGCAAGTCAGGACACAGCAGCCTCCCCGGGAGCGCGCTGCTGTCACTCAACTCACCGCGGCCCCCGGGCCCGGCCAATGGCCAATCAGCGGGCCGCCCCTGTATCCAAGGGGAAGCGGCAGCGCGGGCCAATCACAAGGCGGGCAGCTGGAGGCCCGCCAGCCAATCAGCATTGGCGGTTGTGATGAAGTTGCTCCAAGGCTCAGAGACAGGGTTTGTCTCCATGCAAGTTACACAGAAAAGCTGGAGAATATCTCCATGCAAGTGGATTTCTTCCACTTTTGCTCCAACTCCACTCAACCTGCTGAGACTTCACGCCCCAAGATGTGAAAAACTTGGATCTTCATTTTGCTGATGTTGAACAAAGTTTGCAAAGTTAATTTTGCTGTAATGTATTGTGTGTGTGTGTGTGAAGGAACACCAGAAATTACAACATTTATTTCTGGTGCAAGAAAAATCACTATCAGTTACCTTTCACGATCGTCCAAATACTTCCAGGCACTTTAATAGATTTTCCAGCATCTGCAGTTCCTTCTTAAACACTTTGTCTACTCCACTGCGAAATCTCCTCAAGGTGTACCTACTTTGAAGAAGTTCTCCTCCTCCCTCTGAAGACAGTGTTACTCTCTCAGCCCTCGGGCTCCTCCTCTTCCTTTCTCCTTTCTTCTCCCCGCCCCCCTCACCCTACATCAGTCTGAAGAAGGGTTTTGGCCTGAAACGTTGTCTATTTCCTTCGCTCCATAGATGCTGCTGCGCCCGCTGAGTTTCTCCAGCACTTTTGGCTACCTTAAAACTGCTGAGATACATTTGAGGTGTGGTCACTGCAGTTCTGCAGGAAACACAATAGCCAGTTTGGTCCAACCACCAACGCCACTCTTAATATCGACACCATTCAGTCTGAAGAAGGGTCTCAATCCGAAACATCACCCATTCCTCCTCTCCAGAGATGCTGCCTGTCCCGCTGAGTCAGTCCAGCATTTTGTGTGAACACCACTCTTGATATTGGACAGCTCATCTAGTTCATGCAGAAAAGAAGTGCTGGTGATATTTATTGGGTAAGTCAGCATTTGTGAAGAGAGAAGCAGAAATAACTTTTCAGGTTGATGACCTTTCAGCAGAAGTGGGGGGAAAAGTGGAACACAAGTGCGTTTTAAGATTGAAGGAAGAAAGAGAATGTCTGAGAAGGTGGAATGCAAAATGCCAAGCCTATTGAAAACTGGAATGTCCAGGTTCAGGAACAGCTTCCCTGCAGCCATTAGGCTATTAAGCACAACCTCACAAATTAAACATCACAACCTCAAATAAGCTGTGAACTACATATACTATATTTATTATTATTCTTGCACTATGATTGTTTTTTTTTGTGTGTACGTATGTGTATATATATATATATGTAGTCCCTCAGAACAGATCTCCGGAGAAGGTTCGAGTCAAATGGCCAAGGCCTCCAAGACACCAGTCTGGCATCAGTTCGACGAGGACGTCGACCAGTACGAAGAGCTGGTCATAGACTGCCGTAAGCACGGCTGGAAGGCAAGGTGTATGCCCATCAAGGTTGGCTGCAGATGTTTTGCAGGGCAATCGCTCTCCAAAGCCTTGAGTGCACTGGGCATCAATGGAATGGAGAGGAGAAAGCCATCTAGAACACCACAGAGGCAGCGGAGAAGGCCTCGAGATGGCTCTGGATCAGGAGAGGAGGTCCATTGTGGACGCAGCCCAGACCGTCACACAAACCAACCTCCCTTCCATTGACTCCATTTATACGTCATGCTGCCTCGACAAGGCCAGCAGCATAATCAAGGACGAGTCGCACCCTGGCCACTCCCTCTTCTTCCCTTTCCCATCGGGCTAAAGACATAGAAGTGTGAAAACACACACCTCCACATTCAGGTACAGTTTCTTCCCGGCTGCTATCAGGCAATTGAATCATCCTACCACAACCAGAGAGCAGTGCTGAACTACTATCTACCTCATTGGTGACCCATGGACTATCCTTGATTGGGCTTTGTTGGCTTTATCTTGCATTAAATGTTATTCCCTTATCATGTATCTATACACAGTAAATGGCTCGATTGTAATCATGTATTGTCTTTCTGCTGACTGGATAGCACACAAACCAAGCTTTACACTGTACCTCGGTTCACGTGACAATAAACTAAACTGTACAAACAAGAGGGGATGGCTATCTGCAATTGCTAAATTGCTTGTCCCAAGAGCTGCAGTGTGCCCAGATGGAAGATGAGGTGCTATTTGTTGGACTTATGTTGCATTTCATTGGAACGGTGTAATTCGAGACATCAGAGGGGGAATTAAAGTGACAGGTAACTGGAAGTTTAGGTCAATCCCATGAACTGAAGAGAGATGTTCTGTAATCTGCGTGTTGATGCGGACTACATTGTGACACTATTATTTCACTTAGAAAGACTGTTTGGGTCCTGGATGGTCTGAAGGATTGCGGTCAAAGTAACAGTAAACTCAAAATACTAGAGTAACTCAGTGGGTCAGGCAGCATCCCTGGAGAAAAACGAGGTGATGTTTCGGGCCGAGACCTTCTTTAGACCCTCCACAGCCTCCAACCTTATCGTGCCATCTATCGTTGATATAAACTAGCATCTGCAGTTCCTTTTTATTACATTGAAAGTAACGGCGTTGCAGCTCCAGAGGTTGCATGCAAAGTCATTGAAGCAGAAAGAAGATTGAACCTGGAAGCTGTGGTGGGACAGTCCCTTGGGAATGCTGGGAAGTGAGGGGAAGATGTATTTGATGGTGAATCTCATGGAAGATGGTGGCTTTTATGGAAGATGATCCATTGAACATGGACAATGGTGGATGGAAGATGTGGACAAAAGGAGATTTTTCCTTGTTCTGGAAAAAATAGACCCAGTGTGGCTGTCAAACGCATTGTCAACTCTGGTGGATGAAAGGTATAGTTAAGGGGAAAAGACGACATTTCAGAAAACTGGCGTGGATGTCTCATCATCACAGCAGGGATGATAGAGTTGGAGAGACAGGGACAATAGGCCTCAAGGGAAGCAAGGATAGCCACAGGAGAATATAGGCTTGTAATAGACATTGGTTGTTAAATGTTTCCTGGAGCTGGAGATGGAGGTCAATAAATGGAAGAGATGAATCAGCAATAGGTGACATAAAACTGTGATCAGCGTGGAAATTAGGAGCAAGGTTAATGAAATTCCTGAGTTCTGTACATGTTCAGGAAGCACCATTAATATATCTATCAGGTAAGGGAGGAGGTCTGTATGGGACTGAAGCAAGAACAGTAATATGTATCCCTCATAACTTAGAGCCCAGGTGCGTTCCCACACTAGCCTCGGATTTAGAGGAAGTGAGCGGAACTAATGGAGAAGTTGTTCAATTTAGTTTAGTTGATTATCAGGTGTATCGAGGTACAGTGAAAAACGTTTTTGTTGCGTGCTAACCAGTCAGTGGAAAGACTGTACGGGCGTCAGAGGTTATGGGGAGAAGGCAAAAGAATGGGATTAGGAGGGAGAGGTAGATCAGCCATGATTGAATGGCTGAGGAGACTTGATGGCCTAATTCTGCTCCTATCACTTATGATCTCATGATTTACATGATTACAATCGAGCCGTCCACAGTGTACAGATACATGCATCATAAAGTCCGATTAAAGATAGTCTGAGGGCCTCCATTGAGCTAGAGAGTAGCGCAGGACCGTTCCCTAGTTGTTGATAAAATGGTTCAGTTGCCTGATAACAGCTGGGAAGAAATTTAAGAACAAATTGACCAGGTAAATGAGGGTGGTGTGGAGGGGGACTAGTTGAGCATCTGTTATGATAGGAGGCTATGATAGTGGAGAGGGAGTGGACATCCAGAAATCTGGATGTTTTACAGTAGTGGGAGGGCAGCACGGGGAAGAAAGAACAAAATAACATATAACCATATAACAATTACAGCATGGAAACAGGCCATCTCGGCCCTACAAGTCCATGCCGAACAAAATTTTTTTCCCCTTAGTCCCACCTGCCTGCACTCATACCATAACCCTCCATTCCCTTCTCATCCATATGCCTATCCAATTTATTTTTAAATGATACCAATGAACCTGCCTCCACCACTTCCACTGGGAGCTCATTCCACACACCGCTACCACTCTCTGCGTAAAGAAGTTCCCCCTCATATTACCCCTAAACTTCTGTCCCTTAATTCTGAAGTCATGTCCTCTTGTTTGAATCTTCCCTATTCTCAAAGGGAAAAGCTTGTCCACATCAACTCTGTCTATCCCTCTCATCATTTTAAAGACCTCTATCAGGTCCCCCTTTAACCTCTGCGCTCCAGAGAATAAAGACCTAACTTATTCAACCTATCTCTGTAACTTAGTTGTTGAAACCCAGGCAACATTCTAGTAAATCTCCTCTGTACTCTCTCTATTTTGTTGACATCCTTCCTATAATTGGGCGACCAAAATTGTACACCATACTCCAGATTTGGTCTCACCAATGCCTTGTACAATTTTAACATTACATCCCAGCTTCTATACTCAATGCATTGATTTATAAAGGCTAGCATACCAAAAGCTTTCTTTACCACCCTATCTATATGAGATTCCACCTTCAAGGAACTATGCACGGTTATACCCAGATCCCTCTGTTCAACTGTATTCTTCAATTCCCTACCATTTACCATGTACGTCCTATTTTGATTTGTCCTGCCAAGGTGTAGCACCTCACATTTATCAGCATTAAACTCCATCTGCCATCTTTCAGCCCATTTTTCCAAATGGCCTAAATCACTCTGTAGACTTTGGAAATCAAGGATGAAATAAATAATTTCTGTAAAATAAGATCCTGCTGCAACTGTGGGTCTGTCTACCAGACAGCACAGCTTGCACATCTCAGGGAAGGGGTGGAACTAGGATGCTCTCGGTTGGGGTCGATGAAGCTGGATGATCTCCCGAGAAAACAAAGATCAGTGACAGTCAGGTCAGAGACAACAGCCTGATGCTCAATAGCCAGGTGACGGTCCAGAGGGAGACATGTGGAGGGTGACTGGGAGTGGATATTCAGGCTGTGAGGTTGGAATTAGCCCACAACAGCACACTCCTCTTTAATGAAACAGAGTGGTGTACCCAGCCTGGTCCATCACAGAGACTGTGCTCCCCAACATCTGTATGAGGCACTGCTTCAAGAAGGCAGAACTATCATCAAAGACCCCCACCAGATTATACCCTCTAGTTGTTCCTATCATTGAAGTCTCACGCTACCAGGTTCAGGAACAGATACTTTCCTACAACCATCAAGTTCTTCATATCAGTAACTCAGTGGGACAGGCAGCATCTCTGGAGAGAAGGAATGGGTTACGTTTCGGGTCGAGACCCTTCTTCAGATGATTCTCTCCAGAAATGTTGCCTGTCCCACTGAGTTACTCCAGAATTTTGTGTCTACCTTCGATTTAAACCCGCACCTGCAGTTCTTTCCGACACAAGTTCTTGAATCAACCAGCTCAATCCTAAACCTACCTCAATAATGGAACGCCATGGACCACTCTTTGCTCTACCACAGACATTTTTTCCCTGACTGTATTTTGCAATAAAGTCTTGTTTTTGCACGGTCTTGAATAATTGATATGTAACTCGTGTTTTTGTGTGTTGACTGCATCTATGTGCCTGTGATTCTGCTGCAAGCAAGATTTTCGTTCTACTTGCGTCTCAGTGTACCTGTGCATATGACAATAAACGGTTGACTTGAAAACTTTGGAATTTGTCCTTAGTGAGTGGACAGCTGCAAGTTCATTGGAGGGAGGTTGGAGTGCGTGACATGCAACGTAAACATTGAGATGCTCAGTGCCACTTTGGAAGTATACAATGAAGCCAGAGAGAAGAGTATGTGAATATTAATCGATTCATTGACTGCATAACACAGCATGGAAATAGACTGTCGATAGACAAAGATGCTGGAGAAACTCAGCAGGTGAGGCAGCATCTATGGAGCGAAAGAAATAGGCGACGTTTCGGGTTGAGACCCTTCTTCAGACTGATGTGAGGGTGGGGTGGGAAGAAGAAAGGAAGAAGCGGAGACAGTGGGCTGTGGGAGAGCTGGGAAGGGGAGGAGAAAACAGGGCCTACCTGAAATTGGAGAAGTCAATGTTCATACCGCTGGGGTGCAAACTGCCCAAGCGAAATATGAGATGCTGCTCTTCCAATTTACAGTGGGACTCACTCTGGCCATTGAGGAGGCCCAGGAGAGAAAGGTCGGATTCGGAACGGGAGGGGGAGTTGAAGTGCTGAGCCACCGGGAGATCAGGTTGGTTATTGCGAACCGAGCGGAGGTGTTGGGCGATCACCAAGCCTACACTTGGTCTGTTCGGCCCAGAGTCCACGCCAAACCCTCGATCACCTGTTCACACTAGTTTTATATATATTCCATTTTTGCATCCATTCCAATTTACAGAGGCTAATTGATCTACAGCCCGCAGGTGGGAAGAAAGTGGGAAGAAAGCGGAGTACCCAGAAGAAACTCACATGGACACTAGGAAAAGGTGTAAACTACACACCGACAGCACCCGAGGTCAGGATCAAACCCGGTTTCCAGCCCTGTGGGGCAGCAGCTCTACCAACTGCGCCACCATGGGGAATACTGCAGACAGGGTCAAACAGAGATCTCAGTCTCTGGACTGAAGGCTCCTGGTGAAAGGTGTGGGCAGAGAGGTAAAGGCTGGGGAAGAGTAGTTCAATGGCATGTGGGGCTCAGAACCCACGAAGCTGGAGGTGAAGGTGAGAGTAGCTGCGGCTCCTGCTAAAGATTGATTGTTAGGGATCGGAGGGGTGAAGGCCACGAGTAAGGGGATATCACAGCAAGGGGTCAGACTAGACCTGTGGTCAATGGGACATGAGGGGGGAGAAAGGAGTATTAGAACCCAAGAGCTGTTGACATTTCTCATCTTTGATGTCTTACAAGAAGACATACAAGTTTGTAGGTTAATTGGTTTTCGGTAAAATTGTAAAATTGTTCCCTGTGTGGGGGAGAGCGCAAGTGTATGGGGTGATCGCTGGTTGGCGCGGGTTCGGTGGGCCAAAAGGCCTGTTTCCACCATGTATCTCTAAACTAAACTAAGCTAAACTAAACTGATGAAAGGTCATTGGCCTGAACTCTGTCTCTCCACAGACGCTGCCTAACTTGCTGAATATCTTCAGAAATTTTTATTTCAGATTCCCAACGTATGCTATTCCTTTGGTGTTGCCGAGGGACAAACATTGATGGGATACCAAGTTAATGTTCCTGCTCTTCACAAAGTGGAACCATTAGATCAATTATACTTTCCCAACTGGACAAATATTTTTAAAGAGCCATCACTAGTGTAGTACTGAAGTGATGGGATAGATTATTGTGCTGTTGTCTCTGGTATGGAGTGAGACTGGAATTAGTATGATTCTACCTTTGAATTTGAGCATAAAAATAGACATAAAGTGCTGGAGCAGGTCAAAACCTAGATAGGTGACGTTTCGGGTTGAGACCCTTCTACAGGCTGATTGGAAGGTGGGTGGGGGGGGGGGGGGAAGGTGGGATTGGGGGGGGGGGGGAGGTGGGGGGGGGGGAAGGGGGGGGGGTGGGGGGGGGGGGGGGGGGAAGGGGGGGGGGGGGGAGGGGAAAGGGGGGGGGGGGGGGGGGGGGGGGGAGGAGGGAACAAAACTCACACCATTGCCAGACACAAAAACTGTGGGAACAACACCCCTTATTCCATTTGGGCAGCTTATACCCCAACAGTACGAACATTGAATTACCCTAATTTTAAAGTAACTACAAAACCCTCCTCCTCCCCCTCTCCCTTCAACCCTCCCTTCAACCCTCCCTGTATTTGGTCCATATCCCTCCAAACCTGTCCTAACCATGTACCTGTCTTAATCCCAGCCTCAACTACCTCCTCTGGCAGCTTGTTCCATACACCCACCACCCTCTGTGTGAACAAGCAATGCTTACTTCAGCAAGATAACGTCATTTAAATGGAAACAATTGTCTCAGGAAATAAGACATCAGAAGCAAAAGTATCCTGATAATGTAAATATTAACATAAATTTGCATTAATTAGCAAATCCGCTAGGAGAAGCGAAAATCAGCAGAAGTGTTTAATAATTGTTTGGCTGCTGTTTTAATTTACAATCAAGATTACCTCCATGTTTTCAATGATAAGGGCTGATCCAAGTCAACGGATATTTTTAAGGCAGGATAGATTCTTGATTAGTACTGGTGTCAGGGGTTATGGGGAGAAGGCCGAAGAAAGGGGTTAGGAGGGAGAGATAGATCAGCCATGTTGGAATGGCGGAGTCGACTTGATGGGCTGAACGGCCTATTTCTGCTCCTATCACTTATGACATGATCTCCAGAGATGCTGCCTGCCCTGCTGAATTACTCCAGCACTTGGTGTCCTTTTGTGTACCAACAAGTTCTTTGTTTCTAGAAAACAATGGAAATGAGCAGCAAACAAAATATACCATTTATAAAAATGTATGGAAAAAATTCTCAAACTGCTTTAGATTCAGTATATTTAACTAGACTAGGTGGGACCTGTTGGGTCTCAGTCACAGGGGAGGGGACGACTTCAGGCGGGGGTTGTCTGGGGCTGGTGGGGGGGACGGGGGGGACGAAGAGCATCCCGTAGCCTGGGGAGAGATACGGCTTCAGGCAGCGGCTGTCAGGCGCTGGTGGGGATGGGGGGGTGGAGCATCCTGCAGTTGGTGTAGGGGGATGGCTTCAGGCAGGGGCTGTCGAGGGCCTGTGGGGGTGAAGCGTCCTACAGGAGGGGGAGGGGGACAATTTCGGGGTGGGGGGGGGGGGGGGGGGGGGGGGGGGGGGGGGGGACGAAGAGAGATTCCTGCATCTGGGGGGGGAGGGGGCCGGCTGTATGCGGGGGTTGTTGGGGGCAAGTGGAGGGAGGGGTGGGGGAAGCGGCCTTTACTCACTCCATCCCCCTCAACCGCCCCCATCCACTCTCCGCGGCTCTCTGGCGGTGCAGCCATTCCCGCCCATTGGGTTCCTATTGTGATGTAGAACACGCAGGTATTACTGTGCAGGCGCAGCTGACAGGCACGGCAAGTGGAAAGGGATTTATTAAAGCTTAAAATGTGAATAACTCTTAAAATAAAACAGCAAGTTAAACGTTAAAAATGAGATTTATTTAGCCCACTCTTTCTTGTTGTGTCTCTTGTTGTGTTCTGCAGCTGGTGGAGGGGGATGCTTTCAGGCAGGGGCTGCCGGGGGTGGGGGGGGGGGGGGGGGGGGGTGGGGGTATGGGGGGGGGGGGGGGAGGAAGGTGGGGATGTGGGGGAGGTGGTCAGGTGGGGGATGGGGGTGGCTGTGGGGGAGGGGGAACCTTCAAAACCTTCATAAATTTTGTAATATTTCACCGATCAGAACAAAACTTATTTGACTTGCAGCAGAGGAGAATGGCGAGTAAGATGGCATTTCCAAACCAAAGGCAACACAGTACTATAAACAAAACTATATTTTCAAACCACATTAAGGGCACAGACAGGTCAGTAAAACCACTCTCAGTTTAGTAGATATGTGTTCAGTGTTACTCACAGCTCAGACTGAGAGACATGACCCTCTCGCTCCCCCATCTTGCAGAGACTGTCAGAGGCACTCAAAACCTCCGGATTTTATAGTCCTTCCGGAAGGGGCGTGGCCTTCAGGAGAGAGAACCTCACCATTTTTTAAACACTAATAACTCTTTTAATTTTCATTGATGGGAAAAATCATCTTGTCCTGCACAGCGGCAGGGGACTCTGAGTAAGATGGCCAAAAATCACAGCCGTAAGTGGCAGTGCTTTTTCTAAAATCATATACAGAACAACAGGATCAAGATCAGACTTTTAGTAATATAAGATAGTAGAAGTAGATAGATAGAAGAAGATAGATAGAAGATTGGAAATACTTTCCTTGTTGTGCAGGGAAATATGGTGACTATTTAATGAACTACTGAATCCTAATGGTGGAATAAAATAACTGTTAATCAATCTTTTTAAAGTGATTAAGGAATATTGATTTGGTGATCATTTCGCTGAACACGTTCACTCGGTCAGCCTCGGCCTACGTGATCTCCCGGTTGCTGAACACTTTAACTCCCCCTCCCATTCCCACGCTGACCTTTCTGTCCCAGGCCTACTCCACTGTCAGAGTGAGGCCAAATGTAAGTTGGAGGAACAGCACCTTATATTTTGCTTGGGCAGCTTTCAACCCAGCGATATAAATTTGATTTCTCTAACTTCAAGTAATCCTTGCTTTCCCTCTCTCTCCATCCCTCCCCCACCCTAGTTCTCCGACTAGTTTAACTCTTTTTCTGCCACATTGTCATCTTTTCCTGCCCCGTTGTAGATCAAAAATACTTTGATCTGTAGTTTCCACACCTTACCCTTCCATATCTCCAGACTCCCTCTCCCCGACTATCAGTCTGATGAAGGTGATGAGATGCTGCCTGCCCCACTGAGTTACTCCAGCCCACTGAGTCCGCACCGACCAGTGATCCCCACATATTAACACACACTAGGGACAATTTTACATGTATACATTTTTTTATACCGAGCCAATGAACCTACAAACCAGTACGTCTTTAGAGTTGGGAGAAAAAAACGAGGTTTTCGGAGAAAACCCATGCAGTCACGGGATAACGTACAAACTCCATACAGACAAAGCACCCAGGGTCAGGATCGAACCCGGGTCTCTGGTGTTGAACGGCAGCAACTCTACCGCTGCACCACTGTGTCGCCCGGTATAGCATTATAGAAAATATTATTGGAACATTTAGAAATGGTGATAGATTTACAGGTAGAAAAATGATTTAAAATTATAGAGTAATTGTATGGGATGATGGCACTCCCTATTCTGGGAAGAACACGCCAATTGTTGCCACACTACAGCATCATATAGCTGCCATGTGCTGAAAGTAATTTCACAGCAATGATGGCTAGGAAGCTCCAGGATTTGATCCAGCAATGAAGACAAAATGACAATGTTTTCCCAAGTCGGTGAGGTGGGAACTTGGAGGGAGAGCTACAGTTAGTCATGTTACCTTACATCTGGTTTCCATTCTATTTCTCGGTGGTGGTGTTTGTGGGTTTGGGTAATGTGCTGTCTAATTCATTCAAGTTGTTGCATTGTTGCCGAGACCCTTCTTCAGACTGAGAGCCAGGGGTGAGGGAAACTAGAGATATGAAAGGGCAAGGTGTGAAAACGACAGATCACAGCAGACGATGTTTCACACATCTTCATCAGGACTGGCATAACCAGCCTTTAGAAGACTCTCAGATAGACCCAACAAGCACAAGCCTGGATACTGTACATCAGGGAACATTAAAAATATTCAGGATTAACTGGATAGTTTCCAAATCGAACTATCTTCAAAATAACCAGCTAATATTTTGGGAAGATAGATACAAAATGCTGGAGTAACTCAACGGGACAGGCAGCATCTCTGGAGGGAAGGAATGGGTGACCTTTCGGGATGAGATCTTTCTTCAGACTGGAATGTTTTGGGAATGTTACTAAGAAACTTTAATATGGCTTGAAAGTGATGAAAATAGTTATACACCTTCAAAAAAAAGAGACACATTTAAGTGCCTGTCCCACTTTCACGACCTCTGCCGAGTTTGCCCTTGACTCGTACTCGCAGCATGGTCGTCACGAGGTCGTAGGAGGTCGCAGGTAGGTCGTCATGCTAGTCGTAGGTACTCGTGGCATCAAGTAGGTCGGGCGGTTTTTTCAACATGATGAAAAATATCCACGAGTAAAAAAAGGTGGTAAATTAGGTCGTGATAGTGGGGCAGGCCCTTTACCAACAGTCAGCTGGGCATGAAGGTACTCAAACGTTGAAAGGTGGGGGAACAATCAGAACCAGCCCAGAACCAGAAAATACAACAGAACATGACGGACATTAGGACATATCCAATATAAATAAACAAATAGGGAGTTAATGAACATCTGACATTTGCTACAGACTCAACACACCAAATAATAGAAGACTCCAAGTGGTATTAATAGACAGTGGTCCAGTTGACATCTGTAAAATAGAAAGCACACAATAACGTTATTTTAGCGCAGAAGGTTAAGGGGGGACCTGATAGAGGTCTTTAAAATGATGAGAGGGATAGACAGAGTTGATGTGGACAAGCTTTTCCCTTTGAGAATAGGGAAGATTCAAACAAGAGGACATGACTTCAGAATTAAGGGACAGACGTTTAGGGGTAATATGAGGGGGAACTTCTTTACTCAGAGAGTGGTAGCGGTGTGGAATGAGCTTCCAGTGGAAGTGGTGGAGGCAGGTTCATTGGTATCATTTAAAAATAAATTGGATAGGCATATGGATGAGAATGGAATGGAGGGTTATGGTATCATTGCAGGCAGGTGGGACTAAGGGGAAAAAAAATTTGTTCGGCACGGACTTGTAGGGCCGAGATGGCCTGTTTCCGTGCTGTAATTGTTATATGGTTATATGGTTATATGGAGTTTATCCTCTTCTGAAGTGGGTCCAAAAATGTGTTTTTATAACGTCTTAATAATTATAACGTCTTAATAATTGCACTCTAACCTCCAGGCATACTGAGACTTTTAAGCTTCGGTCGTGTTCAATTCATTGTAATATAGTTGCAAAGTGGGTATAGCACACTACTCTCTTGTTCAACAAGGTCACAGTATTTCCACACACATAGATACACAGTGTAGAATGTATTGATACATTATGCTGACCCTCTTCAAAAAAATTGCCGATATCCCTTTTAAACCTTCAACGAGATACAAGTAACTTATTAATATGCAAATTTTTCATAATTATAACTGAATTTCTTATAAATGTAGTCCCATAACTGGTTAATTGTTCTTTTCCCGATTGTATAGGTTTTGTGACTGGAGCGTTTGGTTCTAGACGAGTTCACAGGGTTTCTTTGTGTGATTGGATCAGAGTTTGCACTTTACCTTTCAAACCTTCATTGGATCAAACTCAGACTCAATTTCATGATCCAATGGTTAACTATCTGATATTGATTCACCTACCAGTCACCTTTCTCTCCCTCAGGCAGGCAAAGGCATTTGAGTGGGTGGATCATGAATACTGCTGAGATTTCTGCAACACAGATGCTCCATGCCTGGCCAAATGTATTCAATCTGTATGGAGCCATTTCTGCTTCTTTAAAGCAGGAGTCTGAGGAAGAGTTCCGACCCAAAACGTCACCTATTCCATTTCTCCATATATACCGCCTGACCCGCTGAGTTACTCCAAACGTTTGGGTCTAACTCCTGCATCTTTAAAGTTTGGCAGGTATGGTTCTGCTCAAGCTTGGTATGGAAGTCATCCTATCAGCTTACACTGGCTCATTATAGTCTCAGACCTGCAGAGGATGAGCTTGTGCCAGCAAGTTTTCTCTGCCATCTCCTTTGCAAAGATCAGGTGGGCCAAATGTTTCTTACTCTGATGGGTCAGGTGTGGCATATTCCTTACCAGAGCAGAGAGGACTCATTTACATGGAACAACACTCACCATCACTATCTGAGAGTCTACCAGAGTCCCACTGATGCAGTTATCTGTAGACTGCTGAAAACCAAAGGCATAAATTGCCATTTGGCTGGGATTCTGCTCTGAGTACTTTACTAGGGGCCAGACTCTGGTCATATTCCAACTGGCTAAGGTACCAGTTGATTACTTTGGTCCCATCTCTGGTAGAAACGGTGCGACTAAGTTGGAAAGTGCGGGGAAGATTGGCGAGGATATTGCCAGGACTTGAGGGACTGTGTAATTTGGATAGGTTGAGCAGGCCTGGACTTGAGTCGTGGAGCGCAGGAAAGTGAGGAGTGATCTTAAAGAATTGTGTAAAAGCATGAGGGGCATACATAGAGTGAAAGGATACAGTCTTTGCCTTAGGCCAGATGAATCAAGACCTAGATGGCATAGGTTGAATATGAGAAGGTAGACACAAAATGCTGAAGTAACTCAGCTGGATAGGCAGCATATCTGGAGAGAAGGAATGGGTGATGTTTCGGGTCGAGACCCTTCAGACTGATGTCAGGGGAGTGGGTGTGACAGAGACAGAATGTAGTCAGAGACTGTAAGGCTGGGTGGGAGAACTGAGAAGGGGGAAGGGATGGAGAGAGAGGGAAAGTAAGGAGATATTTGAAGTTAGAGAAGTCAATGTTTATACCGCTGGGGTGTAAGCTGCCCAAGCGAAATATGAGGTGCTGTTCCTTCAATATTGAGAGTAATGATCGATGGCGATTATGTCCCATGAGGTGTATCATGCCATGAACAAGCTGTCCAACAACAAAACAAGTGGCTTGGATCATATCTCTGCTGAACATCTTAAGTATGCGAGTATGAGGATAGCTCCTCTCCTAGCTATTTGTTTTACTGGCTTTATGATTCATGGCTTGTTACCAGACTCAATGTTGTCTGTCCTGTTAGTGCCGGTCATTAAGGACAAAGCTGGTAAAGTAGGCAGCCTAAATAATTACAGGCCCATAGCTTTAGGAAGAGTTCTGCTGGATAGAATAAATGAGTTTGTTAACTCCACAGATAACCAGTTTGGCTTTAAAGCTAAACATGGCACTGACTTATGCATTTATGCCCTAAAGGAGATTGTAAATAAATATAGAGGCAAAAACTCTTCAATCCTTATGTGCTTTATTGATGCTTCCAAAGCCTTTGACCGTGTTAATCACAGAAAGTTGTTTGGTAAAATGAGTCAAAGAGGGGTGCCTGAATACATTGTTAGAATTCTGGCCTACTGGTATGCCCACCAGACTACGCAAATAAAATGGGGCAATAGGGTCTCAGTCCCATTTGGGGTTAGCAATGGTGTTAGACAAGGGGGATTTTGTCCCCAGTCCTTTTTAATCTATATATTGATTATCTGTCTAAACAATTGAAAGCCTGTAACACTGGCTGCGTGATTGGTAATATTTCAGTGAACCATATTATGTATGCAGATGATCTTGTGGTCTTTAGTCAATCTAGTGCTGGTCTCCAGCAGCTCCTTACTATATGTTCTGTGTATGGTGTGGAACATGATATTAAATATAATGCTAGTAAGAGTGCTGTTATGATCTGTAGAACCAAAGAGGATAAATGCCTAACATTTCCTGATTTTAAATTGTCTGACAATAATCTTAGTGGTTGTAATAAGGTAAAATATCTAGGGCATATTATTACAGAACAAATGACAGATGATGAGGATATTTATAGGCAACGATGTATGTTGTATGTACAGGCGAATATTCTCTTGCCTAAATTTGGTGCGTGTGCAGATGTGGTGAAGGTGTCGCTATTTAGAGCATACTGCACACCCCTCTACACTGCGCACCTGTGGTCGAACTATGGAAAGACAAGTATGCAGAGACTAAAGGTGGCATATAACGATGCCATGAGAACACTGCTAAGGCAACCTAGATGGTGTAGTGCCAGTGATATGTTTGTGGCTGCAGGAGTCAGTACTTTAGAAGCTATCCTAAGACATCACATGTATAAATTCATTTGCAGGATAAATGACTCTAAAAATGTGCTTATTGTGGCCTTGTCAAACATAAGGGTTAGCACTACAGGCTACCAATCCCAGCTGTGGAGACACTGGTATCGTTGTCTCATTGTAGGACATTGATCATTCTTTTAATCTGGATTTTTAACATGTATTGTGTTTTAAAAAATATATAAATTATGATGTTTTTTATGTGATATACTAAGATTTTATATGTATTTTATGATATTTAATATGCAATAAAGTTTATTATTATTATTATTATTATTATTAATTTGCGCTGGGTCTCACTGACAATGGAGGAGGCCCAGGACGGAAAGGTCAGATTCGGGAATGGGAGGGGGAGTTAAAGTGCTAAGCAACCGGGAGATCAGGTAGGTTAAGGCGGACTGAGCGGAGGTGTTCAGCGAAACGATATGAGAAGGTTATGTAAGGCTTCATTGGAACATGATGGAGAATTTTCTCTGGTGTGTATATGGAACGAGCTGATAAAATGGTCGAGGCAGATAAAATAATGGCATTTAAGAGACACTTGTTCAGGTCTGTCTGCCCAATTCGGGCCAGGCAAATGGGGCTAGCCTAGGTGGGCACCTTGGTTAGCATGGATGAGTTAGGCCGAAGGGTCTGTTTCGGTACTGTAGGACTTCATAACTCTACCAGAGATCTTCCCCTCATGATGAGTTCTTGCAATTATTTCTTGAGAGCTTCTTTAACCAGAGAAAGGGAAGATTCCACATCTTCACTAGGATTTTCTCAAACTTCCACAGATGCACTATAGAAATTATTCCGGCAGGATACATCTCAGCCTTGCATGGCAACTGATCTTGACTGTTGCTGTCCTTGACTGCATGAACCTGCAGAGAGTGGTCCATCACAGGCTCGTCACTTCCATCCAGTTCACCAGGATAGTTGGAAGTATCATCAAAGAAGCCCAACACCCTGGCTACTCCCTTTTTCTCACTTCTTCCTTCTGGGAGAAGATATAAAAATTTGAAAACTCAGATGCCCAGATTTAAAACAGCTTCTTCTCCACTCCTTTCTGACAGAGTCATAGAGTGATACTGTGTGGAAACAGGCCCTTCGGCCTAACTTGGCCACAACGGACAACATGTCCCAGCTACACTAGTTCCTACGCCTGTGCTTGCTCCATATCCCTCCAAACCTGTCCTATCCATGTACCTGTCTAACTGTTTCTTATACGATGGGATAGTCCCAGCCTCAACTACCTCCCCTGGCAGCTTGTTCCACCACCCTTTGTGTGAAAAAGTTACCCCTCGGACTCCTATTAAATCTTTTCCCCTTCACCTTGAACCTACGTTGTCTGGTCCTCGATTTCCCTACTCTGGGCAAGAGACTGTGCATCTGCCCAATCTATTCCTGTCATGATTTTGGACACCTCTATAAGATCACCCCTCAACCTCCTGCGCTCCAAGGAATAAAGACCCAGCCTACTCAACCTCTCCCTATAGTTCACACCCTCTAGGCCTGGCAACATCCTCATACAGTAAATCTTTTCTGAACCCTTACAAGCTTGACAATATCTTTCCTATAACATGGTGCCCAGAACTGAACACAATATTCTAAATGCGGTATCACCAACGTCTTATGCAACTGCAACATGACCTCCCAACTTCTATACTCAGTACTGTGACTGATGAAGGCCAAAGTGCTAAAAGCCTTTTTGACCACCTTATCTGCCTTCTGAACCAATCTCATCTTTCACACCCTATTCTCTGTGGTGCTTTCCTGTATGCTGACTCTCAAATCTACCGCAGGTCTATCCATCTATCTGCCTATCCACCTTCACTGTTTCCACATTTTGTTATGTTACAGCCTTATTCTAAAATGGATTCAATTCATGTTTTAAAATCATCAATCTACACACAATACCCCATAATAAAAAAGCGAAAACTGTTGTTTAGTAATTTTTGCAAAGTAATTAAAAAGAAATAACTGAAATATCACATTTACATAAGTATTCAGACCCTTTACTTTGTTGAGGCACCTTTGGCAGCGATTGCAGCCTCAAGTCTTCTTGGGTATGACGCTACAAGCTTGGCACACCTGTATTTGGGTCATTTCTCCCATTCGTCTCTGCAGATCCTCTCAAGCTCTGTCAGGTTGGATGGGGAGCGTCGATGCACAGCTATTTTCAGTTCCCTCCAGAGATGTTCGATTGGGTTCAAGTCCGGGCTCTGGCTGAGCCACTCAAGGACATTCACAAACTTGTCACAAAGCCACTCCTGCGTTGACTTGGACGTGAGCTTAGGGACGTTGTCTTGTTAGAAGGTGAACCTCTGCCCCAATCTGAGGACCAGAACACTCTGGAGCAGGTTTTCATCAAGGATGTCTCTGTACTTTGGTCCATTCATCTTTCCCTCAATCCTGACTAGTCTCCCAGTTCCTGTCGCTGAAAAACATCCCCACAGTATGATGCTGCCACCACCATGCTTCACCGTAGGTATGGTATTGGCCAGGTGGTGAGCGGTGCCTGGTTTCCTCCAGACGTGACGCTTTGCATTCAGGCCAAAGAGTTCAATCTTGATTTCATCAGACCAGAGAATCTTGTTTCTCATGCCTTTTGGCAAACTCCAAGCGGGCTGTAATGTACCATTGTACTGAGGAGTGGCTTCCATCTGGCCACTCTACCATAAAGCCCTGATTGGTGGAGCTGCAGACATAGTTGTCCTTCTGGAAGTTTCTCCCATCTCCACAGAGAAACTCTGGAGCTCTGTCAGAGTGACCATTGGGTTCTTGGTCACCTCCCTGACTATGGCCCTTCTCCTCCGATTGGTTCAATTTGGCCGGGCGGCCAGCTCTATGAAGAGTCCTGGTGGTTCCAAAGTTCTTCCATTCAAGAATGACAGAAGCCACTGTGCTCTTCAGGACCTTCAATGCTGCAGAAATTGTTTTATACCCTCACCTAGATCTGTGTCTTGACACAATCCTGTCTCGGAGGTCTACGGACAAGTTCTTTGTCTTCATGGCTTGGTTTTTGCTCTGACATGCACTGTCAACTGTGGGACCTTATATAGACAGGTCTGTGCCTGTCAAATCAAGTCCAATCACTTTAATTTACCACTTGTGGATTCCAATCAAGTTGTAGAAACATCTCGCGGATAATCAATGGAAACAGGATGAGCCTCAGCTCAATTTTGAGTGTCAGAGCAAAGGGTCTGAATACTTATGTAAATGTGTATTTCAGTTATTTATTTTTAATTACTTTGGGGGAGACAAAGACAGCCTCTAAGCGGCCTCCTCCATGAGTAGCTTACATGCTCATAAACCCACAAAGCGAAACCAATGTCTTTACTGCGTCTGCAGACCGCTAAAAACCTTGCCTCCCCAGGACAGGCGGCACCATTAAATGCCGCCAACTGTCGGGGGTTTAGCGCTACTGCAGCTCAATATTGAAGGCCTTACCACCTCACCGCCAAGCTCAACGTCATCGAACAGATTGCCATCAAAAACAAGGCGACTACAGTTCAACTTCAGGAGACTCACACCGAAAACAAGAACTTCCTGAAACTTCCTGGGTATACCTTGGCCGGTTACACCACCGACAGACATCATGGCATAGCTACATTCGTTCAAATCGACATGGCCTGGTCAGCCATAGCACAGTCCGCAGAGGATGTAGAATGGATCACAACTAAAGTGCAAGACGCTACCATTGTCAACATTTACAAGCCGCCTCCGAGCAGGTTGGTCCCAACATCTCTGCCAGATGTCCCAGCCCCTGCCGTGTATGCTGGTGACTTCAACAGCCATCATACACACTGGGCATACAGCAGCTCCAACGCTAACGGCGACCTCCTGTCAGAATGGGCCTTGACCGCCAAGGCAACACTCCTATACGACCCAAAGGAGCCGCGCACTTCCTACTCTGCACGTTGGAACAGCACCACCAACCCGGACCTGGCCTTTACAAAATGTCGCAACAACGAACCGCTCCCAGTAAGATGCATCCTGGACAGGTTTCCCCAGTCACACCATCGACCATCGTTCATAACCATTCCATCTCTGGTCCAGCACGTGGAAGGGAAAGATGTCAAGAGGTGGAACATCTGGAAAGCAAACTGGGTCGGCTTCACGCAACAAGTGAATAAGGCAGCCGCTGGCCTCCCACACCCACGCCCCACCAACCTGAACAACGCCTACAACTCATACTGCAAGATGCTGCTGGCCGCCGCCAAGAAGAACATCCCCCATGGTGTACGTAAAGCCTATGTTCACTGTTGGGATGATGAATGTGAAGACCTACTTTGTGCCCACACAGAATCACAACCCAGCGAAGACAGGGACAAAGCAGCGAACGACCCAATCTGCAGACTAAATGAGAAACGCAGGCAAAGATGGACAGAGACAGTGGAATCAATTGATTTCACACCCTCCAGCCGTCAGGCGTGGCAGACCATGAATAAGCTGACGGGCAGGTCGACAACCCCATCACTGCAAGTTCCATCACATCGCTACTGCTGACTGCGCTCCCAACGCAGACAAGGGCTTCACCAGAGCAACATCGGCGAGAGTCCACGAGCTACACAGGGCTCTGAGCTGCGACTCCAACCTATCCCACAATTTCACAACACAAGAAATCGAGCAGGCCATCCGATGGCTGAAAACCGGTAAGGCACCAGGTACCGACGGCATCCACCTGGAATACATAAAACACCAAGGCAAGAAGGCAACTGACTGGCTGTGCCCCTTCCTCTCCACGTGTTTCCGCTGCCTGAAGCAGCTAAAGATCTGGCGCCGTGCCAAGGTGATCGTTCTGCTGAAGCCAAACAAGCCTAGCGATGACCCCAAGGGATACCGACCCCTCACTGCTGTGTGTTCCATACAAGCTCCTGGAACGTCTCCTTCACTCACGTCTCAATCCAGTGATCGACCCCGTGCTGCCTAACGAAACGGGCTGGCTTCCGAAGCGGTAGGTCAACGGCGGACCAGGTGATCCTCCTGTGCCAAGACATAGAGGAGGACAGCTTCCAGGCAGGGGAGAAGGCTGGTGCTGTCTTCTTGGACCTCACAGCTGCATATGATACTGTCTGGCTGCGTGGACTACACATGAAGCTTCTAGAAACCATCGCAGACAAGTACATGGTGAGCTTCATCATGGAGATGCTGAAAAACCGCAACTTCAGGCTACACACCAGCAGCGGGCAATGCAGCAGGGTGAGGAAACTTAAGAACAGCGTCCCTCAGGGCTCAGTGCTGGCATCAATGCTGTTCAACATCTACATCCATGACCTGCCTGCAACCCAGTCAAAGAAGTATGGCTATGCTGATGACCTGGCCATCCTACTCAGTAATCCATCCTGGGAAGCAGCAGAAGAGGGCCGGCCTCTCTGAAGACATGAACATCCTGTCTTCGCACCCGAGGAACAGGCGCCTCAAGCTCAGCATGGGTAAGACAACATCTTCAATGTTCCACCTCAACAACAGGGAAGCGACGCGCGAGATGAACGTTACGGTGGATAACGCCCGGGTCCCAGCCCGTCCCCACGTACCTCGGTGTGAAGCTCGACAGAACGTTGTCATTCAAACAACACCTGGAAGGTGCCAAGGCAAAGGCAAGCGCCCGTGCCGCACTGATACGCCGCCTAGCCGGCACCACATGGGGAGCCACGACGAAGACACTGCGCATGTCCACAGTGGCCCTGGTGTTCTCAGCCGCCGAGTACTGCGCCCCGGTCTGGTGCCGTAGCCCTCACGCCAAGAAGCTGGATGCTGCCCTCAACAGCGCCCTGCGGACTGTCTCCGGATGCCTACGAGCCACGCCAGTAAACCAACTGCCCGTCCTCGCTGACATCGCCCCAGCCAACATCAGACGAGAAGCAGCCACGCTGGCCCTCTCTCGAAAGGCACAGACCAGTGAATCCCACCTCCTCCATCAGATCATCACAGAGACACCACGACAAGTGCGCCTCAAGTCACGGCACCCCTTTGCATCGCAAGCCCAAGAGCTGCTCTGCACAACAGCGGCTGACGCCTCTAAGGCCGCCTGGGTCAAGACGAGATGGAGACCAGTGGAAGTCAGCGGAACCATCTAGGCTACACCATTACATTGATGACCCCATGGACGTCCCTGGCCAGGACCTTCCCCGAAAGCAGTGGACAACCCTCAACCGCTTGAGGACAGGCATCGGACACTATGGAGTAGCGATGAAGAGGTGGCGCCTCATGGACAGTGAGCGCTTCCTGCGAGTGTGGGGACCCAACACAGACAGTGGAGCACACGGTCACCAGTTGCCCCAAAACACCGGCCACCGAATGGTGAACGAGGTCTGCTTGACCTGGACGATGACACGTTGGCCTGGCTCGCCTCAATGGAGCTGCAGGTCTAAAAGACATACGACAGAAGAAGAAGAATTACTTTGCGAAAATTTCTAAACACCTGTTTTTGCTTCTTCATTCGGGGGTATTCAGGGCTGGAAGTTAACGGTTACCTGGGTGCCAATGGCCACCTAAAGTCCCGTCGGGCAACCTAAAAGTCATGTCATTTTGCCAGGCTTGGCAAGCATCTCTGTCACTCTCCGTCTCCGCTCGCCATCCGTGTCCGGGCCGCCGGCTCTCCGCTCTCCGGCCGCTCCTCATCCGCCGGCACGGCCAGCTGCCCTGCACATGCGCACTGCCACGGCCTGCACATCCTCCCCCTGCACATGCGCACAACCACGGCCAGCACATCACCGGCAGCCCTGCACATGCGCACTGCCATGGCAACTGGCTGGCGCCGGGCACTTTCTCACTCCCTATGCATTGTGGGAGATCTGGCTGCCATTGCTGTCCGGTCGCCACCTCGCCGCGACCGCTGAAAACCAACGCAGAGTCACTCCCTGGAGCTGGAGTAACTCCCTGGAGTAACTCTTGCTTCTTGGTTTCCTGGTCCTCCAAAAATATTCCAAATGGAATTTAAACTGGAGGTGGTGGAGGGTCCATCACCAAACTCCAAACTCTGAACAATAACAGCCTTTTGCACTTTATCTGTTTAATTATTGTGTGCATATATGGTCGATAGTATATAGACACACTGAACTTTTATCTTCTGTTCTGTATTATGTTTACATATTCTGTTGTGCTGCAGCAAGCAAGAATTTCATTGTCCTATCTGGGACACATGACAATAAAACTCTCTTGACTCTTGGCTTGGGCTTAAGCAAAAGAGGGCCCTTGGGGGAAAAAAGAGCTACCTTAAATTTAGTTGCGCCTGTTTGGGTAACTATGGTAGGGTGAAGACTATTCCATGCTTTAATTGTGCGGGGGAACTCCATGGAGCAGCCAGCAACTCTGGATAGAAGAAATTCGGTGATGTTTCAGGTAGAAACCCTTCTTTAGACTCCTCTGATTTTAGTGTCTTTAGTTTAATTTAAAGATACAGCGTGGAAACGGGCCCTTCGGCCCACCGAGTCCACGCCGACCACCGATCACCTGTACACTGGTTCTATCCCACACATTAGCGACGTAAGTCAAGAGTATTTTATTCTCTCACGTCCCAGTTAGAACAATGAAATGCTTACTTGCAGCAACACAACAGAATATGTAAACATAGTACTCTGTAAACAATGTTATAAACGAGAAAACAAAACAAAACAGTGTAAATTTATACTGTATGGCAATAGACAATAGACAAAAGGTGCAGGAGTAGGCCATTCGGCCCTTCGAGACAGCACCGCCATTCAATGTGATCACAGCTGATCATCCCCAATCAGTACCCCATTCCCGCCTTCTCCCCATATCTCCTGACTCTGCTATCTTTAAAAGCCCTATCTAGCTCTCTCTTGAAAGTATTCGGAGAACAGGCCTCCACCGCCCTCTGAGGCAGAGAATTCCACAGACTCACAACTCTCTGTGAGAAAAAGTGTTTCCTCTTCTCTGTTCTAAATGGCTTACCCCTTATTCTTAAATTGTGGCCCCTGGTTCTGGTCTCCCCCAACATCGGGTACACGTTTTCTGACTCGAGCGTGTCCAAACTCTTAACAATTTTATATGTTTCTATAAGAATCCCTCTCATCTTTCTAAACTCCAGAGTGTACAAACCCAGCTGCTCCATTCTCTCAGCATATGAGAGTTCCGCCATCCTGGGAATTAACCTTGTAAACCTACGCTGCACTCCCCCAATAGCAAGGATGCCCTTCCTCAAATTAGGCGACCAAAACTGCACACAATACTCCAGGTGTGGTCTCACCTGTACAACTGCAGAAGGACCTCTTTGCTCCTATACTGGATTCCTCATGTTATAAAGGCCAACATGCCATTCGCTTTCTTCACTACCTGCTGTACCTGCATGCTTACTTTCATAGACTGATGAACAAGGACCCCCAGATCCCGTTGTAGTTCCCCTTTTCCCAACTTGACACCATTTAGATAGTAATCTGCCTTCCTGTTTTTTATACCAAAGTGGATAACCTCACATTTATCCACAATTAAACTTCATCTGCCATGTATCTGCCCACTCCCCCAACCTGTCCAAGTCACCCTGCATTCTCATAGCATCCTCCTCACAGTTCACACTGACACCCAGCTTTGTGTAATCTACAAATTTGCTAATGTTACTTTGAATCCCATCATCCAAATCATTGATGTATATTGTAAATTGCTGGAGTCCCAGCACCGAGCCTTGCGGTACCCCACTAGTCACTGCCTGCCATTCTGAAAGGGACCCGTTAATCCCTACTCTTCGTTTCCTGTCTGCCAACCAATTTTCTTTCCATGTCAGCACTCTACCCCTAATACCATGTGCCCAAATTTTGCCCACTAATCTCCTATCAAATGCTTTCTGAAAGTCCAGGTACACTACATCCACTAGCTCTCCCTTATCCATTTTCCTAGTTACATCCTCAAAAAATTCCAAAAGATTAGTCAATCATGATTTCCCCTTCGTAAGGGGAAATAAATCCATGCTGACTAAGACCGATCCTGTTACTGCTATCCAAATGTACAGCTATTTCATCTTTTATAATTGACTAGAGCATCTTCCCCACCACCGATGTCAGGCTAACTGGTCTATAATTCCCTGTTTTCCCTCTCCCGTCTTTCTTAAAAAGTGGGATAACATTAGCGACCCTCCAATCCACAGGAACTGATCCTGAATCTATAGAACATTGGAAAATTATCATCAATGCATCCATGATTTCTAGAGCCACTTCCTTAAGTACCCTGGGATGCAGACCATCAGGCCCTGGGGATTTATCAGCCTTCAGTCCCATCAGTCTACCCAACACCATTTCCTAATGTGGATTTCCTTCAGTTCCTCCGTCACCGTAGATCCTCTGGCCACTACTATATCAGGAAGATTGTTTGTGTCCTCCTTAGTGAAGACAGATCCAAAGCACCTGTTCAACTCATCTGCCATTTCCTTGTTCCCCATAATAAATTCACCCTTTTTGGTCTTCAAGGGTCCAACTTTGGTCTTAACTATTTTTTTCCTCTTCACATACCTAAAGAAACTGTTATTATCCTCCTTTATATTCTTGGCTAGCTTACCTTCATACCTCATCTTTTCTCCCCGTATTGTCTTTTTGGTTATCTTCTGTTGTTCTTTAAACATTACCCAATCCTCTTGCTTCCTGCTCATCTTTTCTACGTTGTACATCTTCTCTTTTATTTTTATACTGTCCCCGACGTCCCTTGTCAGCCATGGTCGCCCCTTTCTCCCCTTGGAATCTTTCTTCCTCCTAGGAATGAACTGATTCTGCACCTTCTGTATTATTCCTAGAAACACCTGCCATTGTTGTTCCACTGTCATCCCTGCTAGGGTACCTTTCCAGTCAACTTTGGCCAGCTCCTCCCTCGTGGCCCTTCGAACTACCCTTCTCCCTCTCCAACTGTAGATTAAACCTGACCATGTTATGGTCACTGCCCTCCTAATGGCTCATTAACCTCAAGTTCCTTTATCAAATCCGGTTCATTACACAACACTAAATCCAGAATTGCCTTCTCCCTGGTAGGCTCCAATACAAGCTGCTCTCAGAATCCATCACAAAGGCATTCTACAAAGTTCCTTTCTTGGGGTCCAATACCAACTTGATTTTTCCAGTCTACGTGCACGTTGAAATCTCCAATAACGACCACAGCATTACCTTTGCTACATGCCAATTTTAACTCCTGATTCAACTTGCACCCTATGGCTCATGTTTGGGGGCCTGTAGATAAGTCCCATTAAGGATTTTTTATCCTTACAGTTCCTTAGTTCTATCTATACCGACTCAACATCTCCTGTTTCAACGTCACCCCTTGCAAGGGACTGAATTTCATTCATCACCAACAGAGCTACCCAACCCCCTCTGCCCACCTGTCTGTCTTTTCGATAGGAGATATACCCTTGGATATTCAGTTCCCAGCCCTGGCCCTCTTGCAACCATGTCTCTGTAATTCCCACAACATCATAGTTGCCAGTTTCTAACTGAGCCACAAGCTCGTCCACTTGATTTCTTATACTTCGCGCATTCATATACAACACTTTGACCTCCGTATTCACGTCTCCCCTCGCACCCTCGCAATTGGCCCTGACCTAACTCTTTTATCCCTTCTCAAACTTTCTTTCACATTAATTCGAGAATCTTTTGTAAATTTTTCCTCTACTCACTCCCCGGGTATATATATATATATATATATATATATATATGTGTGTGTGTGTGTACACACACACACACACACACACACACACACACACACACACACACACACACACACACACACACACACACACACACACACACACACACACACACACACACACTTTCCCTCCTGGGATTAATAAAGTTCTATCGTATAGTATCGTGTGTGTAGGAAGGAACTGCAGATGCAGGTTTAAACCGAAGACAGACACAAAAAGCTGGAGTAACTCAACAGGTCAGACAGAATCTCTGCACAAAAGGAAAATATTACGTTTTGGGTTGGGTCTGAAATAGGTTCCTGCACACCTTTGGAATGTGGAAGGAAACAAGAGCACCCGGAGAAAACCCATGCGATCAAAGAGAAAAGGAGCAAACTCCCATACAGACAGCACCCATATTCAGGATCAATTCTGGGTCTCTGGCACTTAAGCAGCAACTTTATGGCCAATGTACTGCCCCATAGTCTTGAACTGAATTAAAACATACAGTAGCTGTAAAGAAGGACATAGCGTCACTTAGAGATTTAAGACTGAAAATGGATAGTTTCTTTTTTTTAGTAACCAAAGTTATCAACGTATAATTTTTTGTGTGTTGGAAAATAAAACATAGTGGCACAGCTGGTGGACTTGCTGCCTCATGCGCCAGAGATCTGTGTTTAATCCTGTTCTCGGGCACTATCTGTGTTGAATTTGCACATTCTCCCTGCAAGCATGTGGGTTTCCTCCCACATCCCAAAGACGCATTGGCTTTGTAGGTTAACTTGTCTCTGTAAAATTGCCCCTAATGTGTAGGGAGTGGGTGAGGAAAGTGGGATAACAGAACTTGTGTGAATGGGTAGACAAAAATGGGGGTGGGGTGGGGTGGGGGAACGCGTTACTTTCCTCAGCATACCTAGCCACTGGTCCTGTCTTGTAAGCCTGGTGTTTATGCTACTGGTCAACTTGAATTTTCAGTTAATGATGACTCTCAGGATCCGACAAGTGGGGTCTTCAAATTAATGTCAAGATAAGTGTCAGATTATCTCTGGTTTAAGATAATCATTGTAGCTTATCTCCTGGTAACTGTACCTTTAGGAACTGAGTACCAGAATGGTGTTATGTGTGTCATGTGATATATTCATTATCTTATCAGTCTTGTAAATTTGTGTGTGAGTAAGCGCGGTGTACTTTTGTAAAATAAAGAAGACCCTCGCTGGCAACTGCTCGACTGAAAACCTATCTTTGTGTTGCTGTCTAGTTGCTACTACTGTAATATCTTACAATCATTTTCTGGCAGTTTGGTGATATGAATGTTACTTGACATTTGTCAGCCTATGTCTGAACATTATTCATGTCTTGATGCAAATGTTTAGAGAATTAATGATGGAAGGAGGTGAATAGTAAAGTAGCTAAAACTATTTTGGCGTAGGTTTCTAGCGTGGTTGTTGGGTTCTATAAATGTGTATTTCACTTCAATCCATGTTGAGTAACTATCATTCTATAATTGGACATTGTCATTCCCTTCCTGCCTTCTCTAAAAGATCTATTTGGCCATGAATGATCAATACAGTGATTATTTGCCAATGATTTAAGCCAACTATCCGAATGGGGTCAGCAGAAGCATTCCTTCCCGTTCTCATGCTTTCCTGCATGTCCAATATGAAGTTGAAACAAAATCGTTTCCGCAATGCACCAGGTCTACAGGTCAAAAATACTCTGTGGCCAACCTCTGCTTCTGCACCAACTCATTGCAATATTCGTAGACTGAGTTTAACTTTCTCTTTTATGCAATGATCAAATCATGTCTATCATTTCAATCTGAAGAAGGGTTCCGGCACAAAATGTTGCATCTCCATGTCCTCCAAAGATGCTGCCTGCCATTGAGTTATTGCATCTCTTTGTGCCTTTTCCCCATCATTTCAATGTTTTTTTAACGGATACTTTTCATTCCTGGGTACCTCTGGTTATTATTTGCAATTTCAGACTCATTTACTAGAAGATTGTCATTGACTACAGTAATTGCACAGATCGCAATTTCACTTTTCACGAGGCAGCCACCACGCCAATCTACTTGAAACTTCCGTACTTTATTTTTCTGTGACGTACATCAGCGGGTTAATCCTATAAACCCGCTGAGGAAGAGTCGCCCACCTTTGGATCTTTGACAACAGTATAGTAAAGAACGCTAATCCTCCCACACTCCAAAGATGAACAGGTTTGTACGTTAATTGGCTTTGTATAAAAGTAAATTGTCCCGAGTGTTTGTAGGGTAGTGTTAATATGCGGGGGTCGCTGGTCGGCGCAGACTCGGTGGGCCGAAAGGGCCTGTTTCCGCGCTCTATCTATAAACAAAACTAAAACACAGTGGGACTAGCAACATCTCTGGATAGAAGGAATGTATGACATTTTGGGTCGAGACCCTTCTTCAGAATGAGCATCAGGGGAGAGGGAAATGAGAGATATGGAAGGGTAAGGTGTGAAAATGACAGATCAAAGGAGACAAAGGAAAAGGATAATGCTTCCTTTTAAATTGTTGTTTAAATACTCTCACTGTTTGTGAAAATGCAAAAAAGTGTAAGTAATGTCTTAATGTTCATCATAATGACCTTCATCAATCACGTGACTTACCACAGCACCTAAAACATAACCTGATGCATCACATGCCAAGTCGAGCTTGAGAATAGTATCATAATGAACAAGAGAACTTTGCATGAATTTATTTTCTTGCTTTTATAACATGCACCTATATTTCCTTGGCCCACAATTATTTTATGTCCTTCTCTAATAATGATTCAGTAAAATGAGCACCATTTTCGAGATTAGACTGCATGATTTTCAGGATGTCATTAGCTCTGTCACATTTTCAGGTGTTGGCACCTTGGTAATGGCCTCTGCTTTTTCCAGCATTTGTGAATGATCGGAATCTCTCTTCAAACCAAGGTACACTACATCTCGTTGTAAGGAAGTGCATTCGCTGCATTTTGCTAATGTAATCTCCAGGAATCCTCAAATCAGAAAAAAAACTATGCTTGTGGCAATCAACATAGAAACATAGAAATTAGGTGCAGGAGTAGGCCATTCGGCCCTTCGAGCCTGCACCGCCATTCAATATGATCATGGCTGATCATCCAACTCAGTATCCCGTACCTGCCTTCTCTCCATACCCCCTGATCCCCTTGGCCACACTCCCTCTTAAATATAGCCAATGAACTGGCCTCAACTACCCTCTGTGGCAGAGAGTTCCAGAGATTCACCACTCTCTGTGTGAAAAGATGTTATCTTAGTTTACTGGAAACACAAGAAACTACGGATGCTGGTTTACAAAAAAACACACAAAGTGCTGGAATAACTCAGCGGACCAGGCAGCATCTCTGGAGGACATGGATAGGTGATCTTTTGGGTTGGGAACCTTCTTTAGACTCTGACCCACAATGCCACGTATATCTTTGTCCTCCAGAGATGCTGCCTGGCCCACTGAGTTACTCCAGCGCTTTGTGTTAACTTGGTTTCTCCAGCAATGACTCATTCCTTGCAAGATTTTATCCATCATAGCCTGACAAACTCTGACTCCATAATATAACCTTATTTCTGAGTGAAGCCTTTTGATCAGATACTGCCAACTGCCTTGTCAACATTCAGTGCTGTGATAACATTGGAGAGAGGCCCTACTATGTGAATACAGTTGATCCTGTTAATTCTGTATACTGGGGTTGTGAAAAGGATCGCAGATACTTTGATTTTGATTTGAGCTTGATTTTGTAGTCCCCATACAGCTGCAAGGGTTTTTTTCTGCCTGAGAAACTGGTCGATATTTATAAGCACTCCATTTTGTTCTGGCCTCTGCAGTTCATTCGCGCCTTGAATCTTTAGACAATTTGGAACTGGTCTGAGCTTGCAACAGTCCAGTCCAGTGCAAATATGCTTGTAGTACCTTTAATGCGGTCTATTTTCATCCTGTCTGCTTTGACTTGCCTCTGTTAATCCCTCCCCATTAGAGCTGGCCTGACTGTATAGTTTGCTACAATAACAATATTGTGTTGCATCATGCACTCCATTTGCCCTAATGTCCGCAAATCACCACCGAATAGGTTTTCAGTTTGACAGTGCTTTCTATCGACAGTACTTGGTTAAGTTTACATATGGAAGTGTCTTGACTTCTTATTAGACTGCCTGCAGCAATATGAATTTGCATCTCATTGCACTGGTTGTTAATCAATGACTTACTTGAAAGTTAATCAGTTTGCTTCTATTACCGTTTGTACCATAAAAAATGCCTGTTCCCAGTTCTTCTGTGTGGAAAAAAAAAAAAAAAATCTAAATAATGAAGTCCTCCTTTTTATTGTTGCAAATTGCTAGTGTTTGTGTTTTAGCTTGGATCTACAGGCCTGCTGTCCAAATGTGATCTTCCTTTTGGCAATTGCACCACTTGGCTGTTCTAACCTGACATGGTGATGATAAATGCAATTGCACATATAGCCATTGCAACAGTGTCAACATTCTGATGTGATCTCACCAAGATACTATGGATTGTAGTTTTGGACTTTGGACTTTGCTCCAGCGTTTTGACTATGGAATGCAGCTATGTCAGTTGCATGCATATTCTCACAAATTCTCATATATTCTCATACAAATCATTGATATAAACCAAAAACAGCAATGGGCCCAGCATTGATCTCTGAGGCACACCACTAGTCATAGGCCTCCAGTCTGAAAAGCACCCTTCCACCATTAGCCTCTGCTTCCATCCATCAATCCAGTCAGCTAGCTCTACGTAGATCCCATGCAGTCTAACCTTTCAGAGCAACCTACCATGCGGAGCCTTATCAAAGGCCTCACTGAAGGTTTATGGACAAAGTTTATGGCCTTTCATTCGACAACCTCTTTGGTTACTTAAAAAAACTCAATCAAATTCATATGAGATAATCTCCCAAGTACAAAATTACGTTGACTCTCCCTAATCAGCTCCCGTCTACCCAAATGCATATATATCTTATCTCTCAGAATCCTCTCCAGTAACTTACCCACCACAGATGATAAACTCAGTGATTTATAGTTACCAGCCTTTTCATTGCAGCCCTTCTTAAATAGAGGAGCAACATTAGCCACCCTCCAGTCATCCTATACCTCACCTGTGTCCAATGATGGTTCATATATCACCATCAGGGCTCCTGCAATTTCCTCTCTTGCTTCTTACAGTATTGTCAAATATATCTGATCAGGCTCGGGAGATATATCTACCTTAATGTGCCTTAGGCCACCCAGCACCTTCTCGCCCATAATATCGACTGCCCTCAAGACATCTCCGTTAACTGTCCTAAGTTGAAAGTAAGCATGCAGGAACAGCAGGCAGTGAAGAAAGCGAATAGAATGTTGGCCTTTATAACAAGAGGAATTGAATATAGGAGCAAAGAGGTCCTTCTGCAGTTGTACAGAACCCTATTGAGACCACACCTAGAGTATTGTGTGCAGTTTTGGTCCCCTAATTTGAGGAAGGACATTCTTGCGATTGAGGGAGTGCAGCATAGGTTTACAAGGTTAATTACCAGGATGGTGGGACTGTCATATGCTGAGAGAATGGAGCAGCTGGGCTTGTACACTCTGGAGTTTAGAAGGATGAGAGGGTATCTCATTGAAATATATAAGATTGTTAAGGGCTTGGACACGCTCGAGGCAGGAAACATGTTCCCGTTGTTGGGGGAGTCCAGAACCAGAGGCCACAGTTTAAGAATAAGGAGTAAGCCATTTAGAACGGAGACGAGGAAACACTTTTTCTCACAGAGAGTGGTGAGTCTGTGGAATTCTCTGCCTCAGAGGGCGGTGGAGGCAGGTTCTCTGGATGCTTTCAAGAGAGAGCTAGATTGGGCTCTTAAAAATAGAGCAGTCAGGGGATATGGGGAGAAGGCAGGAATGGGGTACTGATTGTGGATGATCAGCCATGATCACATTGAATGGCAGTGCTGGCTCGAAGGTCCAAATGGCCTACTTCTGCATCTATTGTCTATTGTCTATTGTCTATTGTTCCCCAGCCTTCATGTAGCCTCCATAAAGGAACTGCAGATGCCTGTTGATTAAAAAACGACACAAAGTGCAAAGTACACAAACTCATGATGCTGAAGAAGGGTTCCAATCCAAAACGTCGCCTAGCCGTGCTCTCCTGTGATGCTGCCTGACTTGCTGAGTTACTCCAGCACTTTCTGTCTTTTTTTCCCCTACCCTTCATATTTTTCTCCATGGTAAAATCAGAGGAGACTTTGTCCATCTCCTACAGTTCCACAGTAGATGACTGCTCTGGTTTCTGAGTGGCCCTAGTTTCTCTCTCTAGTTATCCTCTTTCCCTTAACGTACTTATCAAATTTCTAGATTCTCCTTACTTTTATCTGCCAGAGCTATCTCCTGCCACCCTTTTCCCCTCCAGATTTTCTGCTTAAGTATATTCCTCAGTCCACTAAACACCTCCATGGATACACTTGATCCCTGCTGCCTATACCTAGCCCTTGGTTCCTTTTTCCTGAGCAGAGCCTCAATTTCTCTAGTAAGCAGGGTTCCTTATTCCCAACTGCTTTGCCCTTCACCCTAAATAGGAACTTGCATGCATTGAACTCTTACCGTCATTGGTTTAAAAGCATCCCACTTTCCGGACTTCTCTTTCCCACATACATCCTACTCTAATCAATTCTACCATGTTCCTGTCTAATGCCATCAAAGTTGCCCTTGTCTCCATTCCGAATTTTAACTGTGTAGAAAGGACCAGCAGATGCTGCTTTATACTGAAGTTAGACACAAAATGCTGGAGTAAAGGGCCTGTCCCATGAGCATGCCACCTGCATGCGGTGAGCGCGACCAAACCGGAAGCGGGGGCCGCGCGGAGGTCGAGTGAGTGAAGTGAAGTTCGAGCGAAGTCCGCGGGAAGTTCGCGCGTGACGTACGGCATCAAGACGCTGCATACGGCGTCCGGACGGTGCATACGCCCGTCGAGGCGGTGCATACGGCCTCAATGCGGCTGCGGGCCGGCAGGCCATTGCCGCGCGGAATTTTTGAACATGATCAGTTTTTCGGATCCCCGCGCGATGTCGGGACCAGCTCCGCACAACTCCATACATCTCAGGCGATCGAAGTGGGACCAGCCCCGCGAGGCCGTATGGCTCAAGCGACCACGTTAGGTCGCGCTTGCCGCATGGAGTCGCATGCTCGTGGGACTGGCCCTTTACTCAGCGGATCAGGCAGCATCTCTGGAGAGAAGGAATTGGTGCTGTTTTGGATCAGAACCCTTCTGCTTGTTCTATTTTGGGTCTATCAGAAGTTTAACATGTGGGCCCGCCCTGCCTCTAATCCTTAACTATTTAAAAACAAATGGAACTGAGGTCGCTGATTACAGACGGCTCGCCCACTGATACTTCAGTCACTTACCCATACCAACTTCCAAAGTGTTGGTCAAGCTGTGCCCCATTGTTGTAGGGCTCACTACACATTGCCAAAGGAAACTTTCCTGTACACCCTGGCTAAGCTGTCAGCGCTTTGCTTCTGGCTCCTTATCTCAAACTCACAACTCTCTTATGTTTCTAACAACTTCTGACCTTCCAGCCTCTGTACAACTTTAAACAAGACATCTTGGAGGAACAGCACCACATATTTTGCTTGGGCAACTTACAACCCAGAGGTATGAATATTTACTTCTCTAACTTCAAGTAACCCTTGTTTTTCCTCTCTCTCCATTCGTCCCCAGTTCTCAGACCAGTCTGACTGTGCTCCGATTACATTTTATCTTTGTATGCATCATTGTCCCCTTCACCTCGCTAACAATGATCTATTCTACATTTTCCTTGAGCTTTGTCCCCTTTGATGTCTTTTTAAACACATCCTTACCCTTCCTTATCTCTGTCGCCGTCTCCTCTGATTCTCAGTCTGATGAAGGGTGTCGATCAGAAATGTCACCCATTCCTTCCATCCAGAGATGCTGCCTGTCCTGCTGAGTTACTCAATAGGCATTTTGTGGCTATCTACGGTGTCCTTCACATTGCCCAGAGCAAGTTTTGGCAGTGAGCCATTTCCCTTAGGTGCAAACTCCATGAGGTGTTTTGTTTTTTTACTTTCACATATTTTGCCCTTTCATGATATTGTCATTAACCTCCACAATATTGTTCTCTGTATACGAAATGCCCTTTCATTTCACATGTGAATGAATGGTTCTCAAATGTATTTATTCATTCGAAGTCTCCCGAAGTAGCTGGTCAGGGTGACATGTTGTCCCTTCCTATTCAAAAGTGACACAGTGTGACAGTCCAATGTTAAATCACTGTAACTTAACCCTGTGTCCTGCTGCCTTATTCAATCTCATTAGTTCATGTGAATTAAGTGGATAAATATAAGGTTACCATTTTGGTGGCAAGAACAAGAAGGCAGATTATTATCTGAATGGTGTCAGATTAGGAAAAGGGGAGGTGCAATGAGACCCGGGTGTCCCTGTACATCAGTCACTGAAAGTAAGCATGCAGGTACAGCAGGCAGTGAAGAAAGCAAATGGTATGTTGGCCTTCATTGCGAGATAATTTGAGATTAGGAGCAAGGAGGTCCTACTGCAGTTGTACAGGGCCCTGGTGAGCCCAAATCTGGAGTATTGTGTGCAGTTTTGGTATCCTAATTTAAGGAAGGACATTCTTGCTATTGAGGGAGTGCAGCGTAGGTTCACCAGGTTAATTCGCAGGATGGCGGGACTGTCATACGATGAAAGAATGGATCGACTGAGCTTATATTCACTGGCATTGAGAAGGATGAGAGGGAATATTATAGAAACATATAAAATGACTAACGGATTAGACAGGCTAGATGCAGGTAAAATATTCCCGATGTTGGGGGAGTCCAGAACCAGGGGTCACAGTTTAAGAATCAGGGGTAGGCCATTTAGGACTGAGTGGAGGAAAATCGTTGTCAGTCCTGCCATCCCAGGAATTAACCTGGTGAACCTACGCTGTACTCCCTCAATAGCAAGAATGTCCTTCCTCAAATTAGGAGACCAAAACTGCACACAATACTCCAGGTATGAGGCCAATTCACTGGATGTTTTCAAGTTAGATATGGCTCTATTGGCTAACAGAATCAAAGGATATGTGGAGAAAGCAGGAACGGAGTACTGATTGGGGATGATCGGCCTTGATCATATTGAATGACGGTGCTGGCTCGAAGGGCCAAATGGCCTGCTCCTGCACCTATTTTCTGTTTCTATGGGTTAGGCCCTTCGACTCACACTGCATGTGGTGGTGAAGATGCCAATTTAAAGTGCACATCTGCCTTCACATGGTCTATATCTCTTCCCTGCCTCTTATAGGCTTGTCTTTATGCCTCACAAATGCTGCTATTCTATCTGCTTCCACCACTGCCCCTGGTGTCATGTGGCAGGCATCAACCACTCTATGTGAAAATACTTGCCTTATAAATCTCCTTTAAACTTTCCCCTCTCACCTTAAAACTATGCTCTCTTGTATTTGACATTTGCACCGTAGGCGAAGGACTCTGACCATGTGTCCTGTTTGTGGGTCTCATCATTTTACATTCTTCTATCAACTCATTCTTCAACCTCTGATTCTCCAGAGATTGCATTAGCCCAAGTCAGAGTGGAGCGTGCTAATGTGTCTCCAGAATTTTATTCTCACTTAATCAGTGTTCACTGAGCATAACTGCTAGAGCCATTGCCTCACAGTGCCCGAGACCCGAGGTTTCCATCCTGACCTCGGGTGCTGTCAGTGTGGAGTTTGCATGTAGGTTTCCTTCGGGTGCTTTGGTTTCCTCCCACATCCCAAAGACATTCCAGTTTGTAGGTTAATTGGCCTCAGTAATAATTGCCTCTGGAATGTAGGGAGTGGATGCGAATGTGAAATATAGAACTGGAGTGAAGATGTAATCGATGGTCGGTGTGGACTCAATGGGTTGAAAGGCCTGTTTCCATGCTGTATCTTTTACTGAGTCAATTCAATCAATTCAAAACAATCCAAGTTGTTCAACCTCCCCTTATAGTTAATGTCTCTAATTCAGGCAATATCCCGGAAAACGTCTTACATAGAAACATAGAAACATAGAAATTAGGTGCAGGAGTAGGCCATTCGGCCCTTCGAGCCTGCACCGCCATTTAATATGATCATGGCTGATCATCCAACTCAGTATCCCGTACCTGCCTTTTCTCCATACCCTCTGATCCCCTTGGCCATAAGGGCCACATCTAACTCCCTCTTAAATATAGCCAATGAACTGGCCTCAACTACCCGCTGTGGCAGAGAGTTCCAGAGATTCACCACTCTCTGTGTGAAAAAAGTTCTCCTCATCTCGGTTTTAAAGGATTTCCCCCTTATCCTTAAGCTGTGGCCCCTTGTCCTGGACTTCCCCAACATCGGAAACAATCTTCCTGCATCTAGCCTGTCCAACCCCTTAAGAATTTTGTAAGTTTCTATAAGATCCCCTCTCAATCTCCTAAACTCTAGAGAGTATAAACCAAGTCTATCCAGTCTTTCTTCATAAGACAGTCCTGACATCCCAGGAATCAGTCTGGTGAACCTTCTCTGCACTCCCTCTATGGCAATAATGTCCTTCCTCAGATTTGGAGACCAAAACTGCACGCAATACTCCAGGTGTGGTCTCACCAAGACCCTATACAACTGCAGTAGAACCTCCCTGCTCCTATACTCAAATCCTCTTGCTATGAAAGCCAACATGCCATTCGCTTTCTTTACTGCCTGCTGCACCTGCATGCCTACCTTCAATGACTGGTGTACCATGACACCCAGGTCTCGCTGCATCTCCCCCTTTCCCAATCGGCCACCGTTTAGATAATATCTGTATCCTTTCCAAAACCACCTCATTTATTCTATAATGTGATGTAATGAACAGCAACAAATTATCTAAATACTGCCGAACCAAAGTTTTATACATCTGCAACAAGACATTTTTATACTCAATGCCGCAATTGATGATGGCAAGTATGATAAACACCTTCTTAACCTACTTGTGTGGCCACTTTCAGGCAGATACGGACTTACATACAAAGATCCCCGTGTTCATCAATGCTCCTAAGAGTTCTGTCATGTACTGCATATTTTCTCTTACATTTGACCCAAGAGTGTAACACCACACTTAATTGGATTAAACCATATCTGTCATTTCTCTCTGCATATTTTGAACTGAACTTCCTTGCTATCCATAACTCTGGCAATTCTTGAGTCATTTGCAAGCTTACTGATCGGATCATCTACGTTGATCACAAGCAACAGAGGCCCCAGCATTGATCATTGATCCCTGGGGAACCCCACCAGTCACAGGCTCCATTCAGACTAACAACCCTCCGTCATCCAACATCCTCCACAGCCAAGCCAATTTTGACTACAATCTACCAACTTTTGTATCAGCCAACCTTGAGGGACCTTGTTGAAAGCTTTACCAAAGACCAGATATATCAATCATCTTCACCACATTCTCAAAAAACTCAAACATTTTGAATCAACGATCACCTCTGCAAATGTCCATGCTGACTATCCCTCATTAGTCTATGCTTCTTCACATGTGAGTAGATACTATCCCTGAGAATCTTCTCCAATAATTTCCCTACCACTAATGTAACCTTCACTGGCCTATAGTATCCTGATTTGTCTCCATTGCCCATTTTGAACAAAGGAACAACATTGGCTATTCGCCAGTCCTCTGGCACCTCGCCTGGTGAGGATAATGAGGACACAAAGATTTCAGTCCAAGTATCAGCAATCTTCTCTCTTGCCTTTCTGAATAATCTGGGCTAGATCCCATCAAACGCCAGTGATTTATCCAGTTTCATGTTCTTCAAGACACTCTAAACCTACTCCTTTAGAAAGTAACATGCCCTACAATGTCAGCATATCCCTCACACTCTTCCATGTCCTTCTCCATGGTCAATTCCAATGTAAAAAACTAATTTAGTATCTTGCCCACCTACTCTGGGTCCAAGCATAAATTCCCTGCTTTGTCCTTGAGTTGTCCTACAATAGCCCCAGTTACCTTCTTGTTTAGTACGTATAAAATGCCTTAATCCTATGTCCTGATGACATTTCCTGGCCCTTTGGAGCCCTCCTGATTCTGGTTTATGTTCTTTCTTTCTCTTATAATAATAATAATAATAATAATAATAATAATAATAATAATAATAATAATAATAAATACATTATTGATCCCCTCGGGGAAATTCAGATGTCCAGAAGCCCCCAACTGACAAACCCACACGTTCAAAACGAACGCAGACAGAAAATACAGAAAATACACTGTGGACACTACCTGAGAGCAATAAATACTTAAAAAGACCAATAATTAACAATTAAAAAATTTTAAAAATGCAAAAATGCATCCCCCTCCAGCCTAGCGGCCCAAATTATAAAATCGAATGGCTGCAGGGGTGAAGAATCTCCTGAACCGCTCCGTTCTACAGGGCAGGGAGAGGAGCCGGTTGTTGTTCCGAGTGCTCTTTTCACTCTCCAGAATTACATGGAGGGGATGCCTGGGGTTTTTCAGGATGACCTGCTCCTTGCACCTCATACACCTCTCAAGCACATCCATCCCAGAGTCCACTCTCCCCTCCAGCACTCAGCTAGCTCGTTTAACCAGTTTGTCCAGCTTCTTGTTGTTTTTTGCACTAATGCTGTTGCCCCAGCAGACAACAGCATAGAAAATAACACTTGCAACCACAGTGTTGTAAAACATGTGCAGCATGTCATTACGTACATTGAAGGATTTGAGCCTTCTGAGGAAAAATAGTCTGCTCTGGCCTTTTTTGTAGAGGGCCTTATATTTCCCAAGGACCCTTTTTAATTTCAGCTTCTTAAATCTTCCATATGTTTCCCTTTTCTTTTTGACTAAATCTGTGACATCATTCTTCAGCCAAGGTTCCCAAAGTCTTTCTTCCTCACAGTTCCTGAATTCTGACCAGTTGGCCTTTAAATAAGACCCACGTAGCAACTACTGTCCCCACCTTCTGCTTAAGACTGTTGTCATTATCCTTTTCCCAAATAGTTACTTTCTTCTGAAGTCCAGTCTTATTCTTTTCCATAACAACATGTGAGTTATGATCACTTTTCTCAAAATGCTCACCCTCTGAAACTGTCCAAGCTTGTTTCCCAGTACAACAGTGGTGCAGTGGTAGAGTTCCTATCTCACAACACCAGAGACCCAGGTTCGATCCTGACCTTGGATGTTGTCCGTGTGGAGATTGCATGTTCTCCCTGTGTCTGTGTAGGTTTCTTAAGATAAACATGCAGGTACAGCAGACAGTGAAGAAAGCTAATGGCATGTTGGCCTTCATAACAAGCGAATTTGAGTATAGAAGTAAAGGGGTCCTTCTGCAGTTGTGCAGGGCCCTGGTGAGACCACATCTGGAGTATTGTGTGTAGTTTTGGTCCCCAAATTTGAGGAAGGACATCCTTGCTATTGAGGCAGTGCAGCGTAGGTTCATGAGGTTAATCCCCGAGATGGCGGGACTGTCATATGAGGAAAGATTGGAAAGACTGGGCTTGTATTCACTGGAATTTAGAAGGATAAGAAGATATCTTATAGAAACGTATACAATTATAAAAGGACTGGACAAGCTAGATGCAGGAAAAATGCTCCCAAAGTTGGGGGAGCCCAGAACCATGGACCACAGTCTTAAAATAAAGAGGAGGCCATTTAAAACTGAAATGAAAAAAAAAAGGTTTTCACCCAGAGAGTTGTGAATTTGTGGAATTCCCTGCCACAGAGGGCAGTGGGGGCCGATTCACTGGATGGATTTAAAGAGAGAGTTAGATAGAGCTCTATGGGGCTAGTGGAATCAAGGGATATGGGGAGACGGCAGGCATGGGTTACTGATTGTGGATGATCAGCCATGATCACAATGAATTGCGGTGCTGGCTCAAAGGGCCAAATGGCCTCCTCCTACACCTATTTTCTATGTTTCTATGTTTCTGGGTGGTCCAGTTTTCTCCCACATCCCAAAGAAATGCGTTGGTTAATTGGCCTTTAAAATTGTCACTAATGTGTAGGGAAAGATGAGAAAGTGGAATATCAAAGGACTACTGTGATTGACTGATCAATGGTCAGTACGGACTTGTGTAGGAAGGTACTGCAGATGCTAATTTAAACCGAATATAGACACAAAAAGCTGGAGTAACTCAGCGGGTCAGACAGCATTACTCGAGAAAAGGAATGGGTGGCCTTTTCATTTTCTCCTGAGATGCTGTATGACCTTCGGTGTTACTCCAGCTTTTTGTGTCTATTGCCAGAATGGACTTGGTGGGCTGAAGGACCTGTTTCCATGCTGTATCTCTCACTAAACAAGGTTTCATATGGCCCCTTCCCTGGTTGGACTACCTTCAATGATTTAATGTTTTAGAAGGAACTGCAGATGCTGGAAAAATCGATGGTTGTCAAAATGCTGGAGAAATTCAGCGGGTGAGGCAGCATCTATGGAGAGAAGGAATAGGTGACGTTTCGGGTCGAGACCCTTCTTCAGACTGATGTGGGGGTGGGGGGGAAAGACGAAAGGAAGAGGTGGAGACAGTGGGTTGTGGGAGAACTGGGAAGGGGAGGGGAAAGAGGGAGAAAGCAAGAACTACCTGAAATTGGAGAAGTCAATGTTCATACTGCTGGGGTGTAAACAACCCAAACAAAATATGAAGTGCTGCTCCTCCAATTTATGGTGGGACTCACTCCGGAGCAGGGAACGTCACCTATTCCTTCCCCCCCAAACCCCCCACATCAGTCTGAAGAAGGATCTCGACCCGAAACGTCACCTATTCCTTTGCTCCATAGATGCTACCTCACTCGCTGAGTTTCTACAGCATTTTTGTCTTCCTTCAATGATTCTACCCTGAGGCAGTACACAAGAATCACAATGTTTCCTGTACCATCTTTCATCCTTCAAGTTTTGAAGTTCTTAGAATTGTAGTCTTAACTTGGCCTCAAAAGCTCATTGCCCTGGTGGTGGGACTGTGTCACGTTTGCAGGGATTGGCCTGGCCAGACGATGTTGACCTCCACTTCTCCATGAGACTGCAAGCCGCGACTGCCCTGTGCGCTTGTTTGGCATCTGTGATCCCTCCAGTGGCCCCCTGATCCAATCGATCTCTGGGCTGCTGCGGGGCCTCCAGCAACCTCCTCCACAGATATTAACGACCCGGACACGGCCACCCTCGCCTCTCCCGGCCACCCCTCTGAATCTGTGCAGAGGGCAGATCCTGCAGATGCCAGTTTACACCAAAGATAGACATAAAATACTGGAGTAACTCAGCGGAACAGGCATAGAATACTGCTCATTATTCTATGCTCGCTCTTCTGGGTGAGACGCTAACTGCATTTCGCTGTCTCTGTACTGTACACTGCACAATGACAATGAAGATTGAATCTGAATCTGAATCTGAGCTTCTCTGGAGAAAGGGGATAAGTGACGTTTCGCGACGAGACCCTTCTTCAGAAGAAAGTGGGGGTGGGGGTGGGAGGTCAGGGGAACACACCCAACCGCGCAACACCCAGAGTGAGCCCCTAACTTGCTCACTGACATTGCTCCGATCATCATTTCATCATTGCTACAATCTTGAAGTATGCAACCCCTATCAATAAAGCTTCCTGGAAGCTCACAATAAATTCTGCACCATCTAAGGGGCGCATACAGTGAGTCACAGTCAGTATAAGTGAAAGTAATCTGATACAACAGCCCAACATTCAAGATCCTGATTGGAAGAAGCTGTTATTGAATCTGGAGATCACGGTTCTTAGGCTCCTGTATCTTCTTCCCAATAATACCAATGAGATGAAAGACATCATATGAAGAAATATTGGGTAGACTCGGCTTGTACTCGCTCAAATTTAAAAGATTGAGGGGGGGATCTTATAGAAACTTACAAAATTCTTAGGGGGTTGGACAGGCTAGATGCAAGAAGATTGTTCCCGATGTTGGGGAAGTCCAGGAAAAGGGTCACAGTTTAAGGATAAAAGGGGAAATCCTTTAGGACCGAGATTAGAAAAACATTTTTCACGCAGAGAGTGGTGAGTCTCTGGAACTCTCTGCCACAGAAGGTAGTTGAGGCCAGTCCATTGGCTATATTTAAGAGGGAGTTAGATGTGGCCCTTGTGGCTAAAGGGATCAGAGGGTATGGAGAGAAGGCAGGTACAGGATACTGAGTTGGATGATCAGCCATGATCACATTGAATGGTGGTGCAGGCTCGAAGGGCCGAATGGCCTACTCCTGCACCTATTTTCTGTGTTTCTATGTTTCTATGAGAGGTTGCAAGGGCAGTGTGGGTCTTTGATGATACTAACTGCCTATTTCACCGGGTGGCACTGACAGCAATGGCAGCCTCGCCAACGGCCTGTCTGTTTTTCGTCTTTTTGTTATTTTTAGTGTGTTTTTAAAGTATGTGTTAATGTTCTCTGGTTTGTTTTATGTGGGGGGAGGGGGAGGAGGAAACTTTTTTTCAATCTCTTACCTTGCCGGAGATGGGATTGTTTTCCGGATCGTATCTCCAGTTGCTCTGCGGCCTAACATCGTGGAGCTGGAGGCCTTGTTCGAGACTGACTCTGAGCCCCACTATGGGGATGTGGACTTACTATCAGAGCCTGCGATCCCTTGCCTGGGATCAACGCTCCAACCCACGGCCTTTGGATTACACCATCGAGGAGCTTGCAGTCTCGGGTAGAGGCTGATGTCGGGAAGCTCCAGTCGCAGAAGGTTTCGAGCAGCCCCGACCCAGGGTAGATCACCCGGCGCGGGGGAGCTGAGATCCCCCCCCCGATGCAGGAGCTTGATCGCCGTGACACGGACGGCCCGCTGCCAGCTACGAGAGTCAAGATCGCCCCGTCAACAGAAGGCTCGAGGCCCCCGACCGCGGGAGAACAAAGAAGGGAAGAGATTGAACTTTTTTTCACCTTCCATCACAGTGAGGAATGTGGATGAGTCACTGTGGTGGATGTTCGTGTTAATGTATTTTGTGTGTTTTGTTGATTTTTATTGGTATGACTGTATGGCAAATTAAATTATTCGTATGTTGCAAAACATATTTGGCTAATAAAGTGATGCTATGAGGCAGCTCCTCTTGTACACTCCATTGATAGACATGTTAGACTGGCAATGTCCACTACCTTCTGAAGTATCCCTCGCTCTTGGGCATTCCAGTTACCAAACCAGGCAGCGATGCAGCCAGCCGGTATGCTCACTATCATACACCTGTAGAAATAGTTACAGAGTGCTGGAGTAACTCGGCGTGTCAGGCGGCATTTTTGGAGTGGGTTTGTCAGCTCTCCTCCACCCCCACCCCCACCCCCACCTTCAGTCTGAAGATGGGTCCCGACCCGAAGTATCACTCATTTCTTTTCCCCGGAGATGCTGCCTGACCCGCTGAGTTACTCCAGCATTTTGCGCCTATCTTTGGTGTAATCCGGCATCGGCAGTTCCTCCCAACACGGCAGCAACCCTATTGCTTTTACATCTTTCCAGATTCTGCCTCCATATTTATTCTTCTGTTCCTTCTGTCCACTGGGAAGCCCCATGTACAATCCCATCATAGTGATTGCACCATTCCTGAGCGTTAGCCTCATTGTCTCACTCGTTGAGTCTTCCAGGATGCCCTCGTTAAATGCAGATGTAACCTTCACCCTGATAACTAGTGCAACTCCCCCACCTCTCTCACATCCCTCTCTACTAAAAAAAAGATTGCATCCTAGTGAATGCAGGAAAATATTACTGAAAAATCAGTTTTGATTTTAACAAACTATCATATGCCAAGTGAGATGCATTGATATATTTCACCAATGCTTATGCAAATACTACTTGTCACCCAGTAGTTTGTACTGTAATGTCTTTAGGCACAGTAGCTTATTTGCAAGCATTTAATCTTTAAACACGTTGGACCTTTAAGTTTCTCTCATTGTTATATTGTTCCAGGTTTACAAAGATTTGCACGACTTGTCGCTGGAAAATCATTAAAAGTGGTTTTGGATTTCAATGAATTGAAACATATTATTTACACAAGGATAGCCTTGTAGTACTTGGTGGTACAATGAATTACATTCACAGAGGGTGCATGTATTGAATTAAAGTTGAGCACCAGAAAACTCTGATATGCATCTATATGCTAGGGATGCATACCCATATAGTGAATAGCAGAAACAAAGAACCGCAGATTAACTGCTGGTTAATACACAAAAAGACACAAAGTACTGGAGTAACTCAGCAGGCCAGGCAGCATCTCTGAATAACATGGTTAGGTGACATTTTAGGTCGACAATCTCCTTCAGGAGAAAGGTCTCAATATCACCCATGCCACCAATCCACATTGGTCTGAAGAAGGGCCTCAACCTGCAATGCCAACTATCCATGTTCCCCTGAGATGCTGCCTGTCCTGCTGATTTACTCTAGCACTTTGTGTCCTTTTCTGGTACTAGATAAAATGGTGATGGATTTCTCTGGCACATTAGTGTGGGTACACATGATTGTCTTTGTCCCTGAGATATGTGCATTTGTCACTATGAATGGGCGCTGTATGCTTCTTGATGGCGCAGCGAGAGGGTGCATTTAAAAGTAATGAGTGGATGAGATCATCTTAACAGGATAAGGACATGTTCAAGTCACTGTGACTTTGGACATGGTTTCAAAACTTCTTCTTTAGATTTTTGCTATCTACATTCATTTGCAATTACTTTTAGGAAATAGATAAGTAAAACTCATTGGACTTTGTTACTTTGACAGAATTATATGAAATTGTGGGAGCGAGCAGCTTTTTGAAATGTGGATATTGAAGATGGAGTGTGTGAATGCTCAAATTCCATCTCCGTATCGCAGATGGAGTGATAGAATCATATCCCCCAACCTTTCCTATCCATCTATCTGTCCAGACATCCTTTACATTTAAATGTATATGTACCCGTCTCATCTACTCATCTACTTCCTCTGGAAGCCCATTCCATATATCCACTTTACTCTGTGTGAACAAAGTTGCCCCTCAGGTTTATATTAGATCATTTTAGGTATGTTACAAAACTTACCTTCAGCGGCGCTGTAGTTCTGCCACTGGCCGTGTGCGCGACTTCGGCACCTTTGAGAGGGGGGCGGGATTAAAATGGCGTTTTCTCCTGCCTGTCGGAGTCGATCTTTCTCAGGATGTTTAGCTGCTGCAGAAAAATCGCTCCGACATCCGTTCTAAGAAGTTTTTAAAAAACATCGCTGGATAATTTAATCGCAGGAGTAAAATAAAAATCGACTTCTAACACCGTCAACGCCGACAATGGGACGGATCTCCCGTACGGGACAAATAAAGGTAAGCCGTTTATTTTACATATAAACTTGCTTCTTAGGATTACTTTAATCCAAATTTTACATTGCGAAAAGGTGATTTAGGCCCCATACAAACTGGCAGTGTTTTCCCGGCCGATATGGGGTTGAAATTCACCGCATACCGCAACGTTCCAAATGATCGTGTTCCACAAAATCTCACTCGTAAGATGATTTAAATGGCCATTAATTTAAGGGAATTAAACACTAAATTCTTTCCATTTGGCTTATAAATTCATGACAATGAGATTTAAAAATCATATTATATTGTGAATTATTGTGTGAATGTTATTTTGACACTTAGGCTATTTTAAAATGTTAATCTTTTGAAATGGATAGATGTTTAGATCTGGTAATTGAATTTTGTAATTAGCTACAATTAGGTAACTAACTAATTATATGCTTTAATTTCAGGTCATCTAAGTAAAATTGTTTCATATTTGTTTCAGAATGCTTCAATCACTAATTGAAAATTTCATTCAGTTCTCTTAATTTTTAAGAAAGTTATGGGCTTTTGACTGTCCTCGATCACAGCTTTTGAGTTAAGTCAATGGAAAAGCAATAGGGAACAAGATGCTAATTTCAGTGTGAAAATAGCCATAAATATTTTAATACTGAATATATGAAAGTGAATTAGGTGTCAAATTAAATTTATTTTTATGCTTTATCTGATGGGATAAATTGCAGACTTGATTCTTAAAATCTCAAAATGTTGTAACGTTGCTAATCATTCCCCTCTGATCTTAAAACCAGGCACTCTAGTTCTCATTTCCCCTTGCCTAGGTATAAAAACTATGCAATCACCCTATCTATTCCCACTCATGATTTTATACACCTTTATACACCCCTTAGTCTCTGCACTCCAGGGAATAAGCTGACTCACCTAGTCCTCGCGATATCCTCGTAAATCCTCTCTGCACTCTTTCCAGCTTCATGGCATATTTCCCATGGCAGGGTGGCTAAAACCGAACACTATACTCCAAGGCCAAACCAACATTTCTAACTTAACATCCCAACTTATATACTCGATTCACTTACCTCCCCGCTCTCCACTTCCCTCCCCTCTCCCACCATGTCAAAAGCCTTCTTCACCACCCTATCTGCCTGCAATGCCACTTTCAGAGAACCATGCATGTACTTTGAGATCCACCTGCTCATTGACACTCCACAGGGCCCGGTGGTGCACTGTAAAGGTCCTCCCCTGATTTGACTTACAAAAATGCAACAACTCACACTTTCTCTATATTAGATATTAATATGCCATTTATTGTCTCTTTCATGTACAGTGAAACTGAAAGCTGCTCGTACTCAGTGCATACATACAATTTAGCACAATCTTCACTGAAAAAAAAACAAACTACATATATACATATATCCATATACCGGTTTACAGATGGAGTCCGTGTTGGGCGGTGTAGTCAAGCATGTGTGAATTTGAATTTATGATAGATATAATTCTCGGAAAGCACTATTCCTGAGTCTGTTTGTCCTCGATTTGATGCACCTATAGCGCCTTCCAGAGGGCAGCAGGTCGAACAGTCCAAACGCAGGATGGGAGCTGTCTTTGATGATCTTCTTTGCCCTGCTATATAAACTCCATTTGCTCTTTCTCAGTCCACTGATTAAGATCCTGTTGTAATTCTTGACAATCTTCACTGACTACCATACCAGCTATTTTAGAGTAACCTCCAAGCTTACTTGTAACTAGACTAAGTGGGACCCGTGGGGTCCCAGTCACACGGGTGTGTAAACACCCCCAGTGCAATGGCGGGAGCGTTCTGTAGCCGGGGGATGGGGACGGCTGCAGGCGGGAAGTATCCTACAGCCAGAGGAGGGGTTGACTTCAGGCGGGGCCTGGGGGGGGGGGGGGGGGGGGGATATGTGGGGGAGGTTGCGAAAAATCGTAGCGCTATGGGGGATCGATTTTGTGCAAATTTAATTACAACGCAGACCAGAAGTGGTCAAGAGTTTTAGTAAAAGTATAGATAGATTATGGCCTTGTAGATTCTCATCCAAATCGTTGATATAGATAACAAACAGCAATGGGCCCAGCACTGACCTCTGAGGTTGGGGAACTGTGACCTCTGAGTCACAGGTCCCCAGTCTGAAAAACAACCTTCCACCACCGTCCACTGCTTCCTACCATTTGTGTGTCCAATTCTGTATCCTGTTAGTTAGTTCTCCCTTGATCTCTCCTCTCTTAAACCTTCTTGGATACTATTTCAAAAAACTCAATCAAGTTTGTGAGACACGATCTCCCACAGCATTTACCACCCTCCAGTATGCCAACGCCTCACCCATGTCCAACAATTATATATACTTCCTGTCTGCACTCTATATTGAGTTTAGAAAAAAAAACGCTACCATATATCGCTATGATCTTACTCACAGTCCTCCTCCGCTGAACCGGCCCTGAGGATTTTTCCCATCGATGAAAAATAAAAAAAGTTATGAGTGTTTAAAAAACCTTGAGATCCACTCGCCTGTCAATCACCGCGATGAAGGTAACGCCTCTTCCGAAGTGAGGGGGGGGGGCAGGACAATAAATCCCTGGATGCTTGAACATGACCCAGTCACTCTGCAAGATCGCGAGGGAGAGGCCACGACTCATTCTAGGCTGTTAATCAACTGAACTGTGAGTCTGTAATGTACTTGCAATAAATGCATTTGTAGCATTGGCTATAGTATGTTAGCCAATTAGAATGCTTAGTAATTATAACCCCGTCTAATTGTAATGTTCATAGTATAAGATCCTGCCCACTGCTTGCCAGTTCGAGTAGCAGTGTGAACGTGTGATGACCTGCTCTGTTGTTATGACCTGGACAATAAAGATGCTTGTGTTTCAACCCGTGTGAGTTTGGGCTCTTTACATGGCATCAGACTGGGTCTGCCCTGCGTCTGTTTATCGCGATTTATTTCATTTACCAATTTTTATTTTCGTGTTTTTCTGTGATTTGGGAACATGGCTAGCTCTTGTCGAAATCCTAGCCCGCTTGTGTTTGATTCTGACATCGCCGAGCGATGGAGAATGTTTGAGAAAGATTACTCTCATTTTATACGCATCGTTCACCGCAACGATCCCGACGATTTGAAGGCTTCGCTACAGTTTAGCGGGTCCAGAGGCTATGATCCGCGCAGACTCATTTGAATTTGCACCTGCCCAACTGGATGTGAATGGACAGGTACTGGTGCCCGCAGAATCTATAGATAACTCGATGGTGTTACTGAGAAAGTTTAGAGAACTGTGTGGACCTACCGTCCAATAGAATCCTTAAGAGGCCAAGATTTTTTGCCCGAGTACAACAGCCTGATGAACCTGTGGAACGATCTGAGACACATCAGTTTTCGATGCAGGTTTGGTGAAATAACAAATGAGCTTGTTCGAGATAAAATTGTGGGAGGAATAGTGACCAAAAGCTGCGAGCTGAACTATTACGAAATGCAGACCTGACTTTAGATCAGGCTATTCATGCTTGTCGGATGGCTGAGACTGTGGCACCACTGGCTGATTATGATAGCGTGAATGCTAATCAACAACTAAACGTGAATATGGCTAGTTACTCTCCGCAAAGATTTCTCAATGCATCCAGCAAGGTTCAGAACATGCCTAACACGAGGTGCACAAACAGTAACTTTTTCCACTCCAAGGGGTGCCAATTTTGCATAGCTCATGGGAAAGTATGTCATAATTGCAAAAAAACAAACCACTTTGCTAATTGTTGTCGTTCTAGTGAGAGTACAACTCCAAGGTCAAAGCTGCACCTGATTCAACAAGACCAGTCAGATTCAGATTCTCATGAACAAGACGAATCTTCCCACGGGAATGACACTGATAGCTCAGACACTGGGCCTGCCGTACTTTCCCTAAACCTGCGCACCTCAGGCAATGTTACTGATCGCCAAGGTGAATACTGGTGCCCGCGTGAACGTCATGTCACTCAAAGTGTTCAACAAGATAAGAACCTGAGAAAAGACTCCTCCACTCTACATGCTTACGGAGGTGAAATTCTTCACCCGCTGAGCAAAGCCGATCTTAAATGTACCATCAATGAACAGACCAAGGGCTTGTTATTTTACATCGTTCAGCCAAGTTCTGAAACCTTGCTAGGCATCGATGCGTGCCATGACCTGGGTTTGGTCTATTTCGGGCGTGCTGTTCACAAACTCTTTTTGACAGAGGGACCACAAAAACAGGTGCTATCCAACTATAAAGATTTGTTTGACAACCAAATCGGCAGACTGCCTACAACATACAAGATCATTGTCGACCATGCAGACCGCGATCGTACGTGTCCCTCACCATGTCCCGCATGGTACGCGTGAACAAATACATGATGAACTTAAACGTATGGTCTCCATCGGGGTCTTCGCCGAAGTCAGCGAGCCCTCTGATTGGGTTTCTACCATGGTTGTCACTACAAAGAAATACAAGAAGGAGTTACGCATCTGCATCAATCCTAAAGATTTGAATACAGCAATCAAGCGCCAACACTATCCTATGAGGACCATGGAAGATGTTGCAACACAAATCAGTAACGCAACGGTTTTCTCAGTCTTGGATGCCACAAAAGTAATTCTGGCAAATCCCGTTAGACCGTGCTTCATCCGCACTAACAACATTCGCCACCCCATTCGGACATTACCGCTTCCTAAGAATGCACTTTGGCATCAACTATGCCAGTGAAGTATTCCAGCGTGCAATGGAACAACTGTTTGCAGAATTCCCCTGTGCTATCATAGTTGACGACATTCTAGTTTATGGCCGTGATGTCACCGAGCACGATGCCAACCTACGTAAAATACTGGACTGTGCCAGAGACATCAACTTAAAGCTGAACCCACTTAAATGCAAGCTCAGGGTTCCGAAGTCACTTACCTAGGTCACGTGTTCACTAGCAACGGACGAAAACCAGACCAGCTGAAGACTGCAGCAATCAACGAGCTGCCGGTACTAACTGACGCCACCAGCCTACAACGATTTCTAGGCATGGTTAACTACCTGGGGAAGTTCATCCCCAATCTCAGTGAACTTTCAGCCCCCCTACACCAACTGACTCACAAGGCCAACACTTGGTCCTGGTACCCAAACCACCATCAAGCCTTCGAGACTTTAAAGTTACAGCTCGCTAGTGCTCTGACGCTGTCTTATTTCAATCTCAACCTGCCAGTTACAATCACCTGCGACGCATCCCAGTATGGACTAGGCGCTGCATGCCTGCAGACCTCTTTCAACGGCGATGTTTTGCCGGTATCCTACGCTTCCAGAACACTAACGGATACCGAACAGCGCTATGCCCAGATAGAAAAAGAGCTGCTTGCCGTGGTTTTTGCCTGCTCCTAATTCAAAGACTTCATTTTTGGAAAATATTTCAGGGTAGAGACTAATCATCAACGTCTGGTTACCATACTGAGCAAGCCTATCCACGCTGCCCCAGCAAGGCTTCAATGCATGATGATGTAGCTCCAACGGTTCAACTTCTGCATTGTCTACAAAAAAGGTAAAGACATACACATCACAGACACTCTATCACAAGCACCACGCACCACCAGCGAACAACATCCTTATCAACGTGAGGAATTCTCCGTTCTAAAGGTTTCCTTCGTTCCAATGGACCACCTTCACCACCTCGCCGAACACACTGCCATGGATAAAACCTCCCAGTAGCTAACTTGAGTCATTAAAAACCAGCAAGCCAGTTAAGCCATTAATCCAAGGCCAAGTGGTTCATTTACAGACAGACAAAGGACATACCAAACTGGGGTTCATCCATGGGTCCGCAAAAGATCCACAATCATATCTTGTCGATGTCGGCGGCACCATCTACAGACGCAACCGTCAACATATCCTTCCAATGAAGGAACGATGTCCAGCGTTCCAGGGTCCTGACACTCCTCCGCTGAAGTTTAAAGTGATTGCTGTTCCAGTCACGTCAGTGCCTGCAGCTGCTACCCCCCGTCAGTCTACACCCTCACCCCCCGCTTGTACCCGGTTCACTGGTACCCCCGCAACGGTTTTCCCCTATGGCGTCCCTCCAGTGTCCTGTTAGTTCACCCAGGCGTGCCCTTAACTTTTCCGAGGAAAAGTTTGATGAGGCAGTTCCCTACCATACGTGGATCGGGCGGGTTAGTAAGCTGCCTGATAGATACGGCGACTATGTTTAACTTCATTATTCTTAGATGTAGTGTTTTGCATTAAAAAAATTATTTACTAATCTTGTTGATAACGCTGTATCTACTTTTTATTTATAGAAGAAGAGATGTAGCATTGGCTATAGCATGTTAGCCAATTAGAATGCTTAGTAATTATAACCCCACCTAATTGTAACATTCATAGTATAAGATCCTGCCCACTGCTTGCCAGTTCGAGTAGCAGTGTGAACGTGTGATCACCTGCTGTGTAGTTATGACCTGAACAATAAAGTTGCTTGTGTTTCAACCCGTGTGAGTTTGGGCTCTTTACACCCTTAATGAAAATGAAATTAGATATTTGGCCTGCCCTGTGCTTGAAAGTGCAATGGCAATGGACGTGAAACGAAAATGCAATCAGCGGTTTGGCTTGGCCTGCCCTGTGCTTGAAACTACAATGTTGATCACTTCCTGTCTGCGCTGTATATTGATTAAAAGAAAATGCTGCCATATATCGCTAGGATTTTTGGCGATCTTACTCGCAGCCTTTCTCCGCTGAGTAGGCCCTGAGGATTTTTCCCATCAATGACAAATAAAAAAGTTATGTTTAAAAAACCTTGCGATCCTCTCGCCTGTCAATCACCGCAATGAAGGTAACGCCCCTTCGGGGGGGGGGGGGGGGGGGGGGGGGGGGGGGGGCAGGACAATAAAACCCTGGATGCCTGAACATGACCCAGTCACTCTGCAAGATCGCGAGGAAGAGGCCACAACTCATTCTAGGCTGTGAATCAACTGTACTGTGAGTCTGCAATGCACTTGCAATAAATGATTTGTTAGCCCTTAATGAAAATGAAATGAATTGTATGGCCTGCCCTGTGCTTGAAACTACAATGGCAATGGAAATGAAGTGAAAATGCAATGAGCTATTTGGCTTGGCCTTCCCTGTGCTTCAAACTGCTATGGCAATGGAAATGTAGTGAAAATGCAATCAGCTGTTTGGCTTGGCCTGCCCTGTGCTTGAAACTGCAATGGCAATGGAAGTGAAAGGAAAATGCAATCAGCTGCATTGCTTGGCTTGCCCTTTGCTTGAAACTGCATTGGCAATGGAAGTGAAATGAAAATGCAATCAGCTGTTTGGCTTGGTCTGCCCAGTGCATGGAACTGCAATGGCAATGGAAGTGAAATGAAAATGCAATCGGATGTTTGGGTTGGCCTGCCCTGTGCTTGAAACTGCAATGGCAATTGAGATGAGGGGAACCAATATCCTGGCGGGGAGAGTTGTAAAGGCTACTGGGGAGACTTTAAACTAGAACGGTTGGGGGGAGGGACTCAAATAGAGAAAGCTAGTAAACAGTGTGTGAGGCAGGTGGCAGAGAAGGGAAGGACTCAGACCCAACATGTAGGGGTGAAAGAAGAAAAAGATAATAAACAGAGAATAAGAGGTGGTGGGTTTCTTAAATGCGTATATTTTAATGCTAGGAGCATTGTAAGAAAGGTGGATGAGCTTAGAGCCTGGATAGACACCTGGAAGTATGATGTTGTGGCGATCAGTGAAACGTGGTTGCAGGAGGGCTGTGATTGGAAACTAAATATTCCAGGATTCGTTGCTTCAGGTTTGATATAATTGGAGGGGCAAGAGGTGGAGGTGTTGCATTGCTTGTCAGGGAAGATATTACAGCAGTGCTTAGGCAGGATAGATTAGAGGGCTTGTCTAGGGAGGCTAATTGGGTGGAACTGAGAAATGGGAAAGGTGTAGCAATACTTATTGGGGTGTATTATAGACTGCCTAATGGGTAGCGAGAATTGGAAGAGCGAATATGTAAGGAGATAGCAGATAATAGTAGTAAGCACAAGGTAGTGATTGTGGGAGATTTCAATTTTCCACACAGACACTGGGAAACACATTCTGTAAATGGGCTGGATGGTTTGGAGTTTGTAAAATGTGTGCAGGATAGTTCTTTTTGCAGCAATACATAGAGGTACATACTAGAGAAGGGGCAGTGCTGGACCTCCTGTTAGGAAATGAGACAGGCCTGTTGACGGAGGTGTGTGTTGGGGAACACTTCAGGTCCAGTGATCACAATACCATTAGTTCCAATATAATTATGGAGAAGGTCATAACTGGACCAAGGGTTGATATTTTTGATTGGAGAAAGGCTAACTTTGAGGAGATGCGAAAGGATTTAAAAGGAGTGAATTGGGACATTTTGTTTTATGGGAAGAATTTAGTGGAGAAATGGAAGACATTTAAAGGTGACATTTTAAGAGTACAGAATCTTTATGTCCCTGTTCGGTTGAAAGGAAAGAGTAATAATTGGAAAGAGCCATGGTTTTCAAGGGAAATTGGACACTTGGTTCGGAAAAAGAAGCGAGAGATCTACAATAATTATAGGCAGCATGGAGTAAATGAAGTGCTTGAGGAGTATAAAGAATGTAAAACAAATCTTAAGAAAGAAATTAGAAAAGCTAAAAGAAGATATGAGATTGCTTTGGCAAGTAAGGTGAAAGTAAATCCAAAGGGTTTCTACAGCTATATTAATAGCAAATGGATAACGAGGGATAAAATTGGTCCATTAGAGAGTCAGAGTGGACAGCTATCTGCAGAGCCAAAAGAGATGCGGGAGATATTGAATAATTTATTTTCTTCGGTATTCACCAAGGAGAAGGATATTGAATTATGTGAGGTAAGGGAAACAAGGTAGCTATGAAAACTATGAGGATCAAAGAAGAGGAAGTAATGACACTTTTGAAAAATATAAAAGTGGATCAGTCTCCAGGTCCTGACAGGATATTCCCTAGGACATTGAGGGACGTTAGTGTAGAAATAGCAGGGGCTATGACAGAAATATTTCAAATATCATTAGAAACGGGAATGGTGCCGGTAGATTGGCGTACTGCGCATGTTGTTTCATTGTTTAAAAAGGGTTCTAAGAGTAAACCTAGCAATTATAGACCTGTTAGTTTCACGTCAATGGTGGGAAAATTAATGGAAAGGATACTTAGAGATAATATATATAATCATCTGGATAAACAGGGTCTGATTAGGAACAGTCAACATGGATTTGTGCCTGGATAGTCATGTTTGACTAATCTTCTTGAATTTTTTGAAGTGGTTACTAGGGAAATTGATGAGGGTAAAGCAGTGGATGTTGTATACATGGACTTCAGTAAGGCATTTGACAAGGTTCCACATGGAAGGTTGGTTAAGAAGGTTCAATTGTTGGGTATTAATAGTGAAGTAGCAAGGTGAATTCAACAGTGGCTGAATGGGAGATGCCAGAGAGTAATGGTGGATGGCTGTTTGTCAGGTTGGAGGCCGGTGACTAGTGGGGTGCCTCATGGATCTGTGTTGGGTCCACTGTTGTTTGTCATATACATCAATGATCTGGATGATGGTGTGGTAAATTGGATTAGTAAGTATGCAGATGATACTAAAATAGGTGGTGTTGTGGATAATGAAGTAGATTTTCAAAGTCTACAGAGAGATTTATGCCATTTGGAAGAGTGGGCTGAAAGATGGCAGATGGAGTTTAATGCTGATAAGTATGAGGTGCTACATCTTGGCAGGACAAATCAAAATAAGACGTACATGGTAAATGGTAGCGAATTGAGGAATGCAGTTGAACAGAGGGATCTAGGAATAACTGTGCATAGTTCCCTGAAGGTGGAATCTCATGTAGGTAGGGGTGGTAAAGAAAGCTTTTGGTGTGCTGGCCTTTATAAATCAGAGCATTGAGTATAGAAGTTGGGATGTAATGTTAAAATTGTACAAGGCATTGGTGAGGCCAATTCTGGAATATGGTGTACAATTCTGGTCGCCAAATTATAGGGAAGATGTCAACAAAATAGAGAGAGTACAGAGGAGATTTACCTGGGTTTCAGCACCTAAGTTACAGAGAAAGGTTGAACAAGATAGGTCTTTATTCTTTGGAGCGCAGAAAGTTAAGGGGGACTTGATAGAGGTCTTTAAAATTATGAGAGGGATAGACTGAATTGACGTGGACAAGCTTTTTCCATTGAGAGTAGGGAAGATTCAAACAAGAGGACATGATTTGAGAATTAAGGGACAAATGTTTAGAGGCAACATGAGGGGGAACTTCTTTACTCAGAGAGTGGTAGCTGTGTGGAATGCGCTTCCAGTGGAAGTGGTGAAGGCAGGTTCGTTTTTATTATTTAAAAATAAATTGGATAGGTATACGGATGGGAAAGGAATGGAGGGTTATTGTCTGAGTGCAGGTAGATGGGACTTGGTGAGAGTAAGTGTTTGGCACAGACTAGAAGGGCCGAGATGGCCTGTTTCCGTGCTGTAATTGTTATATGGTTATATGGTTATATGGAAATGAAAATGCAATCAGCTATTCGGCCTGCCCTGTGTTTGAAACTGTAATGGCAATGGAAGTGAAATGAAAATGCAATCAGCTATTCGGCCTGCCCTGTGCTTGAAACTGTAATGGCAATGGAAGTGAAATGAAAATGCAATCAGCTGTTTGGACTGCCCTGTGCTTGAAACTGCAATGGCAATGGAAGTGGAATGAAAATGCAATCAGCTGTTCGGCCTGCCATGTGCTTGAAACTGCAATGGCAATGGAAGTGAAATGGAAATGCAATCAGCTGTTTGGCCTGCCCTGTGCTTGAAACTGCAATGGGAATTGAAGTGAAATGGCAATGCAATCAGCTGTTTGGCCTGCCATGTGCTTGAAACTGCAATGGCAATGGAAGTAAAATGAAAATGCAATCAGCCGCTCGGCCTGCCCTGTGCTTGAAACTGCAATTGCAATGGAAATGAAATGAAAATGCAATTAGCTGTTTGGCTTGCCCTGTGCTTGAAATGAAATGTATATGAAATGAAATGAGTTGTTTGGCCTGCCTGATACCACAAATTTTGGCCCACAAGGCCCCTATTAGCCAAGAAGCCAGTCCCTTTTGCCCAAAATGCCTGTAATAGCCCAGGAAGAGCATTTTGGCCCAAAAGGCCCGTGCCAGGCCAGGAAAAGTCCAGAAAAAGTGCCTTTCACTGAGATTTCACTTAGATTTTCTTTTAAGAGCCCCTTTGACCCATCAGGCCTGTACTAGCCCAGGAGGATTCCCTTCGGCCCATCAGTACGTATACCCCCCTGCAAGTATTAAACATCACCCCAGTATTTTTCTCCCTTCCTTCATTGGCTCCCTGTGAGATCCAGGCCAGGATAGAATTTCCTCCTTCATTGCTGAGATCTGCAGAAAAAGATGAAAAATGTCTAAAATTGATTCTCCATCCTCTCCCCGTTCTCTCTCACAGTCTCTCGCCTGTTTTCGGCAGATTTTCTGGCAGTTTTTGAGCTGCCAGCCCACCAGGCCTGAGTGACTGAGCTGCCAGCCCACCAGACCTGAGTGACTGAGCTGCCAGCCCACCAGGCCTACGTGACTGAGCTGCCAGTCCAAAAATCCATTTGGCCCACAATGTCCATACTAGCCATCTGGATACCAGTCCCTTCGGCCCACCAATACTAGCGCTCCAGAACCCCCCCCCCACTGGCCACTATATTGGAATTGGTGGAGAGGTGGAATATTGCGTTGGGGGTTCAGGCAACTTCAGAACAGGATACAACTCTGAAGCAAAGGAATGGGTGACGTTTCAGCTCGAGACCCTTCTTCAGACGAGTCAGGGGAAAGGGAAACGAGGGATGATGTAGAGAGATAAATAACAGTGAATGAAAGATATGCAAAAATGTAACGATGATAAAGGAAACAGGCCATTGTTAGTTGTTAGTTGGGTGAAAACAAGAAGCTGGTGCGACTTTGGATGGAGAGAGAGGCGGAATGCCGGGGCTACCTGAAGTTGATGAAGTCAATATTCATACCACTGGGCTGTAAGCTGCCCAAGTGAAATATGAGATGCTGTTCCTCCAATTTGCGTTTAGCCTCACTCTGACAATGGAGGAGACTGAGGACAGAAAGGTCAGTGTAGGAATGGGAAGGAAACTGTGGTTAAACACTTTAATTCTCCTTTCCATTCCCACATAATCTGAAGAAGGGCCTCTACCCGAAACATCACCCATTCCTCCAGAGATGCTGCCTGTCCCGCTGAGTTACTCCAGCTTTTTGGGTCTGTCTTATATATATATCAGCCCTGGCTGCAGGTCCGGATTTAGATGAAGATATAAATCTTCAAAGCTATTTCACTTGTGAGGCCCATTTTTAATTCTTTTGAGTCTTGAAAAAGACCTCTCTCCCGAGCAGTTAGTGACCATTAAGCAAAGAACCAGCCTTCCACATCAGGGAAGGCCATCTGAATTGTTTCCTTGTATATTATTTGATAACGGTCTGTACGAGACAGAGAGTGCTCTTCTGTATGCCTAAGGCTTTGTCTCACATACGAGTGAAAGTCCAAAAATTCATCAGTAAGTTTCAGGTCAACATCTTCTGGGTATGCTTCCATCAACAGTTTGACACCTTGCTGAATGTCTTGCTTAGATCCGGTCAGATTAGCAAGAAAGGAAAACTGTTGTGCACTTTCACTGTACACAGTACCTCTTCTTTTTAAATTGGTTTCAATTGCATTTAGTATAGGAATAAAGGATTTTATCTTAAACTGAAGAGAGTTTATCTAAAGAGGATTTTATCTTAAACTGAAGAAAGTTTATCTGAGTTTGTCAGGAGTTTGTCTCCCTATGACAGTTCTGTGGTTAACATCTGGCAAGGTGGCCTTTGCTTGTTGCTCAAGCTCATCAAAGTCTTCTCTAATTTTGCTTACAAAATCATGAAGTGAACTGTACAAACTTGCACAAGTACTCAATAACTGGATTTCTGAATGGCTTTGTTGACCTTGTGGAAATGACCCAGCAGACGGGTCCAAAAATGCAGCATAAACACAAATTCCAGTTCTTCCATTTTCTGCAAAAGATTGTTAACTTGAAGCCTGATATCACCCTTCACATTAACATCAGAGTACAAATGATTGAGGGCATCAGTGATAGCACTGTAACTTTCCAAAATAGCTTATGTGGCTTTTGCATGTGCCTCCCACCTAGTGTCTGACAAATATTTAGTTTGCTAAAATGATTTTAGAACTGCCCATCTCTTTGTGGAGGATGAAAAGAAGGTATAAATTTCATTGATAATTCCAAAACAGGTCACTGCATCCAGGCAGCAATCAACAGCCGAACGGCCCACCAAATTTAATGAGTGAGCAGCGCATGGAATAAATCTTGCAAATTTGGGTTTTTTTTGAGGATTTTTTGCTGGATACCCTTGTACCTACCAGCCATGTTGGCAGCATTGTCATATGACTGTCCTCGGAAGAAGAGCTCCAACTCATTGTTGTGGGGACGGAGGGGGACAAAGGTGAGGCCTCTGCTGCGGGCAGACCGTTCGGTTTCTGAGGGGGAGGTCAGGGAGGATGGTAAACACACGGCAGGGATGGGGGTTGGGGCCGGAGGAAGGCAGGTGAGTGGACTGAGGCCGAGGCGATGTTTGATGGGTGATCAGGGGGTAGGGAGGTATGAGGACTGTAGTGTGGATGGGGAAACATAGAAACATAGCAACATGGAAAATGGATGCAGTAGTAGGCCATTCGGCCCGTCGAGCCTGCACCGCCATTCAATATGATCATGGCTGATCATCCAACTCAGTACCCTGTACCTGCCTTCTCTCCATACCCCCTGATCCCTTTAGCCACAAGGGCCACATCTAACTCCCTCTTAAATATAGCCAATGAACTGGCCTCAACTATATTCTGTGGCAGAAAATTCCAGAGATTCACCACTCTCTGTGTAAAAAATGTTTTTTCTCATCTCAGTCCTAAAAGATTTCCCCTTTATCCTTAAACTGTAACCCCTTGTTCTGGACTTCCCCAACATCAGGAACAATCTTCCTGCATCTAGCCTATCCAACCCCTTAAGAATTTTGTAAGTTTCTATAAGTTCCCCCCTCAATCTTCTAAATTCTAGCGAGTATAAGCCGAGTCTATCCAGTCATTCTTCATATGAAAGTCCTGACATCACAGGAATCAGTCTGGTGAACCTTCTCTGTACTCCCACTATGGCAAGAATGTCCTTCCTCAGATTAGGAGACCAAAACTGTACGCAATACTCCAGATGTGGTCTCACCAAGACCCTGTACAACTTCAGTAGAACCTCCCTGCTCCTATACTCAAATCCTTTTGCTATGAATGCTAGCATACCATTCGCTTTCTTCACTGCCTGCTGCACCTGCATGCCTACTTTCAATGACTGGTGTACCCAGGTCTCGTTGCATCTCCCCTTTTCCTAATCGGCCACCATTCAGATAATAGTCTACTTTCCTGTTTTTTGCCACCAAAGGGGATAACCTCACATTTATCCACATTATACTGCATCTGCCATGCATTTGCCCACTCACCCAGCCTATCCGTCACCTTGCAGCCTCCTAGCATCCTCCTCACAGCTAACACTGCCCCCCAGCTTAGTGTCATCCGCAAACTTGAACAATACTGAACCCCCAATACCGTGTGCTTTAAGTTTGTATACTAATCTCTTATGTGGGACCTTGTCCAAAGCCTTCTGAAAGTCCAGATATACACCACATCCACTGGTTCTCCCTTATCCACTCTACTAGTTACGAAATCCTCGAAAAATTCTATAAGATTCGTCAGACATGATTTACCTTTCATAAATTCATGCTGACTTTGTCCAATGATTTCACCACTTTCTAAATGTGCTGCTATCCCATCTTTAATAATTGACTCTAGCAGTTTCCCCACTACCGTTGTTAGACTAACTGGAAGAGCTGGGGTCACATGGTTTGAGGGGAATGGGGAAGACCCAGTGGAACAGCTTCTGAGGTTACCAGGGTTCGGGGGACTGGCACTAAGATGCAGCGCAGTCAAACTCAGGGGATTTGGAGTCTGTAGCATGGAGACTTCAGGCCCAGTGCTGAGTCCAGGCTGCAGGTAAGACGAGCTTTTGGAGGGCGGTGGAGTGGCGACGGTCAGCGGGCAAAGCGTGGGAGGTCCCGGTGGGAGGGAGACCAGCCCCATCAGAGACTGTGAGCAGGGTTAACAATAGAAAGGACCATTCCGCCTATCGCAGCAGGTGGCTGCTCGTTCCCACCCACCCTTCACCCCACCCCGAGCCTTATCTCTTCTCCCCTGAAGCTGGCAGGTCGGGCACAGTCGGAGCTGGTACTGATATTGTTAAACTTGCAGCCCCGCACTGACTCGAACACCCCGGACTGTTGAGAGGACAAGGCTCAGAAAATACGAATATGTCAAAAGTTTTATACACCTTGGTGTTATATATATTTATATATATATCAGCCAGGGCTCCTCCAATTTAGAACGTAAAACAAACCAGTGCAGGAATGGAGCCTTCGGCCAACAATGTTTGTGCCAAATATGATGGCTAGTTAAACTGATCTTATTTGCATGTACATGATCGCTATGTAAGCCCCCTAAACGCCACTATTGTACCTGCCTCTACCACCATCCCTGGCAATGCATTCCAGGTACTCACTATTCCCTGTGTAAAAATAAAAACTTACCCCGCACATCTCCATTAAACTCTCCCCCTCTCCTATACCTATGGCCTCTAGCGTTGGACGTTTCCACCATGGCAAAGAGCTCTATCTATGCCTCTCATAATGATATATACAGTACTTCTATCATCTCCCCTCAACCTCCGACTTTCCAGAGAAAAATCTCCAAGTCAATCCAATCTTTCCCAGTTGCTCTAACCCTCTAATGCAGGCAGCATTCTGGTTGTCACGGTAACAGGCAGCATTACTTCTCAATCTTCCCACAGTGCCCTTGTATTTAACTGTTCATGCCTGGGAGATTTATCTACCTCCATACGTTTTAGGACATGCAGCAGGTCTTTGACTATAATACGGACTGTCCTCAAGACATTGCCATTAATTCTCCCAAGTTCCCTAGTTTTTAAATCTTTCTCCACGATAAAAGCAGAGGAGAATTATTCATTGCAGACCTTATCTGTCTCTTGTGTCTCCATACATAGATGACTACTTTGGTTTCTGAGGGGCCCATTATCTCTCTAGTTACCCTGAATAAACATAAACTCTCTTAGGATTCTCTTTAATCTTATCTGCTAGAGCTATATTCTGCTCCCTTTTGACCCCGTCCTGATTTTCTCTTAAGTATTCTCACAAATCCCCTGTACTCCTCCAGGGATACTTTTATCCCAGTGGCCCATACCTGCCCATGGCTTTTACATAACCAGAATCTAAATGTATTCTCGTCATCCAGGGTTCTTAACTCCTACCAGCCTTGCCTCCACTCTAGCAAGAACATGCAGACCTTAAACTCTCAATATCGTACTACTAAAATGATCACATGTTTCTGCAAGTGTCCCTTTGTCCATGAATACACTGCTCCATTCAATCTTTGCAAGACCCTCTCTAATGCCATCAAAGGGTCACCTCTCAGGGCCCAGAGGTTAGGTCCCGGTTTCCTCTTCTCCGTCCACTATCACTAGACTTGTTCCGCCCCTGACTCTCTTGAGATTCAGGAACATTGCTGGTGTCTTCCGCTGCCATTTAGCATAATCAACTAGACTAAGTGGGACCCGTTGGGTCCCATTTTCACACGGGAGGGCTGGTCCCCTTATGCAATATTCCACCTTTCCATCAATTGGCGGGGGGGGGGGAGCTTTCTGGGGTGCTAGTATAGGTATTGTGGGCTGAAGGGAATGGTTTCCAGAGGGCTAGTATGGACATTGTGCGCCAAATGGATTCTTGGGGTGACAGCTCAGTCATTCAAGCTTGATGTGCTGGCAGCTCACTCACGGCTGGTGGGCGAGCAGTTGACTCATGGCTATTCCTTGAAATTCCATTTCAAGCATGGTGCAAGGCCACCAAATTCAAGTGCACTTTCTTACCACTTCAAGCAGGGTGCAAGGCCACCAAATTCAGGTGCAGTTTCTTACCACTTCAAGCAGGGTGCAAAGCCACCAAATTCAAGTGTTGTTTCCGACCACTTCAAGCAGGCTGCAAGGCCACTGAATTTTAGTGCAGTTTCCTACCACTTCAAGCAGGGTGCAGGGCCACCAAACTCAAGTGCAGTTTCATGCCACTTCAAGCAGGGTGCAAGGCCAGCTGGTGCTGTTTAATGCCATTTCAAGCAGGGTGCATGGTCACCAAATTCAAGTGCAGTTTCATACCACTTCAAGCAGGGTGCAAGACAACCAAATTGAAAAGCAGTTTCTTTTTTGTTTCACTTAAATTTTTTATTGATTTTTAAGAACTATATACAATACAGTGCAACACCAGCACCATAAATAAAACAAAATAAGAAAAACTGCAATCAAAAGAAAAAAAAGTAGATAGGGGAAAAAAAAAGAAGTAAAAAATAAATAAATAATGCAGTTTCATACAATTTCATGCAGGGTGCAAGGCCACCACATTCAAATGCAGTTTCTTACCATTTCAAGCAGGGTGATACCACCATAAACCCACACAAAACACCACATAAACACCACACTCACAGTTCAGTAGACATTCAGTGTGTTCAGTTGATTCACACCTTAGACGGAGTTGTGACCTCTCCCTTCCCCATCTTGCAGATTGAGCCACACCCACACTTCCGGGCTTTATAATCCCTCACCCTCCCACCGGAAGCGGCGTGGCCATGGCGTGATTGACAGAAGAGATTCTCAACATTTTTTTAAACACTAATAACATTTTTATTTTTCCATTGATGGGAAGAATCCTCTGCACCTGATGAGCGGAGGGGGACTGAGTAAGATGGCCATTAATCACAGCCGTAAGTGATAGTGTTTTATCTAAAATCAATATACAGCACAAACAGAAAGTTACCACCACCAACAACCATTTTGCAGCATTTCAAAGCAGTTACCACCACCAACAACCATTTGCAGTGCAGCATTTCAAAGCAGTTACCACCACCAACAACCATTTGCAGTGCAGCATTTCAAAGCAACCACATTTTCATTTTCAAACCACATTAGGGGCACTCACAGTTGAGTAGACATGTGTTCAGTGTCATTCACAGCTCAGAAAGACCTGACCCTCTCGCTTCCTCCATCTTGCAGAGACTGAGTGAGGCAGAACACTTCTGGGTTTTATAGTCCTTCCCACTCCCACCAGCAGGGGCAGCAGAGAGAATATCAACATTTTTTAAACATTAATAACTCTTTTATTTTTAATCGATGGGAAAAATCCCTTTGTTCTGCGCAACGAGGGGGACTCTGAGTAAGATGGCCAAAAATCACAGCCGTAAGAGGCAGTGTTTTTTCAAAAATCATGAAACAGAAAAACAGGGAGTGGTTAAGATCTTACTTTTAGTAATATAGATGAGGGTCAAAGGGCCTGTGCTTTGTTCTATGCAATGAATTGAAACAATGAAGCATCCTTAACAATGAGGTATTGAGATGCCACTGTCAAAGCTGATGCAGTTTACTCGATTGGTTTGTGACTAGATGATTAGGTTTGATCGTTTTTGGTTATGAAATGTGAAATGTTATTATAGAGTACACTCAGGCACATAGGGACATAGGGTCATAACATTGTTCTGGTACAGAAGTAGATCTACAATCACATGCCAGCCTTGTGTAGAGCAATCAGTTCAGTCTTATTCCCCAATAGTGCTTCAGACTTTCAAATTAAGAAATTGTATTGATTTCTAAGAATATTTTATGAATACATCAAAAAACCCTTATACAGAGCTCTAACTCAAAACATCAGCCACCCCTTTTCTTCCACAGATGCTGTGTGACCCGCTGAGTTTGTTTTTGCTCCAGATTCCAGAATCTGCAATCTCGTGTGTCTCTTGAATACATCAACTCAGTCAGTTCAGTTTAGTTTATTGTCAAGTGTACCGAGGTAGTCTAAAGCTTTTGTTGCGTGCTATCCAGTCAGCAGACAATACTTCATTACATTTCAGTCATTTACAGTGTATAGATACATGATAAGGGAGTAACGTTTAGTGCAAGGTAAAGCCAGAGTAGGAAATGTTGCTGTAGCAGTAGAGATTTAAGAGTGTGGAGCGATTGCAATATGTGATTGTAGATCTACTTCTGTGGCTGGCACACAGATAGTTGCCTGGGTTGGACGCCATCTTGGAACTCAGTTGCTCTTGCACAATAAAAGTTGGGGAACAGTTTCCTATTTGGTTATTGTTTATCAACCAGGGAGTGGTTAGAATGTGGAACTTGCTACATGGGGGCATTTGAGGCAAATAACGTAGATGCATTTAACAGGAAGCTCGATCTACACAATGGAAAAAGAAGTAGCAAGCTATGCTGAAGATTGAGAGGAAGTAGGGCTGGAGGATCAGCACAGGATTATTCTTGAAATACTGTTCTATTAATTGTATGCAATTCTGCTTTTATTGCATTGACTTTGATCTATTAGTGTGCTACATTCAAAAGAAAAGATATCAACCTGTAACATCCTGTCTCACGCCACGCTGCATATTTCCAGCATTTTCTGATTTTGTATAGAATTTGCAGCAGGTACAGTTTTTGCATCTGAGTACAATGTACATGGACAAGTTAATGATAATAATGTTAAATATTAAATACATGATTAGTGTGTCACATTCCTGGCAGTCCGTGTATCTTTACAGCCTCAAGAACAGCAATGCCTTTCAGAACTTAACCTTTATTCACATATTTTATGCAGTTATCAGCTGCTCCCATGGTCAAATATTATTTTGCTTCCCTGGTAGGTGAGAGGCTACACTTTAAGCACAAGGACCAGTACATTTGGTGGAGCAGCATTCATTGTTTGGGCCCTCAGTGTTGTGCAGGGCTGCCAGCCTACTATAGATGGAGGACCTCTCTGGTTCTCTTCATCTCCTCCACCAGCACCCTAAACTGATAGTGTTCATCCTCCCCTCCATTGTGATGTTGCCACTGTGAAGTTGTTGTCACCTTTCAGTGACTTTGCCCAGCTACATTAGAGATGGCTAACATCATTCAGCAGGCATGGACTGGTTTTAAACTGTGTTGGCTGCTGGAAGTCATGAGTCCGGGACCAGTGCTGAAGCCAGCTACCAGTCCGCAGTGGATGGATGGTGAAATATGATCATTAGCAGACAGGATGAATTTGGGTCTGAGGAAGGGTCTCGACCCGAAACATCACCCATTCCTTCCATTCAGTGATGCTGCCTGTCCCGCTGAGTTAGTCTAGCATTTTGTGTCTAGGATGAATTAGGTGCACTGCCCACTCCAGCCTAAATGGGTGTTTGGCTTGCATTGCCGTACCTTCACCTATAGCTGACAACAAAGTCAAAGTATGAAGTATAGAAGTTGGGGGGTCATGTTGCAGTTGTATAAGACATTAATGAGACCACATTTAGAAACATAGAAACATAGAAACATAGAAAATAGGTGCAGGAGTAGGCCATTCGACCCTTCGAGCCTGCACCACCATTCAATATGATCATGGCTGATCATCCAACTCAGTATCCTGTTCCTGCCTTCTCTCCATACCCCCTGATCCCTTTAGCCACAAGGGCCACATCTAACTCCCTCTTAAATATAGCCAATGAACTGGCCTCAACTACCTTCTGCGGCAGAGAATTCCAGAGATTCACCACTCTCTGTGTGAAAAAAGTTTTCCTCATCTCGGTCCTAAAAGATTTCCCCCTTATCCTTAAACTATGACCCCTTGTTCTGGGCTTCCCCAACATCGGGAACAATCTTCCTGCATCTAGCCTGTCCAACCCCTTAAGAATTTTGTAAGTTTCTATAAGATCCCCCCAGAATCTTCTAAATTCTAGCGAGTACAAACCGAGTCTATCCAGTCTTTCTTCATATGAAAGTCCTGACATCCCAGGAATCAGTCTGGTGAACCTTCTCTGTACTCCCTCTATGGCAAGAATGTCTTTCCTCAGATCAGGAGACCAAAACTGTACGCAATACTCCAGGTGTGGTCTCACCAAGACCCTGTACAACTGCAGTAGAACCTCCCTGCTCCCATACTCAAATCCTTTTGCTATGAATGCTAACATACCATTCGCCTTCTTCACTGCCTGCTGCACCTGCATGCCTACTTTTAATGAGTGGTGTACCATGATACCCAGGTCTTGTTGCATCTCCCCCTTTCCTAATCGGCCACCATTCAGATAATAATCTACTTTCCTGTTTTTGCTACCAAAGTGGATAACCTCACATTTATCCACATTGTACTGCATCTGCCATGCATTTGCCCACGCACCCAGCCTATCCAAGTCACCTTGCAGCCTCCTATCATCCTCTTTAGATTTAGAATATTGAGTTGAGTTCTGGGCACCATGTCATTGGAAAGATATTGTCAAGCTTGAAAGGGTTCAGAAAAGATTTACCAGGATGTTGCCAGGACTAGAGGGTGTGAGCTATAGGGAGAGGTTGAATAGGCTGGGTCTCTATTCCATGGAGCATAGGAGGATGAGAGATGATCTCAGGGAGATGTACAAAACCGTGACAGGAATAGATCGGGTAGATGCACAGAGTTTTTTTTACCCAGAGTAGGGGAATCGAGGATCAGAGGACAGAGGTTCAAGATGAAGGGGAAAAGATTTAATAGGAATCCAAAGGGTAACTTTTTCACACAGAGGGTGGCGGATGTAGGAAAACGCTGCCAGAGGAGGTAGTTGAGGCTGGGACTATCCCATCATTTAAGAAGCAGTTGGACAGGTACATGGATAGGACAGGTTTGGAGGGTTATGGACCAAGCGCAGGAAAGTGGGACTAGGGTAGCTGGGATGTTTTTTGGCCAGTGTGGGCGAGCTGGGCCGAAGTGCCTGTTTCCACACTGTATGGCTCTCTTTGACTCTATGACATTGAGATTCGTTGGTTAGATTGTTGTCTGAGCAAGGGATCAAGTGGGTTTTCACATCAGATGTGCCATGACAGACACTGATAATGGTTGGATTCACCACATCTAATTTGTTACATTATTTCTATCAAAAGAAGCATTGCTACAAGAAGATTAGCGTCAGAGCTTCCATGAAGAGGCAGCTCTTCTCAGTCAACCATCAACTGCCACCCTAAAGGAGTGTCAATGTGACCACAGCTCGTGGGCTGATCCGATATCTGCATGGAGATACAAGGGAGAGCAAGTTGTCCAATCTTGAGGCAAAAACAGTGCTGGAGGAACTCAGCAGGTCAGGCAGTAACTGTGGATGCACAGTTCGTATATTGACAGGATGACGTTTTGGGTCAGGATCTTTCTTCAAACTGATGGAGTAGAGGGACTAGCTTTCTCCCCTCTACTCTATCAGGTTGAAGAAGAGTCCCGACCCAAAGCATCACGTGTCTGATGTCTGCCATTGTTGCCTTCTGTGGAGACCACACAGACCTCTCTACCAAGAAGAACTAGGACTGTTTTAATGGGAAGGTTCAGGAGGTTGAGGACCAAATACAAATATAAAACATGCTTTGGTTGGAAGCTGTAATAACCTTGTTAAAGGAAAAAGAAACAATTCTACAGGTACATACGGTCACAAGAAAATAGGAGCAGTTGTCGGCCACGTGGCCCCTCAAGTCTGCCTTGTTATTCAACACGATTATGGCAGATTTATGCTGACTTTGGCTCCTCTTCTTCACCAGTTCCACTTGGCCATCAATTCCTCAATATCTCAAAAATGTTTTCTACCCCCATCTTAAATACTCTAATGTTCTCACCTCCACAACCTTCACGAGTAGAGAATATCAGAAATTCACTGCCTATTTTAAAATAAATGTCTATACACTCCATTGTAACTAAGTGGTTTTAAATAATATCTTGTAACTCTAATAGTAAGATTAAATGAGAACTTACCAGCTTGAAGTTTGATCTTTATTTTATGAGGAGTTACGATGAAGGATTACGTGAAGAACCCGCCAGCCCGCATGCGCGTCAATCTTCAAAGCAGCGGTGTGGAATCACAGATAACAGTTGTTGAACTGAATATAGTAAGATTCGAGAAACTGGAACTACCAGCTGACCTTTATGAGAGAGGGTTGGGAGCGGAGGGCACATAATCCCTCATCGTAACATCCTCATAAAATAAAGATCAAACTTCAAACTGGTAAGTTCTCGTTTAATCTTACTATTTTACTTCGGAGTCATGTGAGTGACTATGTGAAGATTTCAAAGGTCTGTGATTTCATGCCATGGACACGAGTCCATGCGTTACACACTGCATCAATTGACCAGGGATGAGTGAAATTTAATAAGCATGGCATAGATTTTAAACATGCTGATGCTTTTTAATGACAAAATGATAATCATAGTAATCCCACTCATCCAGGAGGAATTATAAAACAGAACCTAAAAATAGAGTTGGCAAATACCCCCGGTCTGGCAATGGGTTAGTTATAACACATTTGGAAATTCGCTTGTTTGACCATCCTGCAGCCGCTAGGATGTGGTACAGCGAAACATCCATAACCCTCGCTGCTGATGTTGTTGCAGCCCTGGTGGAGTGAGATTTGAAAACATCAGTGTTCACTCCTGCACAAGCCAAAACCCATTTTAATCACCTGAGAATGGTCTATACTGATACCTACGTATGAGTTTTTGGTTTTTTTATTTGTAACTAACAAACATTGCTAGATCAGAGCCTCTAAGGGTCTAGGTGAGATAATGACTTGTAGATGTGTGACCTCCCACACAACCAAAGGTCCATGGGGTATGCCATGAAACTAGTTTGAGACCTGACGCCCCCGGTCTACTCTGCAAGACTAAGTCATGAACATAAAGTATCATATTATTTGCAGATGTAACCATCCTGTCTAGTCGTAGCTTATGCAACGACTGGACCCGTTGCGTTGACCCAGCGCCATGAGGATAACCACTTTGTAAGTGATTTTGCCCGAGGACAGGGATGTAGCTGGAGCCCACCAGCGACGCAGCGTCAGCAGGACATAAACATCCCATATCTCCGAGTACCTGGGCCTGGGGAATTTGAGTTGAAGATACCCTTCATAAATCTGGATAGCAGAGGTCGAGACCCGGCAGCGTGGTGTCCCGACCCCAGCAGGAAGTATGACGACAAGGCACTTCTGGCACAATTTATAGCACTATAACTCCATCTCTCGTGAAATATAGCTTTGAGAGGAATTCCAAGACATCTGTTATACGTACCGTGTCATACGATATATTGGACTGTAAACAGAACACTTCCCATTCCTTGATATAGGAGATGTACTGATTCTTGGTACTGTATCTTCAGGCCACAGTGATTACATCCACCGTACAACCTGACAGTCCGCACCCCAGGAAGGGTCTTCTCATAGTCTGTAAACCAACAATTTGATTCGCTCATGCAGAGGATGGTTCTCCCAAGTCATGGGGTGAGCCAGCAGAATTCTGCGTTTGGGAACAGCCATAAAAGGCTCTGTTATCATTCCCAGTATGAGTGGACCCATGGCTGTGTAGGCCAGTCAGGCACGATCAAAAGGCTGAGGCAGAGTCTTGCTGGATTTTAAGCAAGCACCGACTGATGAGGCAAAATGGAGGAAAGACATAAAGAACATTCCTCCCCAGTGTATCGAGAATGCATCCATCGCCACTGACCCTGAGACTGGCCGCCATGCCAGATATATTTGTAACTGGTGATTGAGACTAGATGCAAACAAATCGTTATTTGGTGTTCCATCGAGCCACAATGTCATTAAATACTTTGTGATCCAACATCCATTCTGTGTTGTAATTGATTTAGGTGATGATACACCAGCGCCAAATAAGATTAGGTAAACTTATCACAGCATATTGATTTGATTGTACCCATGTGATTAATATATGCCACCACGGTAGTGTGTCAACTTGTAGTTGAGCATGCAGATCAATAAGCACAATAAGCCTTTAATCCATAGAAGGCACCTAGTGACTTTAGGTAGTTGATATCATATAACTGAGGGATTGGTAACTCATGCACATCCCATCCGCCTCAGTGACTAGAGATGGGATAGTAATTTCCCATCTTTGAGCACTAGCATCAGTTTGTAATATAACTGAAGGTTTAATGACCAAGAGTACTGGAGCAATGCTGAATACTGTTTGTTCATCATTGTGACTTTATAGCTTCAGCTGGTAATAGCATAGGTCTGTTAACAATGACCTACATGGTACTTGAGAGCTTGCTCCTTTGCATGATGTAAGTTCTGATAATGCAAAGGCCCGAATCACGCAGCTGAAAACAGCCACTAAATTGCCAATTACACTGGCCACTTGATGAATAAACAACCAGATTGTTACAAGCTTTAATTAATTCTAATCTCTTGCCCTAGGGCGGAGTCACAGACAATTAATAGTGTTAAAGGTAAATCGCAATCTTTCACTACAGTTGGTATCAACTTAAATTCAACTGGATGGATGAGAAACCCCCAATTTCTCATTAGTTTTGCAGCTGAAACAGCTAGATTCAGCGTTTTTAGAATATCATTCAGATAGGCCATAAATATGTATTTTCGAGCTTTGAGCAGCCCATGCACTGGCTTGGTAATTTGGTAAATAACCTGGGAGCTGAAGTTAGCCTATTTCGCAACGCTTTAACTGCTATCGTTGCCCATCCAGCTAAATTTCAAATATCTCCGGTGAACCCTGTGAATGGGATCTTTGCGATTGATGCATGCCACAAAGTATCCTATGGAAATCCGTTGTTAGACAGTGATGATGTTTCCCATTCTAAAAAGTCTACACTGCACATGTGAATGTGAGTTAATCAAGGGTGATCTGACATCATCCATCGATCTGATGTTATTCGTCGACATTCGTGCAAAACAAGTGTAATCTGTTACCAACTCGTAACTAGTCCACACACCCCGTGTTTTGGAAAGAACCAGACCCACCTACCTCCATGGTTACCGGTGGTCTTATGATAAGCCTAAAGGCCCCTGATGCGGGTTCTGTTTCTGTCCTCAGGTTCTAATTCCATCCTTGAATTGGAGGATAGGACTGCTGGGGTGCGTGGATTGCACATTTTCTCTCAGGGCCGGCTTGGGCATTAGCCTAAAAGACCTCTGCTCAGAGAATCAGCTTTCACTAGCTTCAGTGAGCCACTTACTGCCGATGGAGGCATAGAGGTGTTGTCGCCGCAACGGTGAGGCTTTTGCTCATGACTAGTCCGACAGCTTTACTTCCTCATCCAGGTTTTCTACCTGTTTGACTAGGTCTTCTCCAAGGAGAAGATTCGGCGGCTGGACATTGCTGGCCTCGCCATCCCATAGTCTCCCCAGATAGCGCTGTTCACTGCCGGCACTTTGTTCCTGTAATGATGTGACGTGAGGTGACGTGATGCTTACCAAGCTTGTAATGTGAGGGGAACTCTGGCCCCGGATTTTCTGCCATAGGCTGGGAGCCAACTCTTCCTTGCAGCGGCTCCTCCGTTTGCGTGGATATCGCAACCCTTGATGCCATGACAGAATTCTTGAACCTCACGCATGCACTCCAGTATGTTTCACGGACATACTTCTGAGTTTGGAATCAGTCACACACTGACTGCCTACGCTCCCCTCCTCAGAGAGGGAGATATAATGCAGTCCTGCACCAGGTGCTGCTGCAGGTCCCCGACAAGACCTGCACTAATATGGCCCCATCCACGGACCATATCAGGATGCAGCATCTCCTCAGTGGGATGAACGCCCTGCGGACGCATCCATCTCCACCTGGGTAAACGTCCGAGGGCGTACCCAGGGAGGGGAACCCTCCTTTTTTCTTCCCTACGCTCCTCTCAAGAGGCTCAGCAACCAATAGACAATAGACAATAGGTGCATGAGTAGGCCATTCAATGCGATCATGGCTGATCATCACCAATCAGTACCCCGTTCCTGCCTTCTCCCCATATCCCCTGACTTTGCTATTTTTAAGAGCCCTATCTAGCTCTCTCTTGAAAGCATCCCGAGAACCTGCCTCAACCGCCCTCTGAGGCAGAGCATTCCACAGACTCACCACTCTCTGTGAGAAAAAGTATATCCTCATCTCCGTTCCAAATGGCTTACTCCTTATTCTTAAACTGTGGCCCTTGGTTCTGGACTCCCCCAACATCGGGAACATGTTTCCTGCCTCTAGCATGTCCAAACCCTTAACAATCTTATATGTTTCAATGAGATACCCTCTCATCCTTCTAAACTCCAGAGTGTACAAGCCCAGCCGCTCCAATCTCTCAGCCAATGACAAGCATGATTATTTCAGGACTATAAAAGTCATCCATGGTCAAACTCATTAGGGACAGAGAGACAGTTGACACCTGTTGGAATGAGTACTTCCTCAACCAGAGTCCACCACCCACCCCAGCAACCTTGTGCTATTACTGACCAACAAGTAGTCAAGAAGGCCATGTCCCAACTCAAAAATAACAATAATAATATTTAATAATAATATTTATTTATATAGCACTTTTCAACAAAACCAGTATTTGAACCAAAGTGCTTTACAGAGATTGATTAAATTAATTGAACAGATCAATGTAATAAATCCATACAAATCAAAAAAAGAGAAAAAAGAGAAAAAGAAAAAAGACACAGAAACAGTACACTATAGAAATCAACATGAAACGTCCCCCCACAGCAGAATTCACTGTGAGGGAAGGCACCAAAAATATCCAGTTCTCCCCCTCATAGTCCACCCGAGGTCGGGGCCTATATCTGGCCTCCTCAGCCAGCCCGGTATCTTCAGGCCCTCCTGCCGTGAAGCTGGACGATCGGCGTCGGTGAACGTCCATCAGCGGCCAGGACTGAAGCGGCCGCTTCCCCCCCGAAGACTGCAACGACCAAAGTTCACAGGCCGCGCCGGCCGAACCCCCGACACTGGCGATCTCGGATCCCAGGCTCCGCGGTGCTGTCGACGGTCACAGTGCCCCGGAGATTACCACAAGGCGACCCGGTAAGGCATCGCCCGCTCCTTGTAGATGTCCCAGCATCTACACCGCCGTCGAAGCTGCAGTCCCCGCAGGTAACGCCGCTCCAGCGCTGCTCCAGTTCGACTAGGCCGCACAGAGAGGACGAAGATGCGGTTCGGAGAAAAACCGCATCTCCGACCAGGTAGAACTGGGGTTAAAATAGTTTCCCCCTTCCCCACCCCCACCCACCACATAAAAGAAGTCCTCCAATAAACATTTCATACGAACAGGACTAAAAATAAAAATAAAAAAGGGTGAAAGGACGGACAGCAGGAGGAGCGGCCATACACAACGGCGCATCACCCCCGCTGTCCGCCATCTTGAATTTGTGTCGAAACCAGGTGGTAGAGTTGCTGCCTTACAGCGCCAGAGACCTGGAGTTGATTCTAGGTACGGGTGCTTGTCAGTACGGAGTTTATATGTTCTCCCTGTGCTTTGTATGTTCTCCCAGTGACCTGCGTAGTTTTTCTCTGAGATCTTGATGAGTGATGACCAAGGCTTACTTGTTGAGTAAGCCTTGCACCAAGGTAAAGATCTAAAGGCTTTATTAACAACATAGCAAGCACGACTTCATACTTGCACGTTCCACTTACACAAAGGGAATGCAGCAAGCAGTGATAACTGAAAAGCTAGTGGGCGTGACTACAGAAGCATGACTCATGATGTGAGTGACACTAATCTGCAGATCTTCAATGTCCTCCCACACTCCAAAGACGTGTAGATTAACTGGATTGTAAAAGTAGTCCCTAGTGTAGGATAGTGTTAATGTGCGGGGATTGCTGGTCGGTGCGGACTCGATGGGCCGAAGGGCCTGTTTCCGCACTTTATTTCTAAACTAAATTAAACTAAACTAAACTAAATCCTGCAATTCATTTGTGTAAATCCAGAATCTACATTAGGGAAGTGGATGATAAATGTGGGATGTTACAATTATGACCATCTTTACGTGAGGAGATGTCCTGACTGTAGAAGGATCTCCCTGCTGCCTGCTACAGGGAACATCATCGATCAAGTTCTCCTCAAATGCCTCTTCACAGTCATCATTAGGGCTTTTTCTTGAATGACTAGAGGCACAATATACATGATCTTCACCTTAAATTAAGAAAGATGTACTCCTAATCTAAAACATTGTTTTTGTGTTTTTTTAAAAGTAAGCTGAATATTTTTGAAGGTAAACAAAAATGCTGGAGAAACTCAGCGGGTGAGGCAGCACATATGGTTGACGTTTCGGGTCGAAACCCTTCTTCAGTTTCTCCAGCATTTTGGATTTTCCCAGCATCTGCAGTTCTTTTTTGAATAATCTTTAGCTCTGTTGCATGTTTTGATGCGGCTCTCTGTGACCCAGTGGCATTACACATTTTATTCGGTACACAGCCCAAAACTTCATTCTTTAGTATAGGATCTACTTTCCTGCAAATTGTATCAACATCCAAAAATTCCATTCATGATTTTCCCACCAAAGCAGAGCATTAGAAGTTAGTCCATAATGCATCAATATGCATTTGATTTATTTGGGACTTATATATCCAATTATGCAGCGGTCTCATTCCTCTACTTTTGAATAGTATTTCACGCATGCTTATTCTTTTGCCTTCCCCCTAAACTATTTGTAAAATCGCAACGATGCAGTGGAAGGACTGTAAGAATTTTCATTGAGTCTGCACCATCCCTTTGGGTAAGTGAAAACATTAGTATCTGGGCAGCAGCTGAGAATAGTCTATTGCAATTAGACTGTAACATTTTTATTACATTGCACTGGTTAGTAACACCACAATTATGAACAAGAAAGCCTTTAAATCAGCAGGGGGGTTGCTTTGGGACATGATGAAGTTTGGAAGTAAAATGGTATCATGCTGTGCCAAACCCCAGATAACCACTATTCTCATTCGCCACCACCATTGCATTATGAATCTGTCCATAACTTTTATATAATAGTTAGAACTTTTCAGTTGCTGCCTCAGATCCTTTTGACTTCATTCCCTTAGTTCTAAGGCGGATGAAACAAGAAGCCACTGAAAATGAGTGAATACCAACAAAAAGAACTGCAGATGCTGGAAAAATCTAAGGTAGACAAAAATGCTTGAGAAACTCAGCGGGTGAGGCAGCATTTATGGAGCGAAGGAATAGGTGACATTTCGAGACCCGAAACAACACCTATTCCTTCGCTCCAAGGATGCTGCTTCACCCGCTGAGATTCTCCAGCATTTTTGTCTACCTTTGAACTTCAACGAATGCTTCTTTTATACTATGGAATTGATTCTGAAGGGAGCCCTGGAATAAAACATGTTGAAACTGGTACTTGAGACCCACTTGATAACTTGGGCTCTTGCATGCAATTTACAGCACAGGAAAGTACTATTCAGACCAATGGAAATATGTCTGTGTTTACGTTCCACACAGCCCTGAAATACTAAGGGGAGATGGTTCCTTTAGCTCAATCTTTAATGCCAACCAGGCTCCAACTGATGTTTGAGAAGGAGCTGCAGATGCTGGAACATCGAAGGTAGACGAAAGTGCTGGAAAAACTCAGCGGGTGCGGCTCCAACTGATCTGGACCAGAGGTGGGCTGTGTTTACAGTCCTATTGCTGATTTCAGTGCCCGCTGTCCATTGTTGCCAGGTAGGGTTCCAGGCCAGGAAGTTGAAGTTGAGCTGAGAGACATTAGAAGGACTGCACATGTGCAATTATTTAAGTGTAGCCAACAGTGGAAAAAGGACATCATTAAACTCAATGCAGTGTGAAACTACGTCCATTAAATAATTGAGGCATAATGTCTAAGCAGTGCTGCTGCTGCAGGCCTCTTCCACTTTACTGCCTGAGTAATGGAAGGGTGAGAGAGAGTGACGGGGAGTGGGGGTCATCCAGAAAGGAGTCAGACAGCTCGAGTGGACGAGGAAAAGAATAATGTGCACCTATTATCCACATTGTATCTACTGAACTTCAGAACAAAATACTGGCTGCAATGCTGATGAGTGATTGTTTCTTCGTGGATGTCATCTTTAAAATATAGACACAAGGAACTGCAGGTGCCAATTTACAAAAAGAAAAGTGCTGAAGTAACTCAGTGAGTCAGTGTGGAACATGGAGAAATGGGCTGAACACTTGCTCTCAGTCTGCCAAGGCCTCCTGATCTCCTGGTTGCTGACTATTTCAAACTCCCTTCCCATACAAACCGTTCTGTCCTGGGCCTCCTCCCTTGCCAGAGTGAGGCAACATCCACATGGAGGAGACAGCACTCATGTACCACTCGGGTAGCTTAAAACCCAACCGTATGTACATCCAATCTTCTAATTTTAGGCTACAAACCAACAAGCCCCCCATCCACACACACTTTTCCCCCGTAACTTCCCTGTGCCCCACCTGGATACACACCCATTTTTCACACATCCCGCCTCCCTTGAATCTTCTCTACAGCAATCAGGCCATTAAACACTACACCCTCAAAAAGCTCTGAACTGCATCGACTATTATTATTATTATTGTTTGTTTTTTATGTGTACATATGTGTACCTGGACTTTCGGAAAGCATTTGATAAGGTCCCACATAGGAGATTAGTGGGCAAATTTTGGGCACATGGTATTGGGGGTAGAGTGCTGACATGGATAGAGAAGTGGTTGGCAGACAGGAAACAACGAATAGGGATTAACGGGTCCCTTTCAGAATGGCAGGCAGTGACTAGTGGGGTACCGCAAGGCAAGAGCGGAACTCGCTATCAAAACATGGAGGGGACGGGGGATGCAATTTTTTGGCGGCCACGCGCGCATGCGCACACTCACGCACATGCGCGAGGCTTCGGAGGTTTTAAAAGCGGAGATTTTAAAATCCGGTTTAGAAAAACTTTGGGGGGGGGGGGGGTGTCCCCCACCTCTTTGCAGGGTGACTTGGACAGGTTGGGGGAGTGGGCAGATGCATGGCAGATAAAGTTTAATGTGGATAAATGTGAGGTTATCCACTTTGGTAGCAAAAACAGGAAGGTAGATTACTATCTAAATGCCGTCAAATTTGGAAAAAGGGAAGTACAACAGGATCTGGGGATCTTTGTACATCAGTCTATGAAAGTAAGCATGCAGGTACAGCAGGCAGTGAAGAAAGCGAATGGCATGTTGGCCTTTATAACAAGAGGAATCGAATATAGGAGCAAAGATTGGAAAGACTGGGCTTGTGTTCACTGGAATTTAGAAGAATAAGAGGGGATCTTATGGAAACATATAAAATTATACAAGGACTGTATAAGCTAGATGCAGGAAAAAGGTTCCCAATGTTATGGTGAGTCCAGAACCAGGGGCCACAGTCTAAGAATAAATGGGGAGGCAATTTAAAACTGAGATAAGATAAAAACATTTTCACCCAGAGAGTTGTGAATTTGTGGAATTCAGTAGAGGCTGATTCACTGGATGAATTTAAAAGAGTTAGATAGAGTTCTAGGGGCTAGTGGCATCAAGGGATATGGGGAATAGGCAGGCATGGGTTACTGATTGTGGATGATCAGCCATGATCACAATGAATTGCAGTGCTGGCTAGAAGGGCCAAATGGCCTCCTCTTGCACCTATTTTCTATGTTTCTATATATTTGGAGATTGTTACAAATTATTCCAAAAATTATTCCAAAAAAATTTGGAAGGACTTTTTTCACACAGAAAGTTATTAGACTACAGGATTTAATATTGCTTATCGAGGTTGAGGCAAAGTGAATGATACATTGAAGTGCAAGTTGTTATTTTCAGAGCAAGTATGGGATGTGTGTACTTGCAGGGTTAAAGGAGGGTGACGGGGAACTAAACTTGAGTGGCATGTAAACATGGGTGTAGAAAATTTGGACTGAATGACCTGTTTCATTTGCCTGAATTCTATGTGGCTCTGTGTTGATTTAACTGCAAGATTGATAGTAGGAACAAAATGCCCTTTGAACATAGAGGACATGATTTATTGTGTTAAATAAATGATTGTGAATTGTTTTAGAATCTGAGGGTCAATCATTTGCAACAATTATACAATCATCTTCTATCAGCATTAGATTGTCTATTTTTTAGTTTTTTTAGTTTAATATATTTAAGTTAGAACAAGGTATTATATAGAACTCCATTGATGTTGAAGAGTGAAGGGAACCAATGGATGAATTGCAGAGGTTTGGACTGACCCACCTGGCAAGCTAACTAATGGAAGCTAACCTTTTCAAGGTGGAATAAAGGTCCGAATGTGAGATTTCATCGCGCCTGTGCATAGTGCATTGTGCATAGGCCATGTCAATGCATATTTCTAAGGCAGAAATGGATAGATTCTTGATTAGTGCGGGTGTCAGGGGTTGTGGGGAGAAGGCAGGAGAATGGGGTTAGGAGGGAGAGATAGATCAGCAATGATTGAATGGCGGAGTAGACTAGATAGGCCAAATGGCCTAATTCTGCTCCTGTCACATGACCTTATGACCTTAGACACCAAAAGCTGGACTAACTCAGCGGGTCAGAGCATCTCTGGAGAAAACGAATAGGTGATGTTTCTGGTCGAGACATCTTCAGGCTTCTTCAGACACACTGCGATCTAAACTTACCTAGAACAGAGAGGAATGTAATACCTGGAACTGGACCTGATCTGGTGTTTGCTGAGGCAGAGGGGAAGTGGGTCCGTCACCATCAAAAGTACAACTTCTCTATTAGTTGTGGAATCTTTGTTTACAACTGTGCAGCAGCTTAAATATCATTTGAAAGATGAACATACTGTAAAGTACTGGAGTAATTCAACAGCGGGTGAGGCAGCATCTATGGAGAGAAGGAAATAGGTAACGTTTCGGGTCGAGATCCTTCTTCAGACTGATGTGAGGGTAGGGGATGGAGGCAGGAAGAAGAAAGGAAGAGGTGAAGACAGCGGGCTGAGGGAGAGCTGAGTGAGAGAAACGTTGCCTATTTCCTTCGCTCCATAGATGCTGCCTCACCCGCTGAGTTTCTCCACCATTTCTGTCCACCTTCGATTTTCCAGAATCTGCAGTTCCTTTTTAAACACGGAGTAATTCAACAGGTCAGGCAGCATCTTTGGTGAACATGGATAGGTGATATTCAGAGTACTTTTTCAGGATGATAGTCAGTAGGAGAAAGCTGGAAGAGAGGTGAATAGACAATAGACAATAGACAATAGGTGCAGGAGTAGGCCATTCGGCCCTTCGAGCCAGCACCGCCATTCAATGTGATCATGGCTGATCATCCCCAATCAGTAGCCCGTTCCTGCCTTCTCCCCATATCCCCTGACTCCGCTATTTTTAAGAGCCCTATCTAGCTCTCTCTTGAAAGCATCCAGAGAACCTGCCTCCACCACCCTCTGAGGCAGAGACTTCCACAGACCCACAACTCTCTGTGAGAAAAAGTGTTTCCTTGTCTCCGTTCGAAATGGCTTACTCCTTATTCTTAAACTGTGGCCCCGGTTCAGGACTCCCCCAACATCGGGAACATGTTTCCTGCCTCTAGCGTGTCCAAGCCCTTAACAATCTTATATGGATCAATGAGATCCCCTCTCATCCTTCTAAACTCCAGAGTGTACAAGCCCAGCTGCTCCATTCTCTCACCATATGACAGTCCCGCCATCCCGGGGATTGACCTCATGAACTTACGCAGCACTCCCTCAATAGCAAGGATGTTCTTCCTCAAATTAGGAGACCAAAACTGCACACAATACTCCAGATGTGGTTTCACCAGGGCCCTGTACAACTGCAGAAGGACCTCTTTACTCCTAAACTTAAATCCTCTCGTTATGAAGGCCAACATGCCATTAGCTTTCTGCACTACCTGCTGCGCCAGCATGTTTACTTTCAGTGACTGGTGTATAAGGACACCCAGGTCTCGTTGCACTTCCCTTTTTCCTAATCTGACACCATTGGGATAATAATCTGTCTCCTTGTTCTTGCCGTCAAAGTGGATAACCTCACATTTATCCACATTAAACTGCATCTGCCATGCATCTGCCCACTCACTCAACCTGTTCAAGTCACCCTGCATTCTCATAGCATCCTCCTCACAGTTCACACTGCCACCCAGCTTTGTGTCACCTGCCAATTTGCTGGTGTTACTTTTAATCCCATCATCTAAATCATTAATATATATTGTAAATAGTTGTGGCCCCAGCACGGAGCCTTGCGGTACTCCACTCGCCACTGCCTGCCATTCTGACAGGGACCCGTTTATCCCTACTCTTTGTTTCCTGTCTGTCAACCAATTCTCTATCCATGTCAATACCCTACACCCAATATCATGTGCTCTAATTTTGCATACTAATGTTCTGTGTGGAACCTTATCAAAGGCTTTCTGAAAGTCCAGATACACTACATCCACTGGCTCACCTTCATCCATTTTACTTGTCACATCCTCAAAACGGATGTCCTACATTTCAATGTGACATATCATAGAGTCTGTAAATCAGTCATACAGTGCGGGAATAAGTCCTTCAGCCAATTAAATCCTTGCTAACCATCAACCACCACTCACAATAATACTGCATTAATCCTATTTTTAGTCTTCACTTATTCATCATGAACTCCGACAAATTTTACTTAAACCTTTTCGACCTCCCCGGCGTGGAAGTTTCGACTGGCCCGGCGTGGGAGTTTCGACTGGCCCGGCGTGGAAGTTTCGATCACCCCGGCGTGGGAGTTTCGATCACCCCGGCGTGGAAGTTTCGATCACCCCGGCATGGGAGTTTCGATCACCCCGGCATGGAAGTTTCGATCACCCCGGCATGGAAGTTTCGATCACCCCGGCATGGGAGTTTCGATCACCCCGGCATGGGAGTTTCGATCACCCCGACGTGGGAGTTTCGATCACGCCGGCATGGAAGTTTCGATCACCCCGGCGTGGAAGTTTCGATCACCCCGGCGTGGAAGTTTCGATCACCCCGGCGTGGAAGTTTCGACTGGTCCGGCATGGGAGTTTCGATCACCCCGGCGTGGGAGTTTCGATCGCCCAGACGTGGGGGCTTCGATCTGCGACTGCGGGCACGTCGGTCACCCCGACCACGGGAGAACAAAGAGGAAAAAGTTTGGGCTTTTATGCCTTCCATCACAGTGAGGAATGTGGGGAATCTGCTGTGGTGGATGTTTATGCTAACTTTTATGTAGTTGTGTGTCTTGTTGCTTTTTTTTTGTATGGCTGTACGGTAAATCGGCTTATCACTGTACCTTAATTGGTACATGTGACAATAAAAGTCCTTTGAAACCTTTGAAACTAATCTATTTATCTAAATTTATACACGTTTTACCGTTAAATTCTGCTCTCCCTATATTCCTATATTGAGGTTATTTTTCTATCCTTGTCTGTTCTGGTTTGTGAATGTTATTAAGTTGCTGGGCGGCAAGGTGGCGCAGCGGCAGAGTTGCTGCCTTACAGTTCCAGAGACCCTGGTTCATTCCGACTATGGGTACCTGTCCGTATGGAGTTTGTATGTTCTCCCCGTCACCTGCGTGGGTTTTCTCTGGATTTCATCGGTTTCCTCCCACACTTCAAAGATGTACAGATTGGTAGGTTAATTGGCTTTGTATAATTGTAAATTGTCCCAAGTGTGTGTGTACGATAGTGTAAGTGTGCGGGGAACGCTGTTTGGCGTGGACTCGGTGGGCCGAAGGGCCTGTTTCCACGCTGTATCTCTCAACTAAAATAAACTGCTTCAGTCCAGCCTTCACAATGCTGTGACACTCTCATTTCCTTGGAGCTTCGGTTTTACGTAATTGTAGTATGTTCTCTGTCTTCAGCCTGACGTTGATGTCAGGGACCGGTTGTTGGCGAGGAGTGGAGTGGAGAGCAGGGAGGGTTGTAGCATGGAGTGCTGGTTGGAGTAGTGGACAGGAGGTGGAAAACACAGATAGACAGCAACACAACATAGAGGCCTGGAATGAAAGAGTGCATTTATTGTCCTCTGTACTGACGTATCAGGAACCTCAGTTGTGTGATCAATGAAACGGTTTTCCACCCCTGAGAGTTCAACGATGCTCCATCACCACCATACAACACAGAATGATAGGCATGACCAAATGTTCCTGGCACAAAGTATTGCCATTTAAAAAATGGCAGAAACATTCTGGAGGATGCAGTGTATAATATGCCAGACATACCCTCCACCATGACAAGCGGATGCCAAACTTAGTGGGGACTGGAGACCAACCAGGTGATTTCTCAAAGCAGCTTCCAACTCTACTTAAGGTATGCTGGAGAGAGATGTCATAATTCCTGTGGAAGTCCACGTTCCTTTGACATTATTACCAAATACAGCCAGAACAAACAATGTTGTTTTACAATTTATCACAGTGAGGACCTTCTGTACATATTATTTGTCAAACCAGCCAACAAAATGCCAGAAACTGTGTTTGGCATGTAGTCCATTGTTGTCACTTTATTTGTAATTAAGTGGTGAGATATGAGCATGGCTGACAAGGCCAGGATTTATCACCCCTGCTGTGTTGCCCTTGAGAAGATGTTGATTGGTGTTCTCATTGAGTTGCTTCAGAATATCTGATGCATATACATTTAAGTCACGTTAGAAGCAGATTTCTGGGTCTTCGTCCCAACCCTGATGATGGCAAAAAAAGAGAAAATCAACACATATTTATATAGCACTAGACTAAGTGGGACACGTTGGACCCCAGTCACACGGGAGGCCTGGTCCCCCCCCCAATGCAACCCATTCTCCAACACAATATTCCATCACTCACCTGTTCCCCCAAAGCAATGTTCCACCGCACTGGGGAGGGTGTGTGGGGAGGGGGGGGGGGGGTGTGGGGGGGTGTGAGGGAAGGGGGTGTGTGTGGGGGGAAGGTGGTGTGGGAGAAGGGGGGCTGAGGGGGTGTGTGGGGGAGGGGGTGTGTGTGGGAAGAGGTGTTGTGGGGGAGGGGGGGTGTGGGTGGGGGGGGTGTGGGGAAGGGGGGATGTGTGGGAAGAGGTGTTGTGGGGGGGGGGGGGTGTGTGGGATGGGGGGTGGGGAAGGGGGGGTGGGGAAGGGGGATGTGTGGGAAGAGGTGTTGTGGGGGAGGGGGGGTGTGTGGGGGGGGGTGTGGGGAAGGGGGGATGTGGGGGAGGGGGGTTGTGTGGGGGAGGGGGGTTGTGTGGGGGGAGGGGGATGTGGGGGCAGGGGGGGCATGGGGGGAGGGGTGTGTGTGTGGGGAGTGGGGGTAGGGGCAGGGGGTTATGTGGGAGGGTGGTGTGTGGGCTTTGACTCCAGTCCCGACTGCACTCACCGGCTGTAGGTCCCGTCTCCGGACTCAATCATCGGCTCCAAGACCCGGCGCCTGTCACATTCAGTGGCACCGGGTTCCTTGTGGTGTTCGCCGCCCCAGCCCACAAACACAGCAGCCCCCGCCCACAAACACAGCAGCAAACACAGAGAGCAGGGGGTGTGTGGGAAGGGAGGTGGGGTGGTTGCAGCAGACGCAACTAACCCTGCACCTTCAGCTTTCGACCTCACACATAGCTCCCGGTCCCACTCCGACTTCACTCGGAGCCATCCGGCTCAACTTGCTCTCTGTCCGCACGCAGCTCACAGACTCAACCCCGCCTCCGGGGATTTATTCTCCGTGGGTGCCGGAAGGGGCGTTACCTTCAAGGTGACTGACAGGCGAGAAGACGTATCTGCTGATCTCACGATTTTTTAAACATTCATAACTTTTTGATTATTTCACCGATCGGAAAAAAACTTGGGACGGTTGGAGGAAAGGAGGACAGTGAGGAAGATGGCGAAAAATCACAGAGATATAGGGTAGCATTTTTTCTAAAATGTATTTACAACGTAGACAGGAAATGATCAAGATGAGACTTTTAGTAATCGCATAGACTTGACTAAGTGGGTCCCATGTTCACATGAGAGGGCTGATCCCACAATGCAATATTCCACCTCTCCACCAATTCCAATATTGGTGCGCAGTGGGGGGCCTTTCAGGAGCGCTAGTATGGGTGTTGTGGGCCAAAGGGGCGGGTTTCTAGAGGGCTAGTATATACATTGTGGGCCGAATGATTGATGAGCTGGCAGCTGAGTCACTCAGGCCTGGTAGACTGGCAGCTCAGTCACCCAGGCCTGGTGGGCTGGCAGCTCAGTCACTCAGGTCACTCAGGCTTGGTGGGCTGGCAGCTCAGCTCAGTCACTAAGGCCTGGTGGGAGTGGGAGATGGTGGAGAATCAATTTTAGACATTTTTCATCTTTTTCTGCCGATCACAGAAATGAAGGAGGAAAGTCTATCCTGGCCTGGATCTCACAGGGAGCCAATGAAGGGAGGGAGAAAAATGCTGGGGTGAAGTTTAATACTTGCAGGGGGAATACTTACTGATGGGCCAAAGGGACTCCTCCTGGGCTAGTGCAGGCCTGATGGGCCGAAGGAACTCTTAAAAAAAAAAATCAGAGTGAAATCTCAGTGAAATAAACTTTTCATGGACTTTTCCTTGCCTGGCATGGGCCTTTTGAACCAAAAGGGACGGGTTTCACAAATAGGGGCCTTGTGGGCCGAAATTAGTGGTTTCAGGCAGGCCAAACAACTAATTTCATTTCATTTCATTTCCATTTCCATTTCAGTTTCAAGCACAGGGCAGGCCATACAATTCATTTTATTTTCATATCATTTCCAATTCCATTTCCGTTTCTAGCACAGGGCAGGTTAAACAACTTATTTCATTTTCATTTCATTTCCATTTCCATTTTGTTTTCAAGCACAGGGCAGGCCAAACAACCCATTTCATTTTCATTTCCATTTCAGTTTCAAGCACTGGGCAGGCCAAACAACTCATTTCATTTTTATTAAGGGTAACAAATTATTTACTGCAAGTACATTGCAGACTCACAGTTCAGTAGTCTCACAGTTCAGTTGATTTACAGCTTAGAATCACAATTGGGGACTCTCCCTCACGATCTTCCAGAGTGACCTACTCATGTCCGCATTGTCTTCGTCATGGTGATTGACAGACGAGAGGACCAATCAGCTGATCTCAAGATTTTTTAAACATTCGTAACATTTTTACTTTTCAGCGATCGGTAAAATCCTTGGGGCTGCTGCAGCGGAGGAGGACTGAGTAAGATGGTGAAAAAATCATAGCGATATAGGGTTGCGTTTTTCTAAAATCAATTAACAACGTAGACAGGGAGAGGTCAAGATGAGACTTTTAGTATCATAATAGATAATGTCTTTCATGGACTCAGGTTGTGATTGTGAGTCATTGAGGTGTGTTTGGAGTATGATCCCTCTTGCAATGCCAGAAATGCAGTGCCATGCGTTCTCAACATGTTTCCGCAAACAGGAATGATTGAGTGCAGTTTAGTTTATTGCGACGTGTACCGAGGTACAGTGAAAAGCTTTTGTTGCCTGCTAACCGGTAGGCAGAAAGACAAAGCATGATTACAATCGAGTTATTTACGGTGTTAATGATAAGGGAATAACATTTGGCGCAAGGTAAAGCCAGCAAAGTCCTATCAAGGATAGTCAGTGGAACCAGGTCATCTTCTTTACTGATGTTTATTGAAGGATTAAATAATGCTGAAAACATTATTGCAGAGATAGGGGGAGTGGGCATCATGTGCTCTTCTTTCAAATGCAGGCTTGAAATCTATTGTGTTCATCTGAAAAGGACAAAAGAAACCTTAGATTAATTTCTTATCCAAAAATGATCACCTTTGACAGTGCGACACTGGTGTGCACTCTGGATTATTATGCTCTGGTTTGGGATGAAGGAACAACAGGGTAGAAGGGTATGCAACTTGGGTGGCAGTCTGAGCGAAAAAGAATGAGATTATATTTAGGAATAGTTAGGGACCTTTTCTTGCCATCACTATTACAGTTATTTTAGTGTTGATTTGCCAATGGATAGTAATGCATAACTGCTAAAAATGTTGATTTTTCATCGGGCAATGTTCCTTCTTATTCTTTGGTCAGAATCTCTATAATACTAAAATTCTTCATCTTGTTTGTGTGTGTGTGTGTGGTGTGTGTGTGTGTGTGTGTGTGTGTGTGTGTGTGTGTGTGTGTGTGTGTGTGTGTGTGTGTGTGTGTGTGTGTGTGTGTGTGTGTGTGTGTGTGTGTGTGCCTTGTGTGCGTGTGTTGAGTGTGCGTGTGCTATATATATATGTGCGTGTGCGTGTGGCGTGGTGCTCTGTGTGTGTGTGTGTGGTGTGTCAATATCTGGTTAATTCCTATTTTCTTTCAAATGGTAGGCCACAGCCTTCCCATTTTCACACATTCGACTCACATTTTCCCCCGTTGAGGCGATAAACATCTTCCTGTCGCATTCCCACCTATATTGTGGCGGCACCGGACGCCCGGTGGGTAGGGTGGTACTGGAGCTGGAGTGAGGGCAGAGCCCGGGGCTTGAGATGGGACCGTGACTGGGGCCGAAAAAGAAGCTGCCGCTGGAACCAAGGACGAGCCTGGGTCCTGGGTCAGGGACAAGCCCGGAGATGGAGTCGGGGCCTGCACTATAGCCCAGGAGGCGGCCAAGCTGCCGGCTGGAGTCTACAGTCAGGGCAGGGTCGAGTACAAGAACCTGGCCGAGTTCCAGGCCCTGTCGCTGCTCTATGACCTGGGCAGGGAATGGGAGTGAGGGGAGGAGGATGAGGGAAATGAGGAGGAGGGAGATGAAGTGGGGAGTGGGGGTGATAGAGGGGGGGAGGAGGGAGATGCACCCTGCCTATCTACCCTCACTCCCACCCTCTCTATCCCACTTTACCCCCCTTCCTCTCCCAAATATCAATTAAATTGCTACACAGAGTAAAGTTACAGCTCAACAGTTGCCTACGGTGATCCTCCAGTGTTGCCATTTATAGATTTATGATCCCACTAGCTCGTCTGGTTTTCCCTAAAAGGTTACATTACAGTAAATTTGGGAAATATCCCGCTACTTATGAGAAAACCACAGGTAGAGAGCAAAAAACATAACATTTCCAGCTCCACTGCCATTAAAACCAATAAGAGCTTACTAACCGCTTTAATGCCAATACCTTTTTTAAGTATAGAAAAAATATATAAATATCTGAATAAATTAAGTCATTCACCCTTCATTCACCCCTCTACTTTAATTCACCCCAAAATAATTTAATTCGCCCTTGGGTGAACCATTCACCAGTTTAAGAAGCACTGTCCGAAGGAATTGGGAGGTGCCTGATCAGATATATTCAAGTACACTCTGGGAAGCTAGAGAGGAAAGTGCAGGAACCCTGGCTGAGTTTTATGAATCATCGTTAGATAATGGTGAGATGCCAGATGCCTGGAGGGGTGTAAAAGTTGTGTCTCTATTTAAGAAAGGCTGCAAGGAAAATATTAGGAACTATAGACCAGTGAGGCCAACATCTGTGGTAAGTTGTTGGAAAGATTTCTGACATTTGTATAAACAGAGGCCGATTAGGGGTCATCAACATGATTTTGCATCTGGGAGATGTGTCTTACAAATCTTATTGAGTTTTTTCAAGAAGTAACCAAGAAAGCTGACGAGGGCAAGACTTGTCTATGATAAGGTTCTGGGTGGTAGGCCACTCTGGCAGGTGAGATTGCATGGGATCACGGGAGAGCTAGTTCCCTGGATACAAAATCTAAAATTCATAAGTGATAGGATCAGAATTAGGCCATTCAGCCCATCAAGTCTACTCGCCATTCAAACATGGCTGATCTACCTCTCCCTCCAAACCCCTTGCTAAAGAAATTCCTCCTCATCTTCCTAAAGTACGCCCCATAATTCTGAGGCTATGATCTCTGGTCCAAGACTCCCACTAGTGGAAACATCCCATCCCCATCCATTCTATCCAGGCCTTTCACTATTTGGTAAGTTTCAATGGAGTTCCTTCCTCATCCTTCTAAACTCCAGTCAGTACAGGCCCAGTGCCATCAAACGCTCATCATATGTTAACCCACTCATTCCTTGCATCATTCTTGTAAACCCTCCCTTCACCACCTCCAGTTTAAATTCCATTTGGAATATTTTGGAGGACCAAGAAACCAAGAACCAAGAACCTCCTCCAGACTCTCTCCAGCGCCAGTACATCCTTTCTTAGATATAAAATTGTTCCCAATACTCCCAATGTGGTCTTACCAGTGCCGTATGGAGCCTCATCTGTTTTTGTCACCGGGATAATATTTGCAATTTTCTAATCGTCTGGAACGACTCTTGACTCCAGTGATTCTTGAATGATCATTACTATTGCCTCCACAATGCCTAAAGCCACCTCCTTCAGAAGCCTGGGGTTCAGTCAATCTGGTCCAGATGATGTATCCATCTTCAGCCAGTTCAGTTTCCCAAGCACCTAATCCTTAGCAATAGCCACTCCACTAACTTTCACCCCCTGACTGAATTTCACGCACATTGCTGGTGTCTTCCACTGTGAAGGCTAATGCAATAAAGTTATTCAATGCCTGTGCCATTTCTTTATTCCCCATTATCACTACTCCTGCATCATTCTCCTGGAATGTATCCGGGATGGGTTTTTAAACCAATATGCCGAGGAAATGTTGAAATCAACAGAGGAGGACAAAGGGATTAATTAAGAGGGGGCAAATAGAGCATGAAAGAAAGCTTGCGTGGAATATAAAAACTGACTGCAAAAGCTTCTTTAGATTTGTGAAGAGGAAAAGATTAGTGAAGACAAATGTAGGTCCCTAACGGTCAGAAACAGGTGAATTTATAATGGGTAACAAGGAAATGGTGGACCAGTTAAAACAAATACTTTTGTTCTGTCTTCACTAAGGAAGACACAAACAATCTCCCAGAAATACTAGGGGACCGAGTATTTAGTGGAAGCGAGAAACTGAAGAAAATTCGCATTTGTCAGGAAATGGTATTAGGTAAACTGTTGAGACTGAATCCCCAGGACCTGATGATCTGCAACCCTGAGTACACTAGGAGGTGGCCCTACAAATTGTGGATACATTGGTGATCATTTTCCATTGTTTAGTGTAGTTTAGGTTAGAGAGACAGCATGGAAACAGGCCCTTTCAACCCACCAGCGTGCGACGACCAGCGATCCCCGCACATTAACACTATCCTATACCCACTTAGGTCTATTTTTACATTTACCAAGCTGATTAACCTACATACCTGTACATCTTTTGGAGTGTGGGAGGAAACCGACTGACATATGATGAAAGAATGGTTCGACTGGGTGTGTACTCACTGGAAAGGTACAGTAAATGGAGTTGAGGTCCCTGCTGTGTGATTCTATCCTTTGCAGGTCTACTGACTCTAAGACTACCATTGCACAGCACATCTGGAGCTGAAACCCCTCCATCTAAGGGCAACATCTAAGGGGTAAGCCAAGAATAAAGCATAAGCCATTTAGAGATACCCCAATAATAAGGGGTAAGCCATGTAAAACGGAGATGAGGAAAAACTGTGAAATTCTCTGCCTCAGAAGGCAGTGGAGGCCAATTCTCTGGATGCGTTCAAGAGAGAGCTAGACAGAGCTTTTAAAGATAGTGGAGTCAGGGGATATGGGGAGAAGGCACGAACGGGGTACTGATTGGGGATGATCAGCCATGATCACAGTGAATGGCGGTGCTGGCTCGAAGGGCCGAATGGCCTACTCCTGCACCTATTGTCTATTGTCTGTTACTTTGGGACTTGAGAATCCCAACAAACCTCTGGCCAACATCCTGCCTGGTACCCTCTTCTTTAAAGGCCATTATTTTGGTGTGGATGCAACAAGCACTGATGGGATTTGGCTATCTCCATTAGAACTTCATTTTTAATTTGTGAACGTGGGTGACTCATTTAAGCTGACTCGTGTTATTTGCCCTTTGCTGTGCTGCTTAAAATTGGTGCTGCAGAAAAAAAAAGTGAAAATAGCACTGTTTGCGTGGTACGATTTCCGTTTGGTGTTTCTGTTCCTTCACATGCATGCAAAGAAACATCAACTCTGAGACCAGTTGTATGAGGATCTCCATCTCTAACCATCCAGAACCTCTCAGAGACAGTGGTTGAGAAAAAAGAATGAGTACAATCTGATTAAAAATGTTACGTTTTCTGCAGGCTTTTACATGAAATCATCAAACGTTGAATTCAATCAAACTGATGCATCAATTTGACTGAGATTAAAAAAAAACTTTCCTGCATTATATAAACAGTAAATTAATTTATTAACTAAGCAGTAACTTCACTGTCAAATTTTAATGTTCATGCACTTGCTCTGCATTGCTGTGCCAAGACTGCAGTCCATCCACCAAACTAGCCTCTCCTCTAGCGATTCCATCTACACTTCACACTGCTTTGAGAAAGCAGCCAACATTATCAAGGCCCACTCATACCCAGATCATTCTCTCTTCTCTCCTTTCCTATTCAACAGGAGATGCAGGAAAAATGTTCCCGATGTTGGGGGAGTCCAGAACCAGGGGTCACAGTTTAAGAATAAGACTGAGATGAGGAAAAGCTTTTTCAGCTAGAGTGTTGTGAATCTGTGGAATTCTCTGCCATAGGTAGTGGAGGCCAATTCACTGGATGTATTCAAGAGAGTTAGATAGAGCTCTTTAGGGCTAAATTAAACAAGGGACATGGGGAAAAAGCAGGAAAGAGATACTGATTTTGGAAGATCAGCCTTGTTCATATTGAATGGCGGTGCTGGCTTGAAGGGCGAATGGACTACTCTTGCATCTATTTCCTATGTTTCTATGTAACAGAAGGTGCAAAAGCTTAAAAGCTCATACCACCAGATTCAAGTATAGCTTCTTTCCTGTTGTTCTCAGACTCTTGAACAGACCTCTCATATACTAAGGATGTAGGCCTGAGCTTGTTCTGGCTCATGCATTGTATCTTCATTTTCTCTGCAGTATATATTTGCGATCTGTTTATTTTCTCTTTTTGCACTATAGTTTTATTTTAGAGGAACAGGTCCGAGTCCGTACCGACCAGCGATCCCCCGCACTGTTCTGCACACACTAGAGGGACAATGTACAATTTTACCAAGCCAATTAATCTATAATCCTGTACGTTTTTGGACTGTGGGAGGAAACCGGAAAGCCCGGAGAAAACCCACACAGTCACGAGGAGAATATAAAACTCCGTACAGACAACACCCATAGTCAGGATCGAACCTGGGTCTTTGGCGCTGTAAGGCCGCAACTCTACCGCTGCACCACTGTGCCTCCCACTGTTGACTCGTGTACGCCTGATCTGTCAGGATAACATGTAAAACAACGTTTTTCACTGTATCTCAGTGCACATGACAATAAAAAAAATCAATACCAACACCTATTGTACAACTATGGTGCCTGATTTATTTTTTAGCACCATTCCAGTCAGACTTCATCCTCTGCAATATTTATTTAACTACACTTTTGAACTATCGAGGCAATATCGCAACATTGAGGAAGAGGCATTCACCTGCTTCTGTTAATGAGTTCCTGACATCTATTGTGCAGTGAGAAAACTTTTGGAGGAATGGATAATTTTCAGCTTCTCTACCATGCACAATGGCTTCCAGTCTCTGCCAGAAGAGGCCAAAGACCAGTCTGGTTACTTTTTCTTTCTGTTTTTTGATTCCAAATGAAAAGTTACATGGCAGCAATGAAAGTAGAAATCTTCAGCAGGTTGGTCAGTATTTGTTGAAAATGAAATAGAATAATGTTTTATGTTGCATCAAATTAGTGTCCAGCAGTTTTAAATGCTTGGTCCAAGTTTAAATAGGAGCTGAGATTTTCTATGAACAGTTGGCACCAATATCCCATATAAATATTCAGCTTATATCTCACAAAATGATCTTAGACTTTCGAGGCAATACTGGGTGGTGATTGATTTAATCTAATATTACGTCAACTCAATTTATTTGGAGAGAGTTGGGAAACACTGGCATGGTATGGAGCAGGCAGGTGCATGGGGCAGGCATATGTCACCATAAACGCAACTCATATTCCAATTCATATGTGCTCTAGGAGATTGAAATATTTTGCACTTATCGCACAATTAGTGAGGAAGCTGATTGTGCTTCCTTGATTCTGACCAAATCCTCCTTACAGCCTGATCATTTGGTAGAATATAGTCTCAGTATAATAGATTGCAGGCTCAATAGATATCTCAATAGATAACAGGCTCAGTCCACCTGGACCTACCTGAGTTAGACCTACCTATAGTTAGGTAAACTGTTGGGACTGAAGGCAGATAAATCCCCAGAGTACTCAAGGAGATGGCCCTAAAAATCGTGGATGCACTCGTGATCATTTTTCAATGTTCTCTCAACTCTGGATTATTTCGTGTGGACTGGAGGGTAGCCAATGTAACTCCACTTTTTAAGAAAGGATAGAGGGAGAAAACTGGGAATTGTAGACCAGTCAGCCTTACGTCGATAGTGGGGAATATGCTGGAGTCGATTATTAAAGATGTAATAGCAGCGCATTTGAAAAGCAGTGATGGGATCGGTCAAAGTCACCATGGATTCATGAAGGGGAAATCATGCTTGACTGATCTTCTGGAATTTTTTGAGGATGTAACAAGGAGAATGGATAAGGGAGAGCCAGTGGGTGTGGTGTATCTGGACTTTCAAAAAGCCTTTGACAAGGTCCCACACAAGAGATTAGTGTGCAAATTTAGAGCACATGGTATTGGGGGTAGGGTACTGACATGGATAGAAAACTGGTTGGCAGACAGGGAGCAAAGAGTAGGAATTAATGGGTCCTTTTTCAGAATGGCAGGCAGTAACTAATGGGGTGCCGCAAGGCTCGGACCACAGTTATTTACAATATATATTAACAATTTAGACAAGGAAATTAAATGTAACATCACTAAGTTGGCGGATGACACAAAGCTGCGTGGTAGTGCGAGCTGCGAGGAGGATGCTATGAAGCTGCAGGGAACTCGGATAGGTTGGGTGAGTGGGCAGAAGCATACAGTATAATGAGGATAAATGTGAGGTTATCCACTTTGGTGGCAAGAACAGGAAGGCAGGTTATTATCTGAATGGTGTCAGATTAGGAAAAGGGGAGGTGCAACGAGACCTGGGTGTGCTTGTACATCAGTCACTGAAAGTAAGCATGCAGGTACAGCAGGCAGTGAAGAAAGCCAATGGCATGTTGGCCTTTATTGCGAGGGGATTTGAATTTAGGAGCAAGGTAGTCCTACTGCAGTTGTACAGGGCCCTGGTGAGACCACACCTGGAGTATTGTGTGCAATTTCAGTCTCCTAATTTGAGGAAGGAAATTATTGCTATTGAGGGATTGCAGTGTAGGTTCACCAGGTTAATTCCCAGGATGGTGGGACTGATGTATGATGAAAGAATGGGTTGACTGGGCTTGGATTCGCTGGAATTTAGAAGGATGAGAGGGCATCTTATAGAAACATACAAAAATTCTTGGACAGACTAGATGCAGGAACAATTTTTATCGATGTTGGGAGTCCTGAACCAGGGATCACAGCTTAAAAATAAGGTTTAGGCCATTCAGGACTGAGATAAGGAAAAACCTTTTCACCCAGAGAGTTGTGAATCTGTGGAATTCTCTTCCACAGAAGGCAGTGGAGGCTGATTCACTGGATGTTTTCAAGAGAGAGTTAGATTTAGCTCTTAGGGCTAAAGGAATCTAGTGATAAGGGGGAAAAGCCGGAACAGGGTACTGATTTTGGATGATCAGCCATGATCATATTGAATGACAGTGCTGGCTCGAAGGGCCGAATGGCCTATTCCTACACCTATTTTCTATGTTTCTATCTCCTGGTTGCCAAACGCTTTAATTCCCCTTCCCAGATTCCCACACTGACCTTTCTGTCCTGGGCCTCCACCTTTGTCAGAGTGAGGCCAAATGCAAATTGGGGGAACAGCACCTCAAATTCCACTTGGGCAGCTTACAACACAGCGGTATGAAGATTGATTTCTCTACCTTCAATTAACCCTTGCATCCCCTCTCTCTCCATCCCTCCCCCACCCAAGTCCTACCAGCTTCAAAGTCGTCGTGTTGAGTCTCATTGTCAGTAACATGTTCTCACCTAACACACAGCTAACAATGGCCTGTTTCCTTTATCATCGTTACTTTTTGCATACCGGATCTTTCATTCATTTGTTCTATATCTCTCTATATCACTGTCGATATCTCTTGTTTCCCTTTCCTCTGAATCCCAGTCTGAAGAAGGGTCTCGACCTGAAACGTCACCTATTCCTTTTCTCCAGAGATGCTGTTTGACCCGCTGAGTTACTCCAGCTTTTTGTGTCTATCTTCTTTAGATAATACCTGACAACTCTTTTGTCTCCATCAGATACCCTGAATTCTAACTCTGTCAGTGGACTGGGAATTTCTACTATGTGCTGGGAGAAGTCTTACCCCTTACAATGGAAATTGGAATTAACACAGTGAATTTTAGAATTGGTTGGTCAATTTGATTTCAGAGCATTCAGAAAGTTTGATGGTCTACAATATTGATGGCTATCCATTTGGATAGCAAGCAAAACAAAGCATTTCACTGTACCTCGTTACATGTGATAATATTTTTTGTCATCCTCCAATTAAGATCATAGATGCAAAGATGAAAATTGAAGGAGTGTGATGTTTCTTTGTGACTTGTACTCTATCGCATTGACAATCTCCTTGTTACCTGTTGTAAGATTATGAAATTAAATGATTTTTTCATTCTGAACCCAGTTCCGAATTAGTATAAATTAATTCTGTTAAATACTCTACGTCTCAAATATTGAGATATGGCGGCACGGTGGCGTGGCGGTAGATTTGCTGCCTTACAGCGCCAGGGACACGGGTTTGCTCCTGACTACGGGCTGCTGTCTGTAGGGAGTTTGTACGATCTCCGGTGAAGTTTTGCTCCCCACGTCAAAGACGTGCAGGTTTGTAGTTTATTCAGCTTCGGTATAATTGTAAATCATCCCTAGTGAGTAGGATAATATGTGAATGTACAGAGATTGTTGGTCTGCGTGGACTCGGTGGGCTGAAGGGCCTCTATCCGCGCTGTATCTCTAAACTAAATAACAAGCAAGAAATCCTAAGTCTCACTCTCAATCTTTTAAGGAACAGCAGCTGTTTACAGCCCTTTACTTGTGCTTTTAGAACGCAGTTCAGCAACGGTCATCCTCGTGTTAGATGTTGTATAAAGAAGTTTACTGTTCATGCTACAACCTCACAGATACTACCAGATTCCAGCACTAATATTTGTTACATTGAAGACTTCTCAGGGATTAGATAGAAATTTGATGGATAAAATGAATACATCAATTTAGTTTAGTTTAGTTTAGAGATACAGCGTGGAAACAGGCCCTTCGGCCCACTGGGTCCACGCCGACCAGCGATCCCCGCATATTAACACTATTCTACACCCACTAGGGACAGTTTTTACATTTACCAAGCCAATTAACCTACATACCTGCACGTCTTTGGAGTGTGGGAGGAAACCGAAGATCTCGGAGAAAACCCTCGCAGGTTGCGGGGTGAACATACAAACTCCGTACAGACAGCACCCATAGTCGGGATAGAACCGGGGTCACCGGCGCTGCATTCGCTGTAAGGCAGCAACTTTACCGCTGCGCCACCATCACGCCCAATTTTATCACTCACTCCTCTTCATTGAATGTTATCCATTGAATTGTCAGCCAGTTTGCCGTGTGGAGTTCCAGGGCACAGAGCAGGTGGTTCCTAAGAGATAAGATGGCACAGTGGCATTAATAGTAGAACCAATGCCATCAGCTTCAGTGACCAGGGATCAATCCTGACCTCAGGTGCTACATGCATGGAGTTTGCATGTTCTCGTTGTGACTTTCTTGGTTTCCAACGAGTGCTCTGGTTTCCTTCTACACTCCAAAGTGCGCTGATTGGTAGTCTAATGGGCCACTTTAGCTGCCCCCAAGTGTGTAAGGGAGTGGGAAAGTCTAAGGAATGTTGACAGGATTGGTGGTCAGCAAGATGGGCTGAAGCGCCATTAATCTGTGCTGTATGATTAATGACAATACGACTGCAACAAGTAGGCATCCTAGCGAGAATAATTTCAGAGCGTACTGTGTCTTAGAGTTTCTAGACCTCCGAGAATTATCCTGTAGGCCCTTACCCAGGGAGAGTTGGAACTGTACCCCAGTGAGAGGCTTTTGGTGGAAGGGATTGCAGGTTTGAGATTTGTTGAGAAGGTAGTCTAGGTAACTAGTAACTGCAATGGGATTTGTAGATGATGCATACTGGGGCCATTGAGGTGGAGGTGAGGGATTGAATGTTTAATGGTGTCGAGCTTTCTGATTTGTGCCTTGTGATAATGGAAAGGCCACAGTGGTGTTGGATACTTAGTCTCTGAACTGCGCTTGGAGCCGCAATGTTGAAAGTGTCAATGGTGACCCTGTAGATGCTGGTGGCTGGTACTTTGCAATGCTGATCTACAGTATGTGGTTAGACTCTATCCATAGAGATGATCACCGCCTGATAGGTGACGCAGATATTACTTGCCACTTATCAGGCCATGTCTTAATTTTGTCAATGCCTTGTTGCATTCAGACATAACTCCTTAATATTCTGTGGAATCTATTCATTGACCTGCAATGTAATTCCCTAAGCCTGGTCTTTGTGGGTCCTTCAAAGCTTCTGCTTCACAGAAATAACTAGAAAATCTACTATTATACTTCTGTCGTCTGCTACTTCATGCCATCAGAGTTGTCTGTGTTCACCTACATGTCGCTACTTGTTGGCCTTTAAACGCAGAAACATAGCGAAGGATATGGGGAGCAGTTACATTTAACACTGAGACATTAGGCATTCCTGAGTTATTTTTTCCAATGAAGTGCCTGTTCAGTCAGAATATCCAGCCAAACTGGAAAGTTTTATTAGAATGGGATCTGCCATTGGGCACTTGTCTCACACACACAACATAGCTAGCACTTTAACTCTCTCTCCCATTCCCACACTGACCTTTCTGTCCTGGGCCTCCTCTATTGTCAGTGTGAGGCCCAGCGCAAATTGGAGGAACAGCACCTCATATTTCGTTTGGGCTATTTACAACCCAGCGGTATGAATATTGACTTCTCTAACTTCAAGTGACCCTTGCTTTCCCTCACTCTCCATCCCTCCCCCTTCCTAGTTCTCCAACCTGTCTGACAGTTCCCCTTATTAAATGTTATCTCATATGATTCGTGGTCAGCTTCTCCTAACTAACAATGATCTATTCAACATTTGCTTTGATAACATCCCCTATGATGTCTCTTTTTCACACACTTCCTTATCTCTGTGTCTCCCTCTCCCCTGACTCTCAGTCCGAAGAAGGGTCTCGACCTGAAACGTCACCCATTCCTTCTATCCATAGGTGTTGCCTGTCCCTCTGAGTATTTTATGTCTATCTTCGGTGTAAACCAACATCTGCAGTTCCTTGGTGAACAAAAAAGCTGGAGAAACTCAGCGGGTGCAGCAGCATCTATGGAGCGAAGGAAATAGGCAACGTTTCGGGCCGAAACCCTTCTTCAGACTGATCGGGGGCGGGGGTGGGCGGGGACAAGAAAGGAAAAAGGAGGAGGAGTCCGAAGGCTGGGGGATGGGAGGAGACAGCAGGGGGACTGAGGAAGGGGAGGAGACAGCAAGGACCAACAAAATTGGGAGAATTTGATGTTCATGCCCCCAGGATGCAGACTCCCCAAACGGAATATGAAATTTAATCTGCAGTTCCTTCCTACACATAGCTAGATTTAGGTTTATTATTGTCATGTGCCCAGTGAAAAGATTTGTTTAGTATACTATCCATTCAAATCAGATAATACTATACATAACATATAATCAAGCCAAACTCAAAGCACAATGGGTAGAGTATGGAGAAAGATGCTAAGTATAGAATATACTTGAGTTACCAATAGGGGAGTTGCACATAAGGTCACTGGGTCATAGGGCTTGACGCACGGAGCTGCTCAATCCATCTGGAGGACATCAGTAACTTCCAGTATATGTTATTAACGCAAGAAACGCCTACTTTCCTACCTGTTAAAAAACGCCAAAATGTTGAATTTCTGCGCTGTAAAAAATTGTGGAAGTCGGGGTAAGTGTGAGAGACATGTACCCAACTTCAGAATTCCAAACGTGAAGCGAAATGAAGGTAAAGAGAAGCGAGAGCTGAAGGGACAACAGCAGCTAAAGTGCTTGGCGAACATTGGCCGTGCAGATATCGGAATTGAAAATATTGGGAATTATCGCGTTTGCTCACTGCATTTCAACAACAGTAAGGTATGATTTGTGTTTTTTCTTGATTCCTTTAGTATCTAAAAAGTCTCAGAAGTGATAAATCTGGCTGTAAATTTTTCTTCAGATGCATTTTCTTTTGGTATGTAAAAACCCACTTGAGAACCATGGGCGATTTAAAAATTTTACAGCCAGATTTATCACTTCTGAAACTTTTTAGATGCCAAAGGAATCAAGAAAAACACAAATAATGCCTTAGTTGGTGAAATGCAGTGAGCAAACGGCCAATGTCCGCTAAGCACTCTGTCTGTTGTTGTCCCTTCAGCTCTCACTTCTATCTACCGTCATTTCTCCTCACTTTTGGAATTCTGCAGTAGGCTAAATGTCTCTCACGCTTATCCTGATTTCTATAATTATTTACAGCCCCAAAATTGACAATTTTGGCGGGTTTTAACGGGCCCGCTACGCTGGAAACAATGGTAAGTGCTTACCTGCAGTACAACGCGTGTACTCCATTTGGAGTAGCGTAGCAACAGTACGGGTCATGGGTCATGACCCGACTGCCGTGAAACCTCCTTATTTTAGCAACGGACTCCAGAAATCAAACCAAGTCAAGTCAAGTCAGGTATATTCGAGATGTGCAGTGAAATGAAAAGTGGTAATGCTCACGGACTTTGTAGGTATGTTACAATACTTACCTTCAGCAACGCTTCAGTTCTGCCACTGGCCGTGTGCGCGGTTTTGGCGCGTTTTTGGGGGGGGCGGGGCGGGGTTAAAACGCGATTTTCTCTTACCTTGTCCTGGATTATATTTTGTCGGAGTCCAAGCGTTTGCTGAAGAATCGTTCCGACGGCCGTTCTGTGTCTTTTTTTTTTAATCGCCCGACAATTTCAACGCTGGAGTCATTTTAAAACCAGCTTCTAAAGCCGTAAACGCCGACAACGGGGATGGATTTCATGTAAGTGACAGGTAAAAGAAAGTTGTTTATTTTTATGTATAAAAGTGTTTCTTAAGAAGCCTTTCGTTCACATTTTAAGTTGCGAAACGGCGATTTAGTCCCCCTACGAAATCTGCCGATATGGGGGTGTAAATCACCACAACCACAACGTTCCAAATGGTCCCCTTCCAGTAAAATCCACTCGCAAGTTGATTTAAATGGCCATTAATTTACGGGAATTAAACACTAAATTCCTTTTCATTTGGCCTATAAATCCATGACAATGAGATTTAAAAATCATGTTATATTGTGAATTCTTGTGCGAATATTATTTGGACACTTAGGCGATTTAAAAATGTTAATCTATTCTTAAGAAATTGATAGATGTTTAGATCTAGTAATTGAATTTTGTAATTAGCTGCAATTAGGTATCTAACTAATTATATGCATTCAGGAATAGCTACTTCCCCACAGCCATCAGGCTATTAAACCTGGCTCAGGCAAAACTCTGATTATTAATAACCCATTTTCTGTTATTTGCACTTTATCAGTTTATTTATTCATGTGTGTATATATTTATATCATGGTATATGGACATAAAACTAGAGGTTGTACATAGAATGGATTACGGTATGACATAGTTGGCACCTAAAATTAGGTTCCACTGTACTGTACAGTGGACTTGGCTTCTCCACCTCCCTCTGCAACTGGACACTGGACTTCCTCACTAACAGACCACAGTCTGTTAGGGTCAATAACCTCACCTCCTCCACTATAACACTGAACACTGGAGTGCCACAGGGCTGTGTGCTCAGCACTCTCCTCTACTCCCTCTTCACCCACGACTGCATCCCAAAGTACGGATCCAACGCCATTATTAAGTTTGCTGACGATACCACGGTAGTAGGACTGATCAGCGACAACGATGAGTCAGCCTACAGGGAGGAGATCCAGCACCTGACAGCCTGGTGTGCCAACAATAACCTCGTCCTCAACTCCAAAAAGACGAAGGAGATTATTGTTGACTTCAGGCAGACCAGAGGAGGCAGTCATACCCCCATCCATATAAACGGGACTGAGGTGGAGCGCGTCTCCAGCTATAAATTCCTCGGAGTACATATCTCGGAGGATCTGTCCTGGTCCCTCAACACCTCCAAGCTGATCAAAAAGGCACAGCAGCGCCTTTACTTCCTGAGGAGGCTCAAGAAAGCCCACCTGTCCCCCCGGATCCTGACCAACTTTTACCGCTGTACCATAGAGAGTATCCTGACCACCTGCTTCACGGTATGGTACAGCAGCTGCACTGCTGCGGACAGGAAGGCACTACAACGGGTGGTGAAAACCGCTCAGCACATCATCGGTGCCCCGCTCCCTGCCATGGATGCCCTCCACCGAAAACGGTGTCTGAGACGGGCTGGGAAGATCATCAAAGACCCCTCACACCCCAACCATGGACTGTTTGCCCTCCTCCCATTAGGGAGGCGGTACAGGAGCCTCAGGTCACGTACTAGTAGGATGAGGAACAGCTTCTACAACAATACAATCACATTGCTGAACTCGGAGTCCCGACGATAGATTTCTCCGGTCCCTCCGTCCCCATTGTTTAATTATTCTGTATTTTTTGATTATTCTGTATCTTCTCTCTTTCTATTTTTTTAATTTCTTTATGTACAACTACTACGGACAGACGCAAAACTGCATTTCGTTGTACTGATACTTGTATTTGTGCGATGACATTAAAGTTGAATTGAATTGAATTGAATTGAATTGTTCTGTACTGTATTAACTTCTAATAAAATAAACAAAAAAAAAATGGTATATGGTCACGCTTATCTGTTTTGTAGTAAATGCCTACTATGTTCTGTGTGCTGAAGCAAAGCAAGAATTTCATTGTCCTATACAGGGACACATGACAATAAACTCACTTGACTTGACATGCTTTAATTTCAAGTCATCTAAGTAAGATTGTTTCATATTTATTTCAGAATGCTTCAATCTATAATAACTGAAAAATTATTTTAGTTATTTTAATGTTTAATAAAGTTATAGGCTTTTGACTGTCCTCGATCACAGCTTTTGTGTTCAGTCAATGGAAAGGCAATAGGGAACAAGATGCTTATTTCCGAGTATGAAAATGGCCATAACTTTTTTAATCTTGAAGATATGAAAGTGAATTAGGTGTCAAATTAAACTTATTTTTATGTTTTATCGGATGGGATAAATTACAGACTTGATTTTTAAAATCTCAAAATTTTGCAACATTGCTAGACTTCGTGCAAAAAAACAAACAAACAAGCAAACAAACTACAAACAGAATGGAACGGAATCACATATTCTTTTACATATTAAATATTGTGGGCGGAAGGAAAAAGGAAAAAAAACACAGCAATTAAACAAAACCCAGCCACATACTGTTAAAAACAAAGACAATAACTGAAGTAAAATACGCCACAGTCATTATATAAATGTTGTCAAAATGTACCGAGTGTGTCATTTTTGTCACATGGACATGTAATAATGTTTGGCAAATGGAAATGTTTACAGGTTTTTGTAAACTGCTGCAATGAATTAAACTAAAGGTCACTTTCCTGCGATTAGAAATGTCATGGCCACAGTTTTTCTGATGTCCCTCTTGGGCATTAGAGACGGGGGCTCACCTCAAGGCAGTGACCCTTGCACAGACTGGAGCAGGTTCACCACAATCGTGTGGCACCACCGACTGCTCTGACTGACTCACTTGCTCGGAAACAGCCACTCGCTCCAGCAGGCAGGTCGGCTCACTGGTGGAACTGCTGGCTGTTTGTGTTGCGATGATGTTGCTGCTGCAGGAACAAGCAAGCAGCTCCGAAACAGATCGGGCAGAGGCAGAGACGGGGTGCCGCCGAGCCACACACACACACAGAGCGGGCACTGCGGAGGCGCAGCCTGGCTCATATCTCATCTCATATCTGCTGCTCACTGCAAAATGACTGACCAGATCAAAGCGCCGACCGAAAGCACAGCGTCATTGGAATTGCCAACACGGCCGGTATTTACATCAGTGTTGGGGAGATGAAACTAACCCAAAGCGCGTCTCCCTTCGGTTTGTGTTTGTTGCATGTTCTTGCTCTCTCTCTTCTGCCCAGTAACAAGATGATGTGATATGAGAGCGCATCATTGGCAAGGCTGCCATATCCGTGTGTAAATAGAGCGCACAGCACCGGCGGCCCGAGCCAGTGACAAACTGGAGCTTTCACTTAAGGTTAGAGAGCTTTTGTATAAGTTAGATACATTAGCGTAAAGGTTTAAGCATATCATGTACGCATCATGCCCCCTCCCCTCAGTGGGGGTTCCACTGGGTCTTCCCCTTCCCCCTTTCAACCAGGTGGTCCCAACTACTTCCCACCCATGCAAGGGTCCTCACACCCCCCTCCTCTCTGAACAGCCACCCTCCCCCCACCAGACCTCCCTCGGCCTCAGTCTACTCACCTGCCCTCCTCCAACCCCCAACCCCCACCCTTGTCGTGTCCTCACCATCCCCTCCTGATCTCCCCTTTCCAATACGGAACGGCTTGTCTTCCACTAGAGGTGCCAACTGTGCCGTATTAGCCGGGACATCCTATATATTGGGCTAAATTGGTTTGTCCTGTACAGGACGGTCCTTGTCCCGTAATTGACCGCTACTACTTGGGTCGAGGGGACTGTTGTGTCGGAGTGCCACGTCCGGCCCGCCTCACCCGTCCCGACGTAGTGCAGCCCATGGAGTGCAGCAGCAGCACCTCGCCCGTGGCCCCGTCAGTCGGCAGCCCGGCCAGCTGTCCGACCTTCATACCTTCGCTTACTGCCGACACCACCACTCTCCTTCTCATGGCCGATCATCGGTTCATGAGTTGGTTGGGGTGCTGGACCAATGCTCCTCAGCTGGCCCACCGGCTGGACGTTGTGCGCAGGTCAACTCATCATTCACCCAGCCACGGCCGAGTTGGTCAATTGCCCTAGGGAATTTGTCCCTTATTTTGTCACTTTGCCCCTTATTTGGGAGTGAGAACGTTGGCAACCCTATCCTCAACAGATACCTCACTTCCCCTTCCTTATCTCTGTATCTCCCTCTCCCCTGACTCAGTCTGAAGAAGGGTCTTGACCTGAAACATCACCCATTCCTTCTCTCCAGAGATGCTGTCTGTCCCGCTGGGTCACTCCAGCATTTTGTGTCTACGGTTTAAACCAGCATCTGCAGTTCCTTCAGACACATGTACATTGAATAGTCAGTGCCTGGAAATTGGGTCACACGCTTTTATTTAATGTAAGAAAATAATAAAGCTGTGGTGATGCCAAGGCATTTGGACCCAAAATATTTGCAGCTGGGACACAAAGCTCAAAGCACTAAATGATCCAGGAGGTTTCAGTAAGAGTCATAGAATGATGCAATGTGGAAACAGGCCTTGGCCCAACTTGCACAACACCAACCATCAGGCCCAGCTATATTAGTACAGTATCACCATACATTAGTATCACCTGCCTGCGCTTGGCCTATGTCCCTCTAAACCTGTCCTATCCATGTCCCTGTCTAACTGTTACTTAATCGTTGCAATGGTCCCTGCCTGAACTACCTCCTCCGGCAGATCGTTCAATGCACCCACCGCTCTTTGCGTGAAAAAGTTACCCTTCAGGTTCCTATGAAATCATTCCCCTTCACCTTAAACACATGCCCTTTGGTTCTCGATTCTCCAACTCTGGGCAAGTCAAGTCAAGTCAAGTCAAGTCAAGTCAAGTCAAGTTTATTTGTCACATACACATACGAGATGTGCAGTGAAATGAAAGTGGCAATGCTCGCGGAACAACAAAACAACCAAACAAATTATAAACACAATCATAACACACATATTATTTTACATAATAAATAATAGAAGGAAAAACGTTCTGTACAGTTAGACCCTGGTGAGAAAGGCGTTTACAGTCCGAATTGCCTCTGGGAAGAAACTCCTTCTCAACCTCAGTCCGTTGCAGGGGTGGAAGAGGTCTCTATCATGATTTTGTTTGCTCTGGAGTTGCACCTCCTGTTGTATAGTTCTGTTCCTGCAGGGGGGGGGGGGGGGGGGGGGCACTCTGTGTCTTCATGGTGTACATTAGTGTGGTTCTAAAATACAAAATGTAGCCTATAAATAATTTATTGTTTCATCTTCAACAACATAGAACTGCTTTAATATCTCTAGGCACCACTTAAGAGTTCTATCAAAGACAATTTGGTCCTTCTCATAACATAAAACTAGAGGTTGTACATAGAATGGATTATGGTATTACATAGTTGGCACCTAAAATTAGGTTCCACTGTACTGTTTTGTACTGTATTAACTTCTAATAAAATAAACAAAAAAAAAAAAAAGAAAAAAAAAAAGACGATTTGACAAGATAAGTTTTAAAGAAGGAAAAAGGCGGAAAAAAAATCTCTGGAATTCTCTATCCCAGAGGATTGTGGACGCTGAATCATTCGGGGGTATTTACAAAGGAGGTAAATACATGTTTGAAAGGTTGGGGAAGTGAGAGCAAAAACTGGTACATAACAGTTGCTGAGGCCTGGGGCAGATCAGCCATGATTATATAGAATGGGGCAAGCTTGAAAGGACAAATGGAGTGCTTTTACCCCTCTGATCCACCAGACTGCGCATCTGAAACAGGAACTGTTTTTCTTTCTACGGATGCTGCCTGATGTGTTGATTGTTTCCAGGACTTCTACTCTTACTGGCAAGCACTCATTTCACAATGATTAAGGTTGTTATTATGTGCTGAGCTTTCTTCATGTGTGCCGGCACATAACACACACACTGCGGGTGATTCTCAGTCCCATTATGCGATAGGATGTCCTGGTTATAATTGACAATCAATTCTACATGCTGAATTTGCATAGAAGATCAACAATGCTCTCCTTCCTCTTTAAATATCTAGATCATTGCCTCTTAATTTTGTTTAGTTTAGTTCAGTTTAGAGATACTGCGTGAAAATAGGCCCTTCGGCCCACCAGCATTCCCTGGGCACTAACACTATCCTACACACACACGGAACAATTTGCATTTATCATTTAGGCCCCTTTCGGTCATGGGTGTCTCCAGGGTGATATTCCCTATATGGAGGACGCCTGTGCGTGACTTTGTTTAACGTGGGGAGACTGGTGCACAGACAGCCACCCCACGGTCCTTGACAGGTCTGGGTCAGGATCCAGTGGCATGGAGTCCAAGATAATTGGACAGCCTTTTCTGCTGCAGCCTTCATCCGCCTTCCCTGCCGTTGTGACGCTCCACCACGGTCAGCCATCGTCCTCCTCCTGTTCCACCGTTGAGGTCTTGTTTGGATTGCTCTTTGTCAGAGACCTCCCCCTCGACCTTACCGCCACGGGTGGCCCTACCAGGAGCATAGCTCCAGACGGCATCGCTCTCAGGATCTCAGGACCACACCAGCTTCTCCACCACGACAAGGTGACAATCCACGGAGAGGTTACATTTATACCATGCCAATTAACCTGCAAACCTGTTGGCCATTGGAGTGTGGGAGGAAACCGGAGATCCCGGCGAAAACCCATCATGTCATGAGGAGAATGCACAAACTCCTTACAGACTGCACCCATAGTTTAGGGCTAGTTTGGCAGACGATTTAAATGCCTAAGCATAAATGATCTGATTCAATAACTTGCCATATTTTTGGAACACGTTGAACAAGTCAATAGTCATGCTTCAATTGAAATAGAACCGATTTCATAATAAAACAGTATTTGAAGTTGAAAGAAAGTTTTGTCATGACGATGAGTCATGATTATTATATGCAAATATCTTGACCTTTGTATCAGTTGACTTGGAGGTCAGATCGTACGTGCGCTGTGTAAACCACGCCAGGACCTGGTGAGATAATAAACATGTAGACCACGGAATGTGTAACCTGTCAATATTGTGCCAGTACCATTATTATTACATTATGAGATGAAGATGTCACGTTGGCACCAAGGGTATTTTGGATAATTTGGATTCTGAATCTGTGGCTACAAGCTGGAAAAAGAAAAAGGTTTCATAATGGCAGTCGCTGAAGCTGATTTCTTAGCACACTTCGATCTGATGGGTGATGCAATTACCGTCAGCGTGAAGGGGAACGCTTGGCTGGAGGAATTGGAGGCTTACGCTGACAATCGAGGGCTCTTTCTCGATGAGAGTACGCTGGGGCAGAAGGCGCAGCGGAGAGCGTTGCTTCTCTTCACCGCGGGGCCAGCAGTTCGAGAAATGTTACCGGAATGAAGGAAGACTATAAGAATGCTGTTGATGCATTGAACAATCATAATTAGGTGTGCAGAATGCTACATTTCAACTTCATTTATTCCGCAAATCAAACCAGGAAGCAGGCGAGACCGTTGCTCAATTTGTGACGAGACTCAGCCAGGTGTCTGTAGGATGCAAATATGTGGCTGCTGATGTGGAGAACCAGATATTGGATCAGGTTGTTCAGCATTGCAGGTCAGACAAGCTCAGGAGAAGGCTGCTAGAAAATGGGGGTGAGTTGAACCTTAATGATGCTTTGTCGATTACAGCAGCACTGGAAGCTGTTGAGGGACAAATTTCACAGCATGAAATTGAAAGATTCCAAGACTGGGAAAGTTAACTGGCTGTAGACCAAGAAGTAACCCTGAACGTGAGATCGAGTGTTACAGGTGTGGTCACATAGGGAAAGATGCATGTTGCTATGCAACAAGGGTCACATAGGGACAGATGCATGTTGTCCAGCAAAAGGTAGAACATGTAGGGAATGTGGAAACATAGAAACATAGAAACATAGAAATTAGGTGCAGGAGTAGGCCATTCGGCCCTTCGAGCCTGCACTGCCATTCAATATGATCATTGATCATCCAACTCAGTATCCCGTACCTGCCTTCTCTCCATACCCCCTGATCCCCTTAGCCACAAGGAACATCTAACTCCCTCTTAAATATAGCCAATGAACTGGCCTCAACTACCCTCTGTGGCAGAGATCCAGAGATTCACCACTCTTTGTGAAAAAAGTGGAGATAGAGATCATTTTGTAAAGTAATGTAAAAGTAAGGCCAGGGACAAGACAAGTGATTACAACAAGAAAGGGAAGTCCAGTGAAAAGAAAGACAGATCTTCATGTCCGTCACGTAGGAAGGTGATTTCGGAAGTGATGAAGATAGTGATGAAGCTGGTGAGAATGAAGTGAAAAGGAATTATGTTTGCATGGAATGAGAGCCATCATGAGGAAGTTGCAGTGACCATCGGAGATGTTACAGTGCCAGTGATTGTAGATTCTGGTAGTGACAGCAATGTAATTGACAGATCACTTTGGGAATGCTTGAAACAGCAGATAATCAAGTGCATGTCAAGGAGCTGTAGTAGGAAGTTATATCCATACACCGCAGCTAAACCATTGCAGACCATTGGATGTTTCACGGCTAAAGTAGAAGTCGGAGATAGAGAAACTGAAGCAGAATTCGTGGTGATAGAGGAGAAGGGAGAACCTCTACTGAGTAGAAATACAGCTCAAGAGCTGGGAGCGCTTCACATCGGAGTGCATGTCAATTCAGTGCAGTCATATGATGATATGAGGCAGGAATTTCATTCAGTATTCCAAGGGGTTGGAAAATTGAAAGGCTGGCAAGTGAAGTTAGTCATTGATGAAAATGTCAAGCCGATAGCTCAACCGGTGCGGAGAACGCCATTTAGACTTCGTGGAAAAGTAGAAGCTAAAATCAAGGAGTTGATTGATCAGGACATTATTGAACCAGTTGAACGTTCGACACCATGGGTGAGTCCAGTTGTGAATGTGCCGAAAACCAATGATGACATTAGACTGGGCGTTGACATGAGGAGAGCCAATGAGGCAATAATCCGAGAAAGACACCCAATTCCTACGGTCAATGATGTGCTACAAGAGTTATCGACCAGAAAGTGTTCTCCAAAATTGATCTCAAGTGGGGATATCATCAGTTGCAATTGCATCCCGAGTCGAGAGAGGTGACAACATTCGTCACTCACTGCAGATTGTACCGGTACAAAAGACTGATGTTCGGAATCAATGCTGCCCCCGAGATCTATCAGTACAAAATCCACAGAGTGATTCAAGGTGTACCAGGAGCAGCAAACATATCAGATGACATCATCATATATGCATCAATTCGTGAAGAGCAGCAGGAGGTTGAAGCTAGTGTTGACTAAACTTCAAGAAACAGGTCTCACCGTGAATGAAGACAAGTGCAAGTTTGGCGTCTCTGAGATGAATTTCAAGGGACACAAACTCACAAGTGAAGGGCTGAACCCAGCCAAAGCTAAAGTGAAAGCTGTTGCAGATGCATGTGAACCTCGGAATGCAACCGAGATGAGGAGCTTTCTAGGACTGGTCAATTACTGTATAAAATGTATTCCAAATTTTGCTTCACTGGCAAATCCACTGAGAAAGTTGACCAGGAAAGACGTACCGTTCCAGTTTGGGAGTGAACAGAGACAGGCATTCAATTCACTGAAACAGTCTAATGAGTGCAGAAACCCTTGGATATTATGATCCAGCTGCACCAACAAAAGTCATAGCAGATGCTAGTCCGGTCAGTTTAGGAGCAGTGCTGGTACAGACACATGCAGATGGTCCCAGAATCATAGCATATGCCAGTAGATCGTTAACCAGCGTGGAGAGAAGGTATTCTCAAACAGAGAAAGAAGCACTGTGACTTGTGTGGGCCTGTGAAAGGTTCCATGCATACTTGTACAGCATTGAATTTGAACTTGTAACAGATCACAAGCCGCTGGAAGTGATCTTTTCGACACGGTCTAAGCCATGTGCCAGAATAGAACAGAATAGGTGCTGAGACTACAACAGTACAAGTACAAAGTAGTCCACATTGCTGTAAAAGCAAACATCAAACAACAGGCCCCGCTGTCAAGGCTGGTGAAGAATGAACAGCTGAGAGCAACATCCGCACTAGAGAGGGAAGCAGAGAACTTTGTGCGATTCGTCGCAATTCAGTCAACGCCAGGAGGTCTGAGTGCAGGTAGATGGGACTAGGGGAAAATAAGTGTTCGGCATGGACTTGTAGGGCCGAGGTGGCCTGTTTCCATGCTGTAATTGTTATATGGTTATATGGTTATATAGCTGTGACAACAAAGGAAGTTGAGAGGGAATCAGAACATGATCCTGAACTCAGAGATCAGAGAGCGTATTCACAGTGGGCAATGGGATCAATGCCCTTACAAAGCATAAGTTCCCATAAAAGATGAATTTTGTGTAATTGGTCTGTGTGTGGTGAGAGGTAGCAGATTGGTGATCCTGTAGGTACTACTACCAAGGATCGTGTCATTAGCTCATGGAGGACATTTGGGCATCGTCGGTACTAAACAGAATTTGCGAAGCAAAGTGTGGTGGCCAGGGTGTGAGAAAGATGCTGAACATTTTGTCGAGACATGTATCGGATGCCAAATCACAAACCGGAGCAATCCACCAGAACCAATTAGAAGTACAAAGTTGCCGACAGGACCGTGGGTTGACGTAGCTGTTGACTTTCTTGGACTACTTCCAACAGGTGAATCAATTATGGTAATGGTAGACTACTATAGTAGGTCCAACTATACTATTATACAGCACCTCTACTTCCTGAGAAGATTACGGAGAGTCCGTATGTCAAGGAGGACTCTCTCAAACTTCTACAGGTGCACAGTAGAGAGCATACTGACCGGTTGCATCATGGCTTGGTTCAGCAACTTGAGCGCCCAGGAGTGGAAAAGGCTGCAAAACATTGTAAACACTGCCCAGGCCATCATCGGCTCTGACCTCCCTACCATCGAGGTGATCTATCGCAGTCGCTGCCTCAAAAAGCCTGCCAACATCATCAAGGACCCACACCATCCTGGCCACACTCATCTCTCCGCTGCCATCCGGTTGAAGGTACAGGAGCCTGAAATCTGTAACATCAAGGTTCAGGAACAGCTGCTTCCCCACAGCCATCAGACCATTAAACACAACTTCAAATAAACTCTGAACTATAACAGCCTATTGCACTTCATCTGTTTATTTATGTGTATATTATGTGTATATATATGGTCTATGCTATATAGACACACTGAACTGTTCTGTATTTACGCCTGCAATATTCTGTTGTGCTGCAGCAAATATGAATTTCATTGTCCTATCTGGGACACATGACAATAAAACTCTCTTGTCTTGACTTTTGACTATGAGTATGCAGTGATGAAATCAACTACAGCAGAAAAGACTGTACAGGCATTAGCAGAGATCTTCGCCAGACACGGGTTGCCTGTCACATTGTATTCCTACAATGGGCCACAGTTTGTTTCCCAGACATTTGGTGAATACATGGGAATCACAGGCATCCATCATCACAAGGTGAGTCCGAAATGGCCACAAGCTAACGGAGACGTAGAGAGACAAAACCAGTCCATAGAGAAGAGGATACGAATTGCCCATGCTGAAGGGAAAAACTGGAAGGAGGCACTGTTAGCATACGTAGCTGTACATCGGCCAATCACTCACTCAACGACAGGGCAAAGTCCAGCAGAAGCTTTGTTTGGAAGAAAAATTTGCACTAAAATACCAGAAAGATCATGGAAGACCAGGAGATGAGAGACTGTGATGCTGAAAAGAAAGATGCAGCAAAATGGTATACCGACTTGAAACAAGGAGCCAGGCACTCTGAAATAATTCCTGGGGATGATGTGCTTGTGAGGCGAGATGATGGCGGTAAGATAGACACTCTTTGCCATTGCCAGCCATACAATGTTGTATCGAGGAGCAGCAGCATGGTGACAGTCAAGTCTCCAGAAGGTGGTAGCTACAAGAGAAATGTATCGAGCGTCAAAAGTACAAGTCCAGAGACACTCAAAATGAAGTAGCCCAAAATCTAACACGAGCTACTGATTCAGAGGGGACAGACGACATCCCTGAGGTGGTGACCGGTGTTCCGGAGGCAGCACGCTGCCACGCAGGTGGTGACCAGAGAAGGTGTCTGGGTGACAACACCATGGCAGATTCAGCGGGCTCTGATGCTCCTGCGCCGGCTCGTAGACCAAAACGTGAAAGGAGAGTCCCCAAGCGATACAACGATTTTGTATTATAGGTTATAGTTCTGCTTAGTAATTATACAGATGAATATGACATTTGGATAGAGGCAAAGGAAGCTTACAGGTTATTATTTGTATTAAGGAAAAAAATAATGCGTTTGTATTTGTAACGTATTTAGTTAGTGTTTCATAGGCCATGGTGTATTTGGCTAATAAAGCCAACATAATAATTCTTAAGGGTAAATAATTGTTTAATTGGGCAACTGTGTCAATAGCACTCTGTTTATTATAATACTGTTTATTATGATCAAGGAGTTTATTAAGGTTACAAGAATGTAAAAAGTTGCATTGTTGCATTTAAAGAAATAGGATGAAAGGGTTTGGAGAAAAAAGATCGTGGCAATGCATCTGTTTCGTGAGTTATTTGAACACTAGTTTAATTCTGGTAAAGGAGGGATGTCATGATGATGAGTCATGACAATTATATGCAAATATCTTGACCTTTGTATCAGCTGACTTGGAGGTCAGATCGCACGGCAGGAGGCCATGGCCTGGTGAGATAATAAACCCGGAGACCACCTGTAAATATTGTGTCAGTATCATTATTATTACACATCTGAGGCGAAGATGTGACAATTGTGACTTAGTACAGGTGTCAGGAGTTATGGGGATAAGGCAGGAGAATGGGGTTGAGAGGGAAAGATAGATCAACCATGATTGAATGGCGGAGTAGACTTGTTGGGCCTATTGGCCCAATTCTGCTCCTATAACATGTGAACCTGTGACTTTTCAGTATATTGTGGCCTCTGTGATGATGCTGTTGAGTTAACATTGAAAGTGATGCCTTCTGTAAGCATGTCACAACCGTTGCTTCTAGCTGTACAGGACAGTACTGCACCCAGCATGCTGGGGAAGTCAGCAGTCTTGCAGATATGTAACCTTCCCTGCCATTGCTCATAAGTCACAACAGGGGAACATGAGAAATAGGAGCAGAAGTAAGCCAGTTGACCCACGACCAACAGCATTCCAGCTGATCATCTGCCTGTGTGGCACAGTGGTGTAGCGGTAGAGTACCTACCTTCAGATTCAGATTCAGATTCAGATTCAATTTTAATTGTCATTGTCAGTGTACAGTACAGGGACAACGAAATGCATTTAGCATCTCCCTGGAAGAGCGACATAGCATATGATTTGAATAAATAATAATAAGTGCCCGGGGGGGGGGGTGGTGATTGGCAGTCACCGAGGTACGTTGTTGAGTAGAGTGACAGCCGCCGGGAAGAAGCTGTTCCTCGACCTGCTGGTTCGGCAACGGAGAGACCTGTAGCGCCTCCCAGATGGTAGGAGGTTAAACAGTCCATGGTTGGGGTGAGAGCAGTCCTTGGCGATGCTGAGCGCCCTCCGCAGACAGCGCTTGCTTTGGACAGACTCAATGGAGGGGAGCGAGGAACCGGTGATGCGTTGGGCAATTTTCACCACCCTCTGCAATGCCTTCCGGTCGGAGACAGAGCAGTTGCCATACCATACTGTGATGCAGTTGGTAAGGATGCTCTCGATGGTGCAGCGGTAGAAGTTCACCAGGATCTGAGGAGACAGATGGACCTTCTTCAGTCTCCTCAGGAAGAAGAGACGCTGGTGAGCCTTACAGTGCTTGCGGCGCCAGAGACCCGGGTTCAATCCCGATTATGGGTGCTCTCTGTGTGGAGTTTGTACATTCTCCCCGTGACCTGCTTGGGTTTTGTCCGAGATCTTCGGTTTCCTCACACAATCCAAAGGCATACATAGAAACATAGAAACATACAGGTTTGTAGGCTTGGTTGGTATTGGCTTGGTATAAATGGTAAATTGTCCCTAGTGTGTGTAGGATAGTGTTAATGGTAAATTGTCCCTAGCGTGTGTAGGATAGTGTTAATATGCGGACATTGCTTGTTGATGTGGACTCAGTGGACCGAAGGGCCTGTTTCTGCACTGTATTTCTAAACTAAACTTAACTGAACTAAACATTGCTTTCTGCTACTCCTCCAGGGTGGTTTTAAGTTTGATAAAATCCCAATATTGCAGAACAGGATATGAGTCACCTGCTAAATACAGATCCTCGTAGTTTTCTACAGATGCCAGTTTGGATCCAGACCCACAGATGTTGCCAACAATGTGTAGGAAGGAACTGCAGATGCTGGGTTACACTGAAGATGTATGCAAAATGCTGAAGTAACTCAGCGGGACAGGCAGCACCTCTAGAGAGAAGGTGATGTTTTGGGTCGAGACCTTTCTTCAGACAGTGTTGACAACATTGGTCATCTCCGCTTCTCTAATACATACCCTGTTGTACACAGACGAGGACTTCTACCTATCTCAATATCGCTCGTCACAGTAATTCTGCATCCTACCCCACTCAGACCCATCTAATTACAAATTCTCCCTGTTCTTAAATGTGTTGTAACCTACTGAATCGATGACCATATTTTTGGAATTCCATCTTTGATCCTTAATTCATGGACATCAGTTACTGAAAGTTGGCATGCAGGTACAGCAAGCAGTGAAACAAGCTAATGGAATGTTGGCCTTCATAACAAGAGGATTTCAGTACAGGAGTAAAGAGGTTCATTGGATGGATTTAAGAGAAAGATAGATAGAGCTCTAGGGGCTACTGAATCAAGGGATATGGGGAGAAGGCAGGCGCGGGTTATTGATTGGGGATGATCAGCCATAATCACAATGAATGGTGGTTCTGGCTCGAAGGGCCGTAATGGCCCCCTCCTTCACCTATTTTCTATGTTTCTAGTACCCCGTTCCTGCTTTTCCCCCATATCCCTTGATTCCTTTAGCTCTAAAATCTAAATCTAACTCTCTCTTGAAAATATCCAGTGAGTTGGCCTCCACTGCCTTCTGTGGCAGAGAATTCCACAGATTCACAACTCTTTGGGTGAAAAAGTTTTTCCTCATCTTAGTCCTAAATGGCCTACCCCATATACAATACAATACAATACAATACAATCCAATACAGTGAGGCTCAAACGAAATTCTGTTTCCACAGCCATACAAACAAAGCCAATTCCTAGACATACACACAATTTAATTCACACATGTGAATACAGATCCTCTGTGATGGAAGCCAAAGTCTTTTCTCTCCCCTTTTCTCCATGTCTCTACCGATGTCCAAGCCCCAGGCGGGCGATGATAAGTCCCACGGCCATTTTAGGCCGCGCCGGGTGATGTACGGCCCTGCTCCCGGTCTAAAAGTCTCGAAGTTGGAGCCTCTGGCGGGCGCTGGAAAGTCCCACGGCCATGAAGCCGCGCCGGGCGATGTACGACCCCGCTCCAGGTCGTTCCAACCCCGCGACACGGGCGGGAGAAGTCGCGTTGCGGGAGCTCCGGGACACAGTCTCTTAAACTGTGACCCCTGGTTCTGGACCAACCCAACATCGGGAACATTTTTCCTGCATCTAGCCTGTCCAATCTTTTAAGAATTTCATATGTTTCTATGAGATCTCCTCTCATCCTTCTAAATTCCAGTAAACACAAGCCCAGTCGACACATTCTTTCATCATATGCCAGTCCCGCCATCCCAGGAATTAACCTGGTGAATCTACACTGCACTCCCTCAATAGCAAGAATATCCTACCTCAAATTAGGAGACCAAAATTGCACACAATATTCCAGGTATGGTCTCACTAGGGCCCTAGACAACTGCAGTAGGACATCCTTGCTCCTACTCAAATCCTCTCGTAAGGAAGGCCAACATGCCAACATGCCATTACCTGCATGCTTACTTTCAGTACAAACACACCCTGGTCTCATTGCACCTCCCCTTCTCCTAATGTGACACCATTCAGGTAATAATCTGCCTTCCTGATCTTGACACCAAAGTGGATAACCTCACATTTATCCACATTATAGTGCATCTGCCATGCATCTGCCCACTCATCCAACTTATCCAAGTCACCCTGCAGCCGTATAGCATCCTCCTCACAGCTCACACTGCCACCCAACATTGTGTCATTTGCAAACTTGGAGATGTCACTTTTAATTCCCTCGTCTAAATCGTTAATATATATTGTAAATAACTGGGGCCCCAGCACCGAGCCTTGCGGCACCCCACTAGTCATTACCTGCCATTCTGAAAAGGACCCGTTAATTCCTACTCTTTGCTTCCTGTATGCCAACCAGTTCTCTATCGATGTCAATACTCTATCCCCAATACCATGTGCTCTAATTTTGTACACTAATCTCTTGTGTGGTACTTGGTTAAAGGCTTTTTGAAAGTCCAGAAACACCACATCCACTGGATCTCCCTTATCCATTCCACTTGTTACATCCTCAAAACATTCCAGAAGATTAGTCAAGCATGATTTCCCCATTCATAAATCCATGCTGACTTTGACCAATCCCATCACTGCTTTTCATATGCGCTGCTATTACATCTTTAATAATTGACTCCAGCATCTTCCTCACTATCGATGTAAGGCTAACTAGTCTATAGTTCCCCATTTTCTCTCTCCCTCCTTTCTTAAAAAATGGAGTTACATTGGCTATCCTCCAGTCCACACGTCCTCTACCCTTCCTAGGATGAACAGCCATGATCATATTGAATGGCGGTGCAGGCTCGAAGGGCCGAATGGCCTACTCCTGCACCTATTTTCTATGTTTCTATGTTTATCCTTCACGACCTGCTTGCTATTTGGAACATGTTTGGACGTTTCTTCACCGTTGTGCACATGGCTGGATCTTCACAAGCCTAATCCCATTACTTTTTTGTTTCATAATAATAATAATAATAATAATAATCTTATTTATATCACATTTTTAGTCAACTTGCATTGACCCCAAAGTGCTTCACATAATTACATTACATTTACACACAGGCAAAGGTGGGTGAAGTGTCTTGCCCCAAGGACACAACGACAGTATGCACTCCAAGCGGGATTCGAACCGGCTACCTTCCGGTCGCCAGCCGAACACACTTAGCCCATTGTAATCTGTCGTCATCGCCACATGATTGTGACATTAGTTTCCCTTCCTGCTTACTATTGTAGGTTGTAATTAATTATACACTGTGACTTGCCCTTACTGCAAAGAGTTCCAGCCTGTGGGAAGTTGATGGCAATGTGAGGGAAATAAAATGGGATTGGTGTCGGACTGGTGGAAATGGCTGCTGGGTGGTTGCCACTGACTCGGCCTTTCTGGACCTGTCTCTGGGATGCCCCTCAGTCTGGTATGGTAATTGCTCCGCCCTTGACCACCTGAATCTGCAGAGTGCGGTGAACACAGCTCAGACCCTCACACCCTCTCCACTTCCTTCCATCCAGTCCAACTTCACAATGCTCTGCATCAAGGAAGACTGGAAGTATTGTCATGGATATCTGTCATCCTGGTCAGTAATGGCCCTGTCCCACGGTGCAAGTTCATTCCAAGAGCTCTCCCGAGTAAAAAAAAAAAATCAAACTCGTTGTAAGCACGGAGAATGAATGTAGCGGGTACGTCGGAGCTCGGGGACGTCTCTTAGCGTTAATGGCAGGTACTCGGGAAGACTCGCTAACGGCAGGTAAGATTTTTAATCATGTGAAGATTTTTCAACATGATGAAAAATGTCCACGAGAGCTGCAAATCTCGAATCAGGGCAAACTCAGGAGAACTCTTGGAGTGAACTCGTACCATGGGGCAGGGGTTTTACTTTCCTCTCTTCTACTTTCCAGGAGAGGACACAGGCAGTTTGAACATTCAGACAACCAGACTTACAAACTTCTTCCCCACTGCTATTTAAATCCTGAATCAATCACCTCTTTCACGCTGCATTCCCAGAGGTGCTGTCATGTAATCTTACCCTTAACTCTACCTCATTTGCTTATTCAATCATTGTACTTTGATATTTTTGTTGCATTCCGTGGATTGTTCGTCAATTTTATACCATTCTGCTGTTTTTCACTTATCATTGTGTTTATTGCTGTATTTGTCTTTACTGTATGTATACTGTTTACTCAGTGAACATCATGTGAACAAGGTATTTGAACACACCCTGGCATAGATAACAATACACTTGTTATCCATCAACGTCTGGAACTCCATTCATTAACTCCTGACACTCTTTATCAAAATGGAATGAAACTGAATCAGGTTGTTAATAACAATGATTCCCCCTAACAGTTCCGATTACTTGATTCTGATTTACAGGATTTTAGTACAAAAATGGACACCAGCAGAATGGAGACAGGAATGCACAGGAATTTTGGGTGCAACTTCCTGATTCAAGCACTGTGGAAAATTCCAGGTTAAAATATGAAATACGCATGTGTTCATTAATAACCTTTGCAGGATATCTGTGCCGTTGAAGGTTCCTGGGCTTTGAGGAGGCCACCCTTTGTAAAACAAAACCTAATTAGATTAGACTCGGAAGTACGGATATTGAGCAGCCAGCGACAGATTGATTCAGTTTCAACAGTTTACATGCAGAGTTAGTTTCATAAAGCTGTTTTCATGTAGTTGGTGGCAGAATGGGCTCATGAGTGATGGAGGTCTGTTTCTTATCACACCCTTTCAAATCCTTTTAATTTCTGTTTAATTAACTTAGAGTCTTTACAAATTGATTTTAATAGCAGCAAACCACATACTGGACCGAATTGAGAACTTGACGGCTTTATTTATTGTACGAAGGAGCAAATATGCTCTTTGAGGACTACACAGACTCAGTGAACAGAATTTCTAGAAAGACAGGCTTTACTCTTCAGTCTTGCATTGTTCAGTATTGCACAACTCTGCCCTGAATTAATCTGTCTGGTACTAATTAATCTGTTTAGCACTAATTAATCTGTTTACTATAAATTTGTTGGGTGTAAAATTATGGATAATGAAGTGGCTGACTAACTTCAAACAAATTCAGGATAAAAAGGTCATTTTTGGATTGTGGCATACTAAAAGGGTGGCACGGTGGTGCAGCAGTAGAGTTGCTGCCTTACAGTGCTTACATCCCAACTGCGGGTGCTGATCCCAACTACGGGTGCTGTCTGTATGGAGTTCATACGTTCTCCCTGTGACCGCCTGGGTTTTCACCAGGATCTTCGATTTTCTCCCACACTCCAAAGGCGTACAGTGTTGTAGGCTAATTGGATTGTTATAAATGTAAATTGTCCCTGTTTTGTACAGGATAGTGTTAATGTGCGGGGATTGCTGGTCGGCGCGGACTCAATGGGCTGAAGGGCCTATTTTTGTGCTGTATACCTAAACTAAACTAAACCAATAATGGGGCCTGAACTACATGTAGTTTATATGGGAGATTCCAATGAAGGGAAGGAGCCATGTTTCTTGATAATGCAAAGGTGGTAGGTTAGCAAGACTTGATGAATACACAAAATGGGATGCAGATAGGTTAAATGAATGGGCAAGATGTTGGCTGTAATGTGGGATGTGGGATTGGGTTTGGAAGGAAGAATGAAAAATCAAATTTACAGTTAAATGGTATGAGACTACAAAATACTGTGACACAGCAGAATCTGTGGGTCCTAGTACAGGGAACACAAAAGGTTAGCATATAGATACAGCAAATAATTAAGAAAGTTAATGGAATGTTTGCCTTGAGTGTAAGGGAGTTAAGGGCCTGTCCCGCTGTATGAGGTGATTCAAGAGCTCTCCCGAGTTTAAAAAAAAATCAAACTCGTGGTAAGTACGTAGAATGTACGTAGCGGCAACATCGGAGCTCGTGCATTTCTCGTAGCGGCTCGTAATGCTACCGGCAAGTACTCGGGAAACGCAGTAACTCATGAGGTTTTTTCAGAACTGTTAAAAATGTCCATGAGAGCTCCGAGTACCTACGGACGGCTATTACCGTCATTCTCCGAGTTCAAATCAGGGGAAACCCGGGAGAACTCTTGAATTACCTTGTACAGTGGAACAGGCCCTTAAGATTATAAAAGTAGAGATGTTTTGATACACTTTTACAGATTGCTGGGGAGATCACACATGGAGTACTACATGTGGTTGAATGAATGATACGTTATAGTCATCTGCGGCGTGAACAGAGAGATTCTTTTGTTTTCCATACCCAAGGTATGCAAAGAGCCGCCACATAAAGGACACGGAACAAGTTACAAAGTATCCCATGCCAGATCCCATGCCAGGTCCTCCTTTATCCCCTCCCGGATCCTCACAATGGTTCCCCCACTGCAGGTCCACCTTTGTTTCCTTTGGTCTCCATACTGTAGCAATGTTACAAAATGTTGAGATTTTAAAAATCAAGTCGGCAATTTATCCCATCAGATAAAGCATAAAAAGAAGTTTAATTTGACACCTAATTCACGTTCATATCTTCAGTATTAAAACAAGTTATGACCATTTTCATACTCGGAAATTAGCATCTTGTTCCCTATTGCTTTTTCATTGACTTAACACAAAAGCTGTGATCGAGAAGTCAAAAGCCCATAACTTTCTTAAAAATTAAGAGAACTGAAAGACATTTTCAGTTATTATAGATTGAAGCATTCTGAAACAAATATGAAACAATCTTACTTAGATGACTTGAAATTAAAACATATAATTAGTTAGTTACCTAATTGTAGCTAATTACAAAATTCAATTACTAGATCTAAACATCTATCCATTTCTTAAGAATAAATCAACATTTTTAAATAGCCTAAGTGTCCAAATAACATTCACACAATAATTCACAATATAACATAATTTTTAAATCTCATTGTCATGGGTTTATAGGCCAAATGGAAGGAATTTAATGTTTAATACCTGTAAATTAATGGCCATTTAAATCAGCTTGCGAGTGGGTTTTACTGGAACGCTAACAATTGGAATGTTGCGGTTGCAGGAATTTGGTCCCCATATCTGCAGCAAATCCACTGCCGGTTTGTTCGGGGGAAAAAATTACCGTTTCGCAACTTAAAATGTGAATTATAAAGAAACGACTTTCTTTTACCTGTCCCCTACATAAAATCCGGCCCCATTGTCGGCGTTGACGGCTTCAGAAGCTGATTTTAAAATCACTCCAGTGATTAACTTGTTGGGCGAATTTTTAAAAAAACCCCACACAGAACGGCCATCGGAACGATTCTTTAGCAAACGCTTGCACTCCAACAAAATATAACCCAGAACCAGGACTAGAAAACCGTGTTTTAACCCCGCCCCCCCCGTCAAATGCGCAAAATCGTGCATACGGCCAGTGGCAGAATTGCAACGCCGCTGAAGGTAAGTATTGTAACATACCTACATACTGCCAAGGCTGTGTGTGCAATGGAGGCAGTGCAGGGAAGGTTCACTTGATTGATTATTGAGGTGGAAGTGTAGATAAATGAAGAAAGGTGGAGCATGTTGATCTTGTACTGAGTAGGGGGGAATTAAAGGTCATCTTATTGAAACGCACCATTTTGAAGGGGATTGCCAGGTTGGACGGTGAGTGGAGGTTCTCCCATGTGGAAATATCTCAAACTAGAGAGCATAGTTTCAGAATAAAGAAACATCCATTTTAAATGGATAGGATGTTGAGTTATACTTACCCAGGCTCATGAATCTGTGGAATTCTCTAACTCAAAGCCCCGTGGCGGCAGAGGCACTGTATATATTCAAATCAGGGATTGGCTGGCCTTTAAACTGCTGTATATGGGAATCAAGAGGTATGGAAGAAGGTAGGCAAAACCTGTTGAGACCAATATTAGATGAGTCATAATCTGATTCAACATTAGAATCACATAGAAGGCTGTGGAGGCAAAGTCAATGAATGTTTCTGAGGCAGAGACAGATAGATTCTTGATCAGTATGGGTGTCAGGGGTTATGGGGAGAAGTCGGGAGAATGGGCTTAGGAGGAAGAGATAGATCAGCCATGATTGAATGGCGGCGTAGACTTAATGTGCCGAATGGCCTCATTCTGCTTCTGTCACTTATGAACATGAATAGAATGAGTGTGGGGGACTAACTGACCTAGTCTACTTTTGGTTTCTTATGTATTGATGTATATGTTTAGTGCTCTACTCTTCTGATTTGCAGTAATTTGCGCTGTTTAAAACCAAGTTTCATGGAGATCAGGCCAAAGTATCATTTGATGGATTGTATTGAATTGTACATGTAATGCGTATGCGGGAGTGAACTATGCAATAGAATCTCGTGAAGAATCTGCCCAGTTTAAAAGTGGGTTTGATACCTCTATCTACACACTGACACACGATGATTGTGCTTCACAGAATTCAGGGTGGTGACTCAAATGCCACCGTTACAATGCTCCAGTTTTGGTCATCAGCACAACTTTTAAAGAGTTTTTAAAAGTGTGAGAACATACTCAGATCCTATTTTAAGTCTGTTTAATGCTGTGGTCAAATTAGCTGCACAAAGAATCACTTGTGCTTTCTGGCCTCTTTGACAGTTCCTTGTAGAAGTCAGACAGACATGTTGTGGTTCCCATGCTGTTTGCTGCTGAATGTTGAGTCTCAAAGCTGAGACTAAATGCTGTTTTGCATTTTATTGGCTTGTCACACTTTGATTCAGATTGTCTCCTTTCCTTTGCCAGCCTTTTTATCCATCATCCGTAACATTGAATTGTTTCTTCAGGCGATAAGTGCAAAGATTGTGGTTTCACCTTCATTAAAGCTAGAATGGGCACGCTGAAGGTAAGTTTCATACCTGTGTAACAATCATGTGGTGAGTGTAATTCATGTTGTGGTTGTTCTATGCACTACTTTGTGGGCGGCACGGTGGCGCAGCGGTAGAGTTGCTGCCTTACGGTGCCAGAGACCCGGGTTTGATCCTGACTACGGGTGCTGTCTGTACAGAGTTTGTACGTTCTCCCCGTGACCATGTGGGTTTTTTCCAAGATCTTCGGTTTCCTCCCACACTCCAAAGTGAAGAATTCTGATGGGACGCCCCTGCTCCTTGTGGCCTTGGTAATTCATCATTTTCTGTTTTTAGCATGAGTTGACTTTAAGTGCAGCCAGCAGTTTGGTCCACGTGTCTTCCCAACTGCCATTAGGCTATTAAACACTACAACCTCAAATAAACTATGAACTACATATACTATTATTGTTATTATTGCATTATTATTGACTGATTGTTTTTTATGTGTATATGTGTGTGTGTGCATATGTACACACACTGAACTTTTCTTTCTCATTTATTATATTGTTTACAGTGTACTATGTTTAAATATTCAGTTGTGCTGCTGCAAGAAACAAATTAATTGCTCTATCTGGAACATGAGACAATAAAACACTCTGGACTTGACCCTTGACCTGCAGTTGTCAGCTGATTTGACGAGTCATAACGTTGAGTGGCAAATCTGTGCCGTCATCCTGCCATGATTCAGCTAGAGCCACAAACATGGCTGCCATGAAGGAAATTAAACAGGAAAGGCTCTCACTGCGGCTTTACAAGCTTATCTTTCCTTCTCAGTTCTGACGAAGGGCCTCTGGCCTGAAAGTTTGACTCTATTTTTCTTTCCACAGACGCAGACTGACCTGCTGAGTGTTTCCAGTATTCTCTGTTTTTATTTTATTTTAGATTTTCAAACATCTGCATTCTGTCCAACCAGGAGAAAATCATATTGTCTGGCAAGTTACCTTTATGTGGCAATTTTGGATTTGGCTGAGATACCTTATGATTCAGTGTCATCAATTTGCTCCAATATGGATCCCAGTTTTCCTACATATGGAAGTTGACTCAAACTGTCCAATTCAATTTTGTTCAGAAGATAGACGCAAAAAGCTGGAGAAACTCAGTGGGTGAGACAGCATCTCTGGAGAAAAGGAAAAGGTGACATTTCAGGTCAAGACCTTTCTTCACACTGAGGAAACTCACGCGGTCACAGGGAGAACGTGCAAACTCCACACAGACAGTTCCAACTGTCAGGATTGAACCTGGGTCTCCGCCGCTGGGTCTACCAGCTACGCCACTGTGCTATCCAATTCAATTTTGTTCAGAAGATAGATGGCAAAAAGCTTGGAGTAACTCAGTGGGTTCAGACAGCATCTCTGGAGACGGAAAAGTGCTTCAGATTCAATACCTTTAACCTCCACACAGACCGTTTTCCACTGAGGAAAAACCTGGGTCTCCGCCGCTGGTCTACCAGCTACGCCCTGTGCTACGCTGTGAAGTGCCACTGCTGTGCAGTGGCCTCTGCATGTCTTGACCAGACTTCTTTGCGTGCATACACAAAAAGAGCCCTGAACTAAAACCGTAGGTCTCCCAGCTCACAGCAATACTTTACATTTCATTTTTTTAACAGGAAATTCAATCATATGTCGCACAGGACCACACTTGTCTTCAACATGCCTGTTCTAGTTTTAACGGCAACTGGACAAAGGATGGGGGTCACCAGTCCATTTGTGACAAGCTAGGTGATTCTTTTCACTAAATGATTATAATATTTACAGTGAGTTGTCATCCCCTACCTCAGCACCAAATGACTATGGACTTTCTATAGGTTGCATTCCATACTTCAGCTTGTACTATTACAGATGGTTTACCTCGTAATTACTGATAATTAATTTTATTATTGCTTTTAATACATTTATTTGTTTGTTGATTGATGTGCCAGTAAAGCCTCGGCAAATAAGAAGTTAGAGGCACCATAATTTATGTTCATCGGACAATTAAACATTCTTGACTCCTTAACTGTAAGCATTCTAGTTTATAGACCGTAGGAAACAACATCCGAAAGTGCATGTCCACAGCTGAATCCATGCTCTGTTTTGATCATCCTACTTGTGTGTCAAGAGAACCAGCAGTGATCCTCCAATGTCACTGCACTATCCAGTATAAACCATTCCCCACTCCGTGATCTGTCACTCTCCCTGACAACCACTGCATTTGCCTTAATTCCTAATCTTCCAATGTTTTACTTTTTGTTTTCCCCTAATTACAATCTGCTCCAACCCATAATCCCACAAACAGCTCCAGGTTATAAGCCTGGCTTGTGCCTCTTATGGAGTCATAGAGTTATAGAGGAAACAGACTCTTCGGCCCAACTTGGCCATGCCGACCATCGTGCCCATCTAAATTAGTCCCATTTGCCTTTAATTTCGAACTTCAGATAGCCCTTGCTTTCCCTCTCTCTCCATCCCCTCCCCCTTCCCAGTTCTCCCACCATTCTTACCGTCTCCGACTACATTCTATCTTTGTCCCGCCCCCTCCCCTGACATCAGTCTGAAGAAGGGTCTCGACCTGAAACATCACCCCTTCCTTCTCTCCAGCGATGCTGCCTGTCCCACTGAATTACTCCAGCATTTTATGTCTACCTTACTTTTAATTCCTACCTATGTGCCTACCAAATGTCTTTTAATTGTTATTATTGTATCTGCCTCAACCACTTTCTCGGGCAGCTTGTTCCACATATGTGAAGTTACCCCCACAGGTCCCTTTAAAATTGTTCCCCTTTCAGCTTAAGCCTATGCCCTTCCCTGGGAGAACGACTGTGTGATCATTGCATTTGCCATTCACCATTCCTCAGCCCACTCACCTCACTGATCAAGCTTTAATTTACCTTAATTGTTGATAATCTTCTTTTCTGTTTATGATACCACTTATTTTAGTATCACCTGCAAACTACCTTGTACATTCTCATCAAAATTGTTTTTTTTAACTGGAACAATAATGGGCCCAGCACCAGTCGCTGTGGCACACCACAGCCTGAAACACAACTCCAGTCTGACTAAGAATCTCGGCCCAAAACGTCACCTATTACTTTTCTCTGGAGATGCTGTCTGACCCGCTGAGTTACTCCAGCTTTTTGTGTCTATATTCGATTCCCATCATCACCCTGCTTTCTGCCATCAAGCCAATTATATATTTAATTAGCCATGTCTCCTTGAATTCCTGACCAGCCTGGTGGTAGGCAAACCTCTGGGATGCAGTCGAACTGAAGCTGGCAGAGCAGCTAGCTGACTTCAAACCTGACTCCCAGTGTTGTATGTGTCGAGTTGGCACCTTCTCTTTCACAGACTCTGCTTTCCTTTCATATTCCAAAAAAACGTGCAGATGCTAAGTGTATCAGCAACTGTGCCCCAGTCTGTAGATGAATGGGATACTCTGTGGGGGAGTTTATGATGGGAAAAATAGGGACAATGATTGGGACTGAAAATTCATTCTGCGAAGAATTGGAGGAGCAGCAATGGCAATGATATAGATGTATAGAGCAGCAAAATGCTACCGCACTGTGCAACCCTCCAGTCTCATGCATGACATTTCAGTCCCACACATGCACTGGATGAATATGACTCGCTAGAATTTAGTAGATTGAGGGGGGATCTTATAGAAACTTACAAAATTCTTAAAGGGGTTGGACAGGCTAGATGCAGGAAGATTATTCCCGATGTTGGGGAAGTCCAGAACTAGTGGTCACAGTTTAAGAATAAGAGGGAAGTCTTTTAGGACCGAGATGAGAAAATCATTTTTTACACAGAGAGTGGTGAATCTGTGGAATTCTCTGCCACAGAAGGTAGTTGAGGCCAGTTCATTGGCTATATTTAAGGGAGTTAGATGTGGACCTTGTGGCTAAAGGGATCAGGGGGTATGGAGAGAAGGCAGGTACGGGATACTGAGTTGGATGATCAGCTATGATCACATCGAAACGCGGTGCAGGCTCGAAGGGCCGAATGGCCTACTCCTGCACCTATTTTCTATGTCTATGTCTACCCATTGCATCCCTAAAAGCAAGATTAAATTCAACACATACTTTCTTATTTCTGCAAAAGTACTCCTACACGAAGACTGATAAGATAAAGAAACTGCATAGATCAAGCAGAAGAATCCTATTATATGTGTTCTCTGAACTTGTGCCGCTCAGAGCTATGATGCACATGGTGATGATAAGGCAAGCGAACTTTGAGACTTTCCGCTTATGCACCATTGTCCAGCTGCTGTGCGGAAAAGGTTTGACGGAAAAGGAAAGTTCTACTCATAAACAAGAGGATTTTCACAAAAGCGACAAATGTGTGGTCCAGTTCAGCACAGTCGTCATTTCCTGAAACGATCTCAAGAACTTTGTTTTCATGCTGCACGAAGGGACCTGCTTCGACAGTAAAGCGCTCAGTGGGCTTTGCTTACAGCATCTCCAGCACTAAGTACACTCTGCTGCATGTCAACAGGTCACCTGCAATCCTGTTTACCAACACAGGAGAGAGATAAGCAGTTATTCCCCGGGCACTTTCCCTTGCAACCGCAAGAGATGCAACACTTGTCCCTTTGCCTCCCCCCTCGACTCCGTTCAAGGACCCAAGCAATCATTCCAGGTGCGACAGAGGTTTACCTGCATCTCTTCCAACCTCATCTATTGCGTCCGCTGCTCTAGATGTCAGCAGATCTATATCGGTGAGACCAAGCGGAGGTTGGGCGATCGTTTCGCCGAACACCTCCGCTCGGTCCGCAATAACCAAGCTGACCTCCCGGTGGCTCAGCACTTCAACTCCCCCTCCCACTCCGTCTCCGACCTCTCTGTCCTGGGTCTCCTCCATGGCCACAGCGAGCAGCACCGGAAATTGGAGGAACAGCACCTCATTTTCCGTTTGGGGAGTCTGCACCCCGGGGGCATGAACATCGAATTCTCCCAATTTTGTTAGTCCTTGCTGTCTCCTCCCCTTCCTCAGCCCCCCTGCTGTCTCCTCCCATCCCCCAGCCTTCTGGCTACTCCTCCTTTTCCCTTTCTTGTCCCCACCCACCCCCGCCCCCGATCAGTCTGAAGAAGGGTTTCGGCCCGAAACGTTGCCTATTTCCTTCGCTCCATAGATGCTGCTGCACCCGCTGAGTTTCTCCAGCTTTTTTGTGTAACCTTCGATTCTCCAGCATCTGCAGTTCCCTCTTAAACACTTGCAGGCATGTGCTGTGATGAAGCGCTCGTTAATGTTACATAGAACAATGGGAGATGAATAATCAACTGTCGTGATTTACAAAGTGACTATAATTTTCTGCAGATAACTCCATCCCATTTCTTTCAGTATTTAGCCCTTGTTTAACACTTGTTTTGCATTGCATGGAAATAAATTGTAATTGGTTTTCAAGGAAATGAATAATATTTCACACCATACATTCTGTGAGCCCTGCACTGTACTTGGAGTAATGGGTTGTAGCCTTTCTGCCCAACTCCTGCACATGGCTCCTGTTGCCAGATCTGTTTCTCCATCTACTATCCTGCCCTCTCTCTCCCACCTCTCTTTTTCCCTCTCATCCTTTTTCTAATCTTCTCTCACCACAGCTATCTAGCTTCTCCCTTTCCCCTCTTTTTCTCATTTAACCATCCTTCCTCTCTCTGTTCCCTCTACATCTACCTCCCCTTACTTTATTTTGTTCCCTTATTTCCCCTCTCTTGCTCTCTCCCTCTTTTTCCCCCTCTCTCTCTCATTTTTCTCTTTCCAATTTCTTCTCTGGTCTCTCAGTTTCTCCCCTCTTCTTCCCAAAGGAAAAGTATATTGGACCATTGGCCATTACTAATTATATTAGGATTGATTTGTTCATAAGGTCATCAGGTCCTAAGTGATAGGAGCAGAATTAGGCCATTCAGCCCATCAAGTCTACTCTGCCATTGAATCATGGCTGATCTATCTCTCCCTCCTAACCCCATTCTCCTGCCTTCTCCCCATAAGCCCTGACTCCCGCACTAATCGAAAATCTATCTCTCTGTTGTAGAAACATCCATTGACTTGGCCTCCCCATCCCTCTGTAGCCTTCTTGGTGAATTGCAATACTTTAATTCCTATGCATAACTCAATCTTATGTCTACCCATCCTTGTACAACAAAGTTCTTTAGTTTGCAAACCTATCCACGGGCATCACAGAGACACAAGATGAACTGCTCACATGGGAGGGCTGGTCGCTCAATGCAATATTCCACCTCTCCACCAATTCCCAGTGGGAGGGGGGAGGGGGGGGTGGGGGCTTTCTGGAGCGCTAGTATCGGTGTTGTGGGCTAAAGGGACAGGTTTCCAAAGGGGTAGTATGGCCATTGTGGGCCGAATGGAATCTTCAGCTGACGGCTCAGTCCCTCAAGCCTGTTGTGCTGGTAGCTCACTCAATCATGGCTGGTGGGCTGGCAGTTGACTCACGGCTATTCCTTGAAATTCCATTCCAAGCAGGGTGCAAGGCCAACAAGTGCAGTTTCTTAAAACGGCAAAAACGGGAAAGCAGATTATTATCTGGCAAAAACGGGAAAGCAGATTATTATCTGGCAAAAACGGGAAAGCAGATTATTATCTGGCAAAAACGGGAAAGCAGATTATTATCTGGCAAAAACGGGAAAGCAGATTATTATCTAAACGGTGGCCGATTGGGAAAGGGGGAGATGCAGCGAGACCTGGGTGTCATGGTACACCAGTCATTGAAGGTAGGCATGCAGGTGCAGCAGGCAGTAAAGAAAGCGAATGGCATGTTGGCTTTCATAGCAAGAGGATTTGAGTATAGGAGCAGGGAGGTTCTACTGCAGTTGTATAGGGTCTTGGTGAGACCACACCTGGAGTATTGCGTGCAGTTTTGGTCTCCAAATCTGAGGAAGGACATTATTGCCATAGAGGGAGTGCAGAGAAGGTTCACCAGACTGATCCTGGGATGTCAGGACTGTCTTATGAAGAAAGACTGGATAGACTTGGTTTATACTCTCTAGAATTTAGGAGATTGAGAGGGGATCTTATAGAAACTTACAAAATTCTTAAGGGGTTGGACAGGCTAGATGCAGGAAGATTGTTCCCGATGTTGGGGAAGTCCAGGACAAGGGGTCACAGCTTAAGGATAAGGGGGAAATCCTTTAAAACCGAGATGAGGAGAACTTTTTTTCACACAGAGAGCGGTGAATCCCTGGAACTCTCTGCCACAGAGGGTAGTTGAGGCCAGTTCATTGGCTATATTTAAGATGGTGTTAGATGTGGCCCTTGTGGCCAAGGGGATCAGTGGGTATGGAGAGAAGGCAGGTACGGGATACTGAGTTGGATGATCAGCCATGATCATATTAAATGGCGGTGCAGGCTCGAAGGGCCGAATGGCCTACTCCTGCACCTAATTTCTATGTTTCTATGTTTCTATGTTACCAATTCAAGCAGGGTGCAAGGCCACTAAATTCAAGTGCAGTTTCATACCATTTCAAGCAGGGTGCAAGGCCACTAAAGACAGCGAGACATGACCTCTCCCTTCTTCATCTTGCAGAGACTGAGCCACGCCCACGCTTCTGGGTTTTATAGTCCCTCCCCCCCCAACAGAAGGGGTGCCGCTTTCATGGCATGATTGACAGGAGAGAGAATCTCAACATTTTTTAAACAATAATAACTCTTTTATTTTTCATCGATGGGAAAACTCCTCGGCACCTGATGAGCGGAGGGGGACTGAGTAAGATGGCCAAAAATCACAGCTGTGCACAGCCATTTTAAATCAATATAAAGTGCAAACAGGAAGTGGTCAAGATTAGACTTTTAATTATATAGAAGGCAAGGCAACTTTAATTGGGCAAGGCAACTTTAATTAGGCAAGGCAACTTTAATTAGGCAAGCCAACTTTAATTAGTCACTGCAACTTTAATTAGGCAACACAGCTTTAGCATTTCCAAACCAAAGGCAACAGAGCTTTAGCATTTCCAAACTGAAGCCAACACAGCTTTAGCATTTCCAAACTATATTTTCAAACCGCATTAAGGGCACTGACAGGTCAGTAAAACCAATCACAGTTTAGTAGACATGTGTTCAGTGTTATTCACAGCTCAGACTGAGAGACGTGACCCTCTTGCTCCCCCATCTTGCAGAGACTGACTGAGACACTCAACACTTCTGGGTTTTATAGTCCCTCCGGAAGGGGCATGGCCTTCAGGAGAGAGAATCTCAACATTTTTAAACACTAATAGCTTTTATTTTTCATCGATGTGAAAAATCCTCTTGTCCTGTGCAGCGGAGGGAGACTCTGAGTAAGATGGTCAAAAATCACAGCCTTGGGTGGCAGCGTTTTTTCTACAATCAATATACAGAACACCAGGAAGTGGTCAAGATCAGACTTTGAGCAATATAGATATGAACAACATTGATTTCATCCAGGTGCTCCTGTTTTCACTCACATCCCAAACACGTTGGTCAATAGGTTAATTTATCACCGTAAATTGCCCCCTGTGAGTAGTTGAATGGTTCAATTTGTAAATTGGTAATGGGAATGTGTGCAGAAAAAATGGTTTTAATGTAGGATTGGTGTAAGTAGATTGTTGACAGCCAGCACAGTCTCAATGGGCTGATGGGCCTGTTTTTATGCCGTATGATGATGAAAACCCATTCATTTTTCATCAATGTTCTGGAACCGTCCTATGGATCTCAACTTTCTTTCTTTCTTGGGTATCTATGTAAATGACATTAGCCTCTTAATTCCAGTCTGAAGTTTATGCCAGAACACCCGCAACCCTCTCAGGCCAGATATTGCAAATGGTGACATTGGTGTATGAAATGTTTAAAATGTCAATGTGACTTTCCAATTCTCTGCTATTTTGCGTAGAAACGTGTAAAGGTTCTATTTATAATAGAGTGATCTGTAGCCTTATACATTGCATGTGATGTTCGTCAGCGATGAAGGCTAATAATGGAAGCTCAAGTAAAAATATAAAATATTTAAGGGTGCAGTGGGTAGAGCTGCTGCCTTACAGTGCCAGGGACGCGGGTTTGTTCCTGACTTCGGGTGCTGTGTGTACGGAGTTTGTACATTCTCCCCGTGACCTGCGTGGGTTTTCTCCGGGTGCTCTGGTTTCCTCCCACACTCCAAAGACATGCACGTTTGTAGGTTAATTGGCTTTGATAAAAATTGTAAATTGTCCCTTGTGTGTAGGACAGTATGTGTACGGCCTGTCCCACTTAGGCATTTTTTTAGGCGACCACAGGCGACTGTCGAAAAATGTTCAACGTGTCGAAAAATTTTGGGCGACTGGGGTGACAATTTGGGCTGTCGTAGGTTGTCGCCAGTTTAACGTGGGTTGTCACCAGGTTAATGTAGGTTGTCGGTGGTGCTGACTTCGGTGAATTTCATTGTCCTAGTCGCTGGCAGTCGCCTAAAACATCGCCTAAGTGGGACAGGCCCATTAAAGTGCGGGGATCGCTGGTCGGCGCGGACTTGGTGTGTCGAAGGGCCTGTTTCCGCGCTGTATCACTAAATTAAACTAAACAAAGCAACAGTATCCGATGGTGTTTAACAAATGGAGAAGGGAGACAACGTGTTGAAGGGGAATATTTCATGCCAAAAATATTCATCTCACGATCTGGCAACTGCAGACCACAAACTGCCATTTCTTGGTCTGAACCTCTCAGTTTCTCACCCGTAATTTTATTTTTGCAACACCAATCACCCCTCCACTGTGTATCCTGCGTGCCTCGCACCCACAGATGTACCCCTCTGGTGGAGCAGCTTTGATGCCAGACAATGAGGCTTTCCAGCTGATCGTAGAACAGACCATCAGCGAGCACGTTGCAAAGCCAGGTGGCCCACTGCCTAATTATAGTTGTGAATGCCAATCGCAAGCACATGAGATGCAATTGTCTGCTGGTATCAAAGTACACTCTCAGCACCCTGTCAGTGTGCTGCAAAGTACCTAGAGCATCAAACAATGCAGCACAGGAACAGCTCATAAAGAATAGGAGTAGAATTAGGCCATTCAGCCCATCAAGTCTACTTTGCTATTCTATCATGGCTTATCTACCTCTCCTCCAAATCCCATTCTCCTGCCTTCTCCCATAACCTCTGATTGCATGTTGTGCCCATCTTATCTACCTCCTAGAATGTATATTTCTCCAGCACCATAGCCTATCCAAAATAAACTGCAGCATATGTGCCTCCTCCTAGAGTCATCTTTCCAGAGGGCAATTTGTCCATTGCTCACTAGCCTAAACTCCATTCCTCATTAGTTTAGTTTAGAGATACAGCCATTCAGCCCATTTCAGCCCATCTAGTCTGTGCCACTTCAGTATCATCCACTGGGTCTAATTTTTACCAAAGTTCCCCTCTGGAGGTGAAATGTAATCATGTCTCCTGCTTCTCCCCATAACCTCTGACACTGTGTCGTTGTGCTCTCCCCCTGATCCCCTGACTCCGCCATTTTGCCAGAGCCCTATCTAGCTATCTACCTCCATAGAATTGTATTTCTCCATTCTTTCACATCCATGTGCCTATCCAAAAGCTCCTTAAATGCCAACAGCATATGTGCCTCCTCTACCAATGGTATAAGTTCCATATTTCCTTGAACAGGGCAATTTGTCCATTGAGTCTATACTAGCTCACAGAGCAATGCCATTCCTCACTAGTTTAGTTTAGAGATACAGTGCAGAAACAAGCCCTTCAGCCCATCGAGTCTGTGCCGACAAATAATCCCAGTACACAACCCCATCCTGCACACACTGGGTACAATTTTTACCAAAGCCAATTGACCTACACACCTGTACATCTTTGGAGTGTGGGAGAAAACCAAAACTTTCGAGCCAGCATCGCCATTCAATGTAATCATGGCTGATCATCCCCAATCAGTACCCCGTTCCTGCCTTCTCCCCATATCCCCTGACTCCGCTATTTTTAAGAGCCCTATCTAGCTCTCTCTTGAAAGCATCCAGAGAACCTGCCTCCAGGAACACCTGGAAAAAACCCACATGGCCATGGGGAGAACGTACAAACTCCGTACAGGCAGCACCCATAGTCAGGATCTCTGGCGCTGTAAAGTAGCAACTCTACCGCTGCGCCACCGTGCCATCCTAATTTTCCCTGAAACCTATTCTCCTCACATTCCCATCAACTCCCCCAGATTCTAACACTAACCCGTGCACCAGGGGCAATTGACAACGGCCAGTGAACCCACCAACACGCACGGCTTTGAGATGTGGATGGAAGCAGGAGCCACACGGGGAGAGTAAACAGGAGTAAGCTTCTGCCTGCCATGTTACTCTCAACCTATACTTGCGTTGGTACATTTCAATTTCCCCAACATGTCAGAGCCAGATGGAATATTTGGTATTGCAGGATAAAAGTGATCATGCCTTCTTGCTTTGACATGCACAAAAACAGAAGGTATGGCTCAGAACAGGCCACTCAGCATTTTTAATAGTGTTTCTGAATCTTCTGTCATTTTTGAATGTTCCATCAATAGACTCAGCAACTCAGCAAATTTCCATTGGACCTTATCCAAAGTCTCAATTTGGTCTAAAGAAGTCTGAAGAAGGGTTTCGGCCCGAAACGTCGCCTATTTCCTTCGCTCCATAGATGCTGCTGCACCCGCTGAGTTTCTCCAGCATTTTTGTGTACCTTCTCAATTTTCTTATAGTGTGGTGACTTATAGTGGACAGAATTTGACTGAACATTGACAATTCTCAATGGAATAGAGGGGAAAATTATTTGCGTATGGACAATTATGAAGAGTAAAGATAGAAATTGCTGCAGGAAACCATTCCCCAGATCAGAGGTAAATAAAATTAGATACAAAATGCTGGAGTAACTCATCAGACAGGCAATTTCTGGAGAGAAGGAATGGGTGACGTTTTGGGTCGAGACCCTTCGTCAGACTGAGAGTCAGGGGACAGGGAGATGGATATGAAAGAACATATAAGGTGTGGAAAGAACAGATCAAAGCCAACAATGATCAAGGAAATGTACAATGATTCATTGTTGGAAGAGGGGAAGGTGACAACAAGGCAAACAAACAATAAAATTAATCAGGTGGTCAGTGAAACTAGTCATAGAACTAGGGTGAGGAAACTAGTCATAGAGGGACGGAGAAGTGGGAAAGCAAGAGTTACTTGAAGTTGAGAAATCAATATTCGTGCCGCTGGGTTGTAAGCTGCCCAAGCGATTATTGTCTTACTTAGTATGTCCTTTGACAAGCTCCAGCATGTAGGCTGGTTCAAAAAGCCCAAGGGGTCAAAGTCAAGCTGGCACATTGGATCCAAAATTGGCCATGCAGTCAGAGACATAAGGGCTGGTGGAGGAATGCTTTTCCAATTGCAAGTCTGTGCCAATGGTGTACTGTGGGGATTGGTGCTGGGATATTTGTGTGGGAAGGAACTGCAGGTGCTGGTGTACACCGAAGAAAGACACAAAATGCTGGAGTAACTCAGCAAGACAGGTAGCATCTCTGGATACAAGGAAAAGGTGGCATTTTGGGTCGAGACACTTCTTCAGACTGAGGTGTTACTTGATGTTTGTGATAGGCATTAATGATTTGGATGTGAATGCCAGAGGTTTGATTTGTAAGTTTTCAGATGACCTGGACAATAGTGCTTTTATAGATGGATTACCTAAAGGGCCTGTCCCACCAGCATGCGATTGCATGCGTCTAGCGCGACCAAACGTGGTGGCTTGAGGCGTACGGCCTTGCGGGGCCGGTCCCACTTCCAACCGCCGAGCCGTCTGGAATTGTGCGTGGCTGGTCCCGACATCAAACTCACCAATTAGCTGGGCAGGAGGTGGGCCGACTGAATTTGGACGTCGCACGCTGTCGGGCGGTGACGTCATCATGCAACGGCACGCCGGGCGGTGACGTCATCGCGCAATGCCACGCGCTAGGCGTACGCCATCAAGACGCTGCGTACGCCATCAAGACGCTGCGTACGGTATCAAGACGATGCGTACGACATTGAGACGCTGCGTACACCCGTTGAGGCGCTGCGTACGGCCTCAATGCGGCTGCGGGCCGACAGGCCGTTGTCGCACGGGATTTTCGGACAGTGCAAGATTTTTGGATCCCCGCACAACTCCATACGGCTCCGGCGATCGAAGTGGGACCGGCCCCGCGAGGTCGTACGCCTCAAGCGACCACGTTTGATCGCGCAGACGCATGCTATCGCATGCTGGTGGGACAGGCCCTTTAGATTGCAGCATGGTTTTGGTCAATTGTGCAAACTGTACAGGGGAAAGTAATGGCAGATGAATTTAATCCTGACAGCTACATAGTATATTTTGGAAGGTCAAATGAGGATGGGACATGCACAGAAGTGTTAGTGCTATCGGTGGTGCCATGACCAGGTGCTCAAGGTGGTTGCTGAGAGCACGGCCACTGTCATCGGTAACAGCAAACACCACCACGCCCCAAAGAAATCAATCACTTTTGTCAAAGCTGGAGAGAAGCCTCGACCACAACCAAATACAAGGATGGGCCTCCTCTACACAGCCACTGACTGGCAGCTGCACGTCGATCTGGGCAAACAGCTGAAATTTCCACAGCAACATAACCATATAACCATATAAGAATTACAGCACGGAAACAGGCCATCTCGGCCCTACAAGTCATGCCGAACAATTTTTTTTCCCCTTAGTCCCACCTGCCAGCACTCATACCATAATCCATTCCCTTCTCATCCATGCCTATCCAATTTATTTTTAAATGACAAAACCAGCTGACCACTTCTGGGAGCTCTCCACACCGCTACCACCCTGGTAAAGAAGTTCCCCCTCATATTAGAGTAATTCTGAAGTCATGTCCTCTTGTTTGAACATCACTCCGGCCAGACATGATCATCACCTCCGAAGTGACAAAATAGCTGATCATTCTGGAGCTGACAGTTCCCTGGGAAGAGAGTATTGAAGAGGCTAACGAGAGGAAATGCACACAGTACCAGGAACTGGTGGAGATGTGCCAGGACAGAGGCTGGAAGACCATACAGGTGGGCTGTAGAGGCTTTGCAGGACGCTCACTCTGCAAAGTCCTCAACCAGTTGGGCATTACGGGGCTGGCAATGAAGAGGGACATTCAATCCGCAAACGAGGCCGCGGAGAAAGCCACTAGGTGGCGTTGGATTAAGAGGGCTGATCCGTGGGCGGTTGCTGCTGGGACACAAGTCAGGGCTTGATCAACCCCGGCTGGGTCGCCTGGGCGAGGGTGTCTGATGTTGTGAGACCCAAAAAACCCGATGACCCCAGGTGACATCACTGAGGATGCGTCCCAGCGCATCTAGAAGATTTATCTTTCACACTGGTGGTGAAGAAGACACCTGAGAGCTGTGGGATAGGATAGAAGAGCAAAGAAAGTTATGTTTCAGTTTTATAAATGATTGGTGAGGCCACATCTAGAATATTGTGTATGGCCCTGGTCTCCACACAATTGTGTGATTGCTCTGGTGTGCACAGGAAAGTCATCAAGATGTTGCCTGGATTACAGATTTTCAGTTTTAAGGAGAGATTGCAAAGCTTCTTGTGCCTATTTTAGGTTTAAATCAGCATCTGCAATTCCTTCATACACACGAGAGGTTGGATAGGGTAGATTTGTTTTCATTATAGCATAGAAAATCCTGTAGGGTTTTGTGGCTTTAATTCTCTATGTTCTTAAGGTTTTAAGTCGACTTTTAGTTAGCTTTTGGCTTTTATATGTTGTACATTTGGAACGATAAAATCCTGAATTCTTTTAGATTTTTATCGGCTTTGATATATTGTGTTTGATGGTCTGCAAGCTAACTTGCGGAAGTTCTCCTTTCATCATTAGCACTGTGTACATCAGCTTCAGATGTAGTCCCCTCTGCATGTTTGACTTCAATGCACTGAGAGTGTGACGGTAAGTACAACTGACATTCAATGTTCTTGCACACACCAACATCCAGAGGGGAATTTCAACTTTTCTACCGTAATTTCCCACTGAGCTGAGCCAAATAATATTCAGGATGTAATTATAGTTATAAGTAAAGTAAAGTAAAGTATCCTTTATTGTCATTCAGACATTTCAGTCTGAATGAAATTGTATACCTTGCAGTCATAATACAGAATAAAATAACAAAACACACACTTAACACAGATTTAACATCCACCACAGTGAGTCTACCAGGCACCTCCTCACTGTGATGGAAGGCAAAAGTCCTTGTCTCTTCCCTCCTCATCTCCCTCTGTGTTGAGGCGATTCAGCTTTCGATGTAGGGACCCCGCCGGGTGATGGTAAGTCCAGCGGCCGCATCCGAGCTCCGCAAACGGGCTGGTTCAAACTCCGCGGCACTGGGCGGTCGAAGCTGCCGAAGCTGCCACCCTCCAGTCCAGCGGACAAAGCCCTTCATATGTGTGGAATAGCACTATCATACCAATAGCACGTAATATGTGTGGAAATAGAAATCCATCTGTCACGTTTTCAGTTATCTCGTCAATGTACATATATTCTAAAACATGCCTTGCATTTTGCTTTGTTAACATATTTACTTCATTCTCTCTCCGCTTAAATCCAATTTAATGACATGCATTGTCGATGTACAGCGGTCAACCAAGGCATATGGTTTAAGATTGTTGGATTTGGCACTAATGTCTTGTTGGTCACTTTTTATTTCAACCGGGTTTTGGAACACACATTATTTTAAGCAATCACCACATAGAGATGGCACGGTGGCGCAACAGTAGAGTTGCTGCTTTACAGCGCCAGAGGCCCAGGTTCGATCCTGACCATGGGTGCTTGTCTGAACAGTGTGTAAGTTTTCCCCTTGACCTGCTTGGATTTTCTCTGGGATCTCCCGTTTCCTCCCACACTCCAGAGATATACAGGTTTGTAGGTTAATTGGCTTGGTATAATTGTAAATTGTCCCTAATATGTTTAGGATAGTGTAAGTGTGTGGAGATCGCTGATCGGCATGGACTCGGTGGGCCGAAGGGCCCGTCTACGCGCTGTGTCTCCAAACTATATTAAACTAAGACGTGGACAGTTCCCTTAACTGGAATCAAAGGCTGCTACACTCCAGTGCTATACATAGCCCATATACAGTGGCTTGCAAAAGTATTCATACCCCTTGAACTTTTCCACATTTTGTCACATTACAACCACAAACGTAAATGTATTTTATTGGGATTTTATGTGATAGACCAACACAAAGTGGCGCATAATTGTGAAGTGGAAGGAAAATGATACATGGTTTTCAAATTTTTTTACAAATAAAAAACTGAAAAGTGTGGCATGCAAAAGTATTCAGCCCCCTTTACTCTGATACCCCTAAATAAAATCCAGTGCAACCAATTGCCTTCAGAAGTCACCTAATTAGTAAATAGAGTCCACGTGTGTAATCTAATCTCTGTATAAATACAGCTGTTCCGTGAAGGCCTCAGAGGTTTGTTAGAGGACATTAGTGAACAAACAGCATCATGAAGCCCAAGGAACACACCAGACAGGTCAGGGATAAAGTTGTGGAGAAGTTTAAAGCAGGGTTAGGTTATAAAAAAATATCCCAAGCTTTGAACATCTCACGGAGCACTGTTCAATCCATCATCCGAAAATGGAAAGAGTATGGCACAACTGCAAACCTACCAAGACATGGCCGTCCACCTAAACTGACAGGCCGGGCAAGGAGAGCATTGATCAGAGAAGCAGCCAAGAGGCCCATGGTAACTCTGGAGGAGCTGCAGAGATCCACAGCTCAGGTGGGAGAATCTGTCCACATGACAACTATTAGTCGTGCACTCCACAAATCGGGCCTTTATGGAAGAGTGGCAAGAAGAAAGCCATTGTTGAAAAAAAGCCATAAGAAGTCCCGTTTGCAGTTTGCCACAAACCATGTGGGGGACACAGCAAACATGTGGAGGAAGGTGCTCTGGTCAGATGAGACCAAAATTGAAGTTTTCGGCCTAAATGCAAAACGCTATGTGTGGTGGAAAACTAACTGCACATCACCCTGAACACACCATCCCCACTGTGAAACATGGTGGTGGCAGCATCATGCTGTGGGGATGCTTTTCTTCAGCAGGGACAGGGAAGCTGGTCAGAGTTGATGGGAAGATGGATGGAGCCAAATACAGGGCAATCTTGGAAGAAAACCTGTTAGAGTCTGCAAAAGACTTGAGACTGGGGCGGAGGTTCACCTTCCAGCAGGACAACGACCCTAAACATACAGCCAGAGCTACAATGGAATGGTTTAGATCAAAGCATATTCATGTGTTAGAATGGCCCAGTCAAAGTCCAGACCTAAATCCAATTGAGAATCTCTGGCGAGACTTGAAAATTGCTGTTCACAGACGCTCTCCATCCAATCTGACTGAACTTTGAGCTATTTTGCAAAGAAGAATGGGCAAACATTTCAGTCTCTAGATGTGCAAAGCTGGTAGTGACATACCCCAAAAGACTTGCAGCTGTAATTGCAGCGAATGGTGGTTCTACAAAGTATTGACTCAGGGGGGCTGAATACTTTTGCACGCCACAATTTTCAGTTTTTTATTTGTAAAAATATTTGAAAACCATGTATCATTTTCCTTCCACTTCACAATTATGCGCCACTTTGTGTTGGTCTATCACATAAAATCCCAATAAAATACATTTACGTTTGTGGTTGTAACGTGACAAAATGTGGAAAAGTTCAAGGGGTATGAATACTTTTGCAAGCCACTGTAGATGCGGAGAGCCTCCCAGCCCAGAGCTCAATGGCATGGCATGGCATTAGCTGGGCCTGGACTGGTGCAGTGAAGAAGGTTGATCCCCAAAACATTTTGTCTGTCTTTGAATGCTGACAAAGTTGTGGCAGGGTCTTGCCAGCTGTTAAAGCTGTAATTAATTTCCAAAAGTTTCAAAATGCTTCAAACATACTCAGTTTCAAAATGCTTCAAACATAGTCACTAGGGATGCCACATTGAAGGCAGCCTCTGCCTACAGTCCATTTGTTTTTAATTTTTTTAAAAACTTTTTAGTCAGTTTTAAAGTCTGTTTTTGGGGGAAACTTTAACTTTTCTATGTGGGGAGTGGGGTAGGGTAAGGGGGAAACTGTTTCCCATTCGCTTCCTGGCGGGGACGCGATGATTTTCCGAGTCGCGTCCTCGCCCCCCTCCTAGCGGCCTACCACCTGGATTGGCGTGGCCTTTCCTGCCGGGGACTGGACCAGAGCTTCAACAGCAGCAGCGCAGCGCTGGAGTCACCATGGAGCGGGCGATGCCTACCTGGATCGCCGTTTGGAGCTCCGGAGCGTTGGGCGTTAAATGCCCGTCGAACTTCATAGCTCCAACATCGCTGAGCTGTGGTTTGGAGAGATTCCAGCGCGGGCGGCGCTGAACAACATCGCGGAGTCCTGGGGCCCTTTGCCGAGGGCCACCAGCGTTGCATCTCCGCCCAGCGTGGCCTGCGGACTTCGGGAACCGTGGACTCCAGTAGGAGGTGCCCGACTCGGATGTCCAAGCCGCTGAGGAGGTCCTCCAGTCCCGCCGTCGGACTTCCATCACCGCGGCAATCGGGCCTGAACATCGCGGCGAGAGCGGGGGGGTTTCGGAGCCCCCCCCAACCAAGGGTGGACAACAGAGGAAGACGACTGAATTTTTGGAGCCTTCCCTCACAGTGGGAATTTGATCCCGTTGTGGATGTCTGTGTTATAGACTATCGTGTTATGTGCTCTTTATTATTTATTTGTATGGCTGTATGACGACCACACATTGCACTGTATCAAATGCTCCATGTGACAATAAATGTATCTTATCTTGTATCGAAACATACTGACTAGTCACTTCACTAACCACAGCAACTTTGGAGTTTTATGGACTTTCTTTGATTGCAATGATACTTAGGTTGTTACACTAGTATTACATTTATTAATTGATTGATTTCTTAAAACATTATTATATATTATCAGTGTGTATTGCATTTTAGGCCCTGCAAAGCAGCTGCACGTTACAGGTTCTGACCTCCCCACCATCGAAGGGATCTACAGGAGTCGCTGCCTCAAGAGGGCAGCCAGCATCATCAGAGACCCGCACCACCCTGGACCACACTCTCATTCCACCACTGTCATCGGGTCAAAGGTGCAGGTGCCTGAAAACTGTAATGTCCAGGTTCAAGAACAGCTTCATCCCTACAGCCATCAGGCTATTAAACACTCCAACCTCAAATAAGTTCTGAATTACAATAGACTATTATTGATATTATGACACTATTATTGTTCGTTTGTGCATGTATGTGTGCATATATATATGTCTGGGCTGCCACGTGACCATCTAGAGGCTAACCATAAGACACAAACCCAGGGCTGATCACCCTGTGGTGGGCCTGCCTCGACTGAGGGTGTCTTGTGATAAAACACACAGTGACGTTGAGGTACACAACTGAAGATGTGTCTGATTGGTAGCAAAATCACCTAGTGGTCATCCCCAAGAATGTCAATTGTAGTGAAAAACCTTAAGGATTGTAACATCCAGTCCTACTAATCAATCGATATGTGTGTGTGTGCATATATATATATATATATATATATATATATATATACGCACACACACACACACACACACACACACACACACACACACACACACACACACACACACACACATATGTTCATGTGTAGAAAAGAACTGCAGATGCTGGTTTAAATTGTAGGTAGACACAAAATGCTGGAGTAACTCAGCGGGACAGACAGCATCTCTGGAGAGAAGGAATGGGTGACATTTCGGGTCGACACCTTTCTTCAGACTGATGTCAGATGAGTGGGCAGGACGGAGATAAAATGTAGTCGGAGACAGTAAGACAGTAATAAGAGTCTCGACCCGAAACGTCACCCATTCCTTCGCTCCAGAGATGCTGCCTGTCCCGCTATATATATGTGGGGATGCGTGTATGTACACAAACACCAAACTTTTTGTTCTCATTTATTATATTGTTTACAGTGTACTATGTTTACATATTCTGTTGTGCTGCTGCAAGAAATAGCTCTGTCCCACGGTACGAGTTCATTCCAAGAGCTCTCCCGAGTCAAAAAAAAATTAAGCTCGTGGTAAGCACGGAGAATGAACGTAGCGGGTACGTCAGAGCTCAGGGACGTCTCTTAGCAGCCTTGTAAAGCTAATGGCGGTTGGTACTCGGGAAGGCTCGCTAACGGCAGGTAAGCACGGGAAGACTCGTGAACATTTTTCAACGTTGAAAAATGTCCACGGGAACCCTGAGTACCGACGAGTGGCCATTACCGGAAATCTCCCTAAAACTCTGGAGAACTCTTGGAATGAACTCGTACCGTGGGACAGAGCTTTAAGGATTTCATTGTTCTATCTGGGACATATGACAGTAAAACACTCTTAACGTGAGAATTTCATTACGCTGTATATGAAAACTAAACCTGTTGACAGTCAGAGAAATTTAACAAATATGTAAAATTAAATGATTACTTTAAAAAACGATAACTAGGGAAAAAAATAATGTTAACAATAAACACCAGATTCCCCAGCGCACATCAATGATGCAAACAAAGTTTCAAATTAGTCTCAATCTCTCAGTTACTCTGAAGCTTTTGTGTTTGACACCACATTCACAAATGTCCAGGACCAACAGCAATGTAAATTGTTGAAAACTGCTGATTCCACATATGGTCATCAGGAGATGCAGGAGAGACCCAGCCCATTGGGCCTGTCTGACAGGCGACTTTTGATGTGAGTGCAGGAGACTCTGCACTCGCCACATGGTCGCCACATGTTCGCTGATAGTCTCTGACGAGTCTCTTTCATGGTCGCGAGGAGTTCCCGCATTCTGGGAACTAGTAGCGGCCTCAGTATGGTCGCCGCAGATTTTTAAACATGTTGAAAATTTTTCTGTGACCAAAAATTGGTTGCCATGGGGAAAATCGATATTCCTGTAGTCATAGGTGCAGTTGTAGTGGGGTCGCCATGTAGTTGTAGGTAGTCGTTGGTAGTTTTAGTTAATCGCCTTTGCTGAGCGGGCATTTTCATTAGTTCATTGCGGAAAAAAAACAAGGATAACAATAATGTTAAATGCCCGTCGAACTTCACAGCTGTGTATCTCTGGCTTCTTAATAGTTGTCTCCACTCCTTCTCCCCTCCTCTTCCCCCTTCTCCCCCCATCTCCCCACCTCTCCCCCTTTCTCCCCCCTTCTCCCTGTTTTTAAAGGACTTACCGTACACTGTGCTTTAGCCGTCTTAATTACAGCGCCAACCTTCCTGTTCATCGCCGAGTGTTCATCCGCCGCTTGCCCTGGCCTCCTCCTTTGCAATGTGTTTGTGCGTGCGTGCGTGTGCGTGCGTGCGTGTGTGTGTATGTATGTGTGCAGTTGTGTGCGTGTGTGTTGTAGGTGTCGTTGTACGTTTTGTGTGTGTGGGGTGTGCGTGAGTGTACGGAAAAAAAAAACAAGGTAATGTGTGCCCGTGTGTTCACGTGTGTATCGTGGTTCTTAATAGTGTGCGTGCGTGCGTGTGTGTCTCCCCATGTGCGTGTGTGTGCGTGAGTGTATGTGTGTGTGTGTGTGTGCGTGAGTGTACGTGTGTGTCCGCCGTGCGTGCGTGCGTGTGTGTGTGCGTGAGTGTGTGTGCGCGTGTGTGCGTGCGCGTGTGCGTGTGCGTGTGCGTGCTTGTGTGTGTGTACGTGTGCGTGTGTGTGTGTGTGCGTGCGTGCGTGTGTGTGTGTGTGTGCGTGTACGTGTGTGTGTGCGTGTGCGTGTGTGTGCGTGCGTGTGTGTGCGTGTTCCACTGTGACAGGTGCCGTTCCATTTCCCGGTATTTCAGGCGACTTGACAGTCACTGGCAGTCCGCTGAAAAATCACCTAAGTGGGACAGGCCCATTATTCACTACATTCTTGGTGGAAACTATAACAGACGTCCAAAGTGAAAGTGTGAAGGAAAACATAGCAACAAAGAAACATAGAAAAATGGGTGCAGCAGTAAACCATTTGTCCCTTCGTGCCAGCACCGCCATTCAATAAGATCATGGCTGATCATTTGAAATCAGTACTCCGTTCCTGCTTTTTCCCCATATGTTCCTTTATCCCTAAGAGCTAAATATAACTCTGTCTTGAAAACGTCCAGTGAATTGGCCTCCATTGCCTTCTGCGGCAGAGAATTCCACAGATTCACAACTCTTCACCACACTTCAATTATGCACAGGCGTCCCTCAAAATGAATAGTTTTTCAGCCAATCAATCTCTTGTTTGTTTTGATGTGGGCCACTCGCTTGTTTGTGAGATCATTGACTCTCTTTTGCAATCATCCTGGTAACTAAAAACCTGCCTGTTCCATCAAAGCAATCCTTTGTAAACCTAATAAATGCCTGCGATGAGCAATTTCATTATTTTATTATATTTAGTTACTGTAAAGAAGGCAAAGATTGTTATCTTGTGAGATTAAACCGAATCCTAATCTTATGTCTATATGTACACAAGAATAGGATTCTCTTGCAGATACTATCACACATTTTCAGCTGCAATGTGACATGACAACGCCTAGTGTCTATTATTGCTTCTAAATGGTTCCCAATCCTCTTAAAATTGCAATTTGGGAGCCTGTTTAAAATTACTCCTATATTTTGCACGTACACTTATTAAGTAATTATATGTAATCATTAATTTTTTTTGCTGCTACTATGATGGTTGTTTTGTCAAACACATTTTGAGATCTGCTCTGATTACAATAGACAAATGACAATAGGCCACAGGTGCAGCAGTAGGCCATTCGGCCCTTCGAGCCGAATTGAAGTGCAGTTTCATACCATTTTAAGCAGGGTGCAAGGCCACCAAATTCAAGTGCAGTTTCATACCATTACATGCAGGGTGAAACCACCATAAAACCACACAAACCACCACATAAACACAACATTCACAGTTCAGTAGACATTCAGTGTGTTCAGTTGATTCACAGCTCAGACAGAGTCATGATCTCTCCCTCCCCCATCTTGCTGAGACTGATCCACACCCACACTTCCGGGTTTTATAATTTCTCCCCCCTCCCATCGGAAGGGGCATGGCCTTCATGGCGTGATTGACAGGCGAGAGATTCTCAACATTTTTTAAAACATTAATAACACTTTTATTTTTCATTGATGGGAAGAATCCTCTGAACCTGATGAGCGGAGGGGGACTGAGTAAGAAGGCCAAAAATTAGCCGTAAATGGTAGCGTTTTATCTAAAATCAATATACAGTGCAAACAGGAAGTTGTCAAGTTTCCACCAACAGCCATTTGGAGTGCAGCCTTTCAAAGCAGTTACCAACCACCAATAGCCATTTGCAGTGCAGCCTTTCAAAGCAGTTACCAACCACCAACAGCCATTTGCAGTGCAGCACTTCAAAGCTGTTACCAACCTCCATCTTGCAGATACTGAGTGAGGCACAACACTTCCAGATTTTATAGTACCTCCCGCCTCCCACCAGCAGGGGCAGGAGAGAGAATGTCAATTTTTTAAAAACATTAATAACGCTTTTATTTTTCATCGATGGGAAGTCCTGCGCAGCAGAGGGGGACTCTGAGCAAGATGGTCAAAAATCACAGCCATAAGTGGCAGCGTTTTTTTCAAAAATCATAAAACAGAAAAACAGGAAGTGTTCAAGATCTTACTTTTAGTAATATACTAGACCAAGTGCAGACCCGTTGGGTCTGTTTCCCCAACGGCGTTTGGGGGGGGGGGGGCTGAGGCATCACACTCACATTAACCACCCCCCAAACACACAGGTGGGGGGAGGAGGGGTGAGAAGAGGGGGGCGAGGAGGAGGAGGAAACGGGACAGATTTTGGAGGGAAAGGAGAGTGGGGTAGGGGGTGAGAGAGGGGGATGGGGAGAGAGATGTGGGGGGAGGGGGGGGGGGGATGGGGAGGGAGGGGAGGGGGGGGAGGGAAGGGGAGAGGGGTGAGTGGAGAGAGGGGAAAGAGTGGGGAGGGAGAGTGGAGGGGGAAGGGGGGAGAGAAGTGAAGTGGAAGAGAGGGAGGAGAGAGGGATGGGGAGGGGAGAGAGATGTGGGGGGGAGGGATGGGGACGGACGGAGAGGAGGAGGGAGGGGGTAAGAGGTGGGGGAGAGGGGGGAAAGAGTGGGGAGGGATAGTGGGAGGGGGGAGAGGGGGGATTCTCACACGGGAAGAGATTTTGATGGGCAAGTTTATATCTGTTAATTAAATGTATTGGTCTAACTAGAAATAACTTGAAGCAAGGTTCTTGCGAAAATAGCTCACACAGGAATGGAAGAACAAGTGAGGACTCCAATATGACTTTTGATCAGAGGAATTTCTACCATTTTCTACCATTCTACCATAATTATCCGAAGGGCCTCCACTGAAGTTAACCCATCTTTCTCACTTGTTGGTGCTTCCAGCTGGCACCAAACTTTGATGATTTTTGGGCAAACAGTGTTACCAGGAGTACCTCCAGAGATGATAATTCAGATGTCTCAGTGTGCTGGACTCAATACTCAGCCAGCTTCCTGTTTATATGACTAGCTCCATTATGATGTTAGCACTGCTGCTTCTGAACCTAAGAACTGATTTGAAATTGCTTTGATTTCCGCTATTATTCAGGGACACTTGCAACAATCCAAAAAGATCGATCCAGAACAATAAATATCGCAGGACTGAAACATGTTATTATCATGTAAATTAAACAATGTCACACAGTTAGTCTTCATTTATGGATTAATATAACATAGATCATTATCTACTGGTGGCTCTAACTAGAATATTATGTTATATTCAGAGAAAAACTAATTAATATATTTATAACTAAATGCAGACAAGACAAATTTAGCAAATGCTGAAAGTTTTTTAGTGCAAAAAGCATAAAATGTTGCATTTTGAAAATATTTGTTCCACAGTCTGATCACTGAAATTTTTCCAGAATATCTTTTCATAAATGCATTCATATCTTTTTATCTTTTTAAGAGTGAAGCAAATTGCTCCCTAATGGAAGGAGTTTTAAAGTGCTAATTTTAGAAGCAGATTTGTAGATAATGAGCACTACGTCTGAATTGCAATGACATGCGTAATGCTAAAAAAAGGCTTGACATCATCGAAGTTAATCTTGGCTGCTTTGCCATCTTCATCCTGAGCATATCTTCTCATAAGTCAGATACTAAATGCGTTACCTCTCCAGGATTGCAAACTTGCAAACATTAACACTTGTCATTCCTAACATGTGATGGTGCACAGTTGGCATTGAAGAACCAGATAAGGTGACCTCATTGTGGGTGTGTCTAAGTTGATAGCAGTTGTGCCTTTGATGGAGAAAGCTGTGAATTCAGCCCCACTCCAGGGTCTCGAGCTGAACATCGAGGCTGACATTTTAGTAGTGTACAACAAAAGCATTGATGTAAGCGGTGCCCTTTAAATAAGATAATGCCCAACCTTCTGAAGAGTTTTTTTGGTGTTCACAAACAGATTATCTGGTTGTTATCCAACTATTTCCTTCGCTCCATAGATGCTGCTGCACCCGCTGAGTTTCTCCAGCATTTTTGGGTACCTATTTCCTTCGCTCCATAGATGCTGCTGCACCAGCTGAGTTTCTCCAGCATTTTTGTGTACCTTCGATTTTCCAGCATCTGCAGTTCCTTCTTGAACACATCTGGTTGTTATCCATTGGTCTTAATGGGATCTTGCTGTGTGAAAATTAGGAAGTCAATCTTGCTCCCTTAGGGCAACGGTAAAGTTGCTCCCTGACAGCGCTGAAAACCCGGGTTCCATCCTGACTACGGGTGCTGTCTGCACGGAGTTTGTACGTTCTCCCCGTGACTTGAGTGTTTTTCCCGGGATCTCCTGTTTCCTACCACACTACAAAGATGTACAGGTTAGTAAGTTAATTGGCTTGGTACAATTGTCCCTAGTGTGTGTGGGATAGTATGTGTAGGCGCAGACACGGTGGGCCGAAGGGCCTGTTTCTGTGCTGTATCTCTAAACTAAACAGTGATTAAACTTCAATAGTACTCAATTGATTGTGAGATGTTTTCATCTAACAAGGCAAAATGCAAAGTCAATAAAACCACTTTCAAGAATGACAAGTGAAATTAAAATGTAGACGTTTTGCACTAGAGCTGGTAGTATTGGCACAGGGGGACAGACCTCACTGGCCCTCATTCAGCGACAGTATTAACACCAAGAGCTGTACCACAGAGGTCCAGATACACAGGGCCTATCTTGCTGGCCCTAGTGTGCTGGATCTTAGTGACATAGTCTCAGCAGAACAAGGCTTCTAGTGGCTCAGGGGGAAGACTCATCTCCACAATGTCCTGCTCAACTTTCACGACAGGCTAGGAAAACTCTATTTGATTTTTAATCGTTTTTCAATGCCTAATAGTTTAGTTTAGAGATACATAGAAACATAGAAACATAGAAAATAGGTGCAGGAGTAGGCCATTCGGCCCTTCGAGCCTGCACCGCCATTCAATATGATCATGGCTGATCATCCAACTCAGTATCCTGTTCCTGCCTTCTCTCCATACCCCCTGATCCCTTTAGCCACAAGGGCCACATCTAACTCCCTCTTAAATATAGCCAATGAACTGGCCTCAACTACCTTCTGCGACAGAGAATTCCAGAGATTCACCACTCTCTGTGTGAAAAAGTTTTCCTCATCTCGGTCCTAAAAGATTTCCCCCTTATCCTTAAACTATGACCCCTTGTTCTGGACTGCCCCAACATCGGGAACAATCTTCCTGCATCTAGCCTGTCCAACCCCTTAAGAATTTTGTAAGTTTCTATAAGATCCCCCCTCAATCTTCTAAATTCTAGCGAGTACAAACCGAGTCTATCCAGTCTTTCTTCATATGAAAGTCCTGACATCCCAGGAATCAGTCTGGTGAACCTTCTCTGTACTCCCTCTATGGCAAGAATGTCTTTCCTCAGATTAGGAGACCAAAACTGTACGCAATACTCCAGGTGTGGTCTCACCAAGACATTGTACAACTGCAGTAGAACCTCCCTGCTTCTATACTCAAATCCTTTTGCTATGAAGTGCGGGAACAGGCCCTTTGGCCCACTGAGTCCGCGCTGATGCGCACTAACGTTAAGAAACATAGAAACATAGAAAATAGGTGCAGGAGGAGGCCATTCGTCCCCAATCAATAACCTGTGCCTGCCTGCAACCAGTGGAGATGCCAGGGATTGAACCCGGAACCTCATACATAAATTAAATAGAATTAAAGACATAAAACTGTAGTAAATTGTCACGGTGCAATACTGAATATAAAATACTGAAAACTAAAACTAAAAATGTGTTAAAGTCATATAATTGCTTAAAAACATCAAAGTGTAATGATAGGAAAAGTAACACATTCCTCCTTTCATCTTGATTCTCTACCATAACATTTCCAGTGAAATCAGTGCACCCATTGATCCTGCACCAGGTTTGATGTGATGCATCCCAGAGGATCCTCCAACGGGAAGGATAATGATGGGAACTGAGATCCAGCAAGTCTCCCACTTCTAAAAAACAACCGTGAAGTGGTGCAAAGTATTTCATCACATATATGGCACGTAAACAGCTCGTTCTGCTCGAAGGTAGACACAAAATGCTGGAGTAACTCAATAGGTCAGGCAGCATCTCTGGAAAGAAAGAATTGGTGATGTTTCAGGTTGAGACCCTTCTTCAGACTGACAGTCAGGGGAAAGGGAAACGAGAGATAGAGACGGTGATGTAGAGAGATATAGAACAAATGAATGAAGGATATGCAAAAAGGTTCCGACGATAAAGGAAAGAGAACATTGTTAGCTGTGGGCTAGGTGAGAACGAGTTACAGACAATAAGACTCAACAAGAATACTTTGAAGTTAGTACAGTTTAAAGCAGCATCTGCAGTTCCTTCCTACACTGTTCTTACATAGACTTGCTATGGTCTCAGCAGTGGGATGACTTCCTACGGTGCTGCAACCATTTAGTGATTCTGTGATTCTGCAAAAGGAAATTGATCCCAAATTCTCCATTAGATTTATTAGTGACCAGTTTATATTTATGCTCTAGTCTAATCAGTACGAAGGAATATCAGTCAACAGGAAGTTGTCTTTTAAAACATTGTGAAAGCATCGCAATTCATGCAAAACTGTGAAAGTTGCACAAAAAATGAGCACTTTAATTGCAAAGTTACGAGAAGTTTGTTGCTGAGTTTTTCTGTGTAATGCTGCAGTTATGCTGATATGGTTAGTTTCAGTGACTGATCCCTATTCATCTGCTCTAGCTATACAGCTGTCAGCATTTAGCATTCTTATTGCGATCTTTGCAGCCAGCTTTTAAAGGGACTTACTACAGCCTAGTTACAGCAGGCCACTGAGGGATTGATCTGGATTGATGGGAGAGGTGGGGGGATGTTTCCAAGAGGTCAGAGGGTGAAGAACAGTTTCTGCAAACACTCTCTAAAACTGCAGCGCAGTGCTCTGAGCAGGAAGTTGCCATGGAGACCTCCGTAAGGATATACTATAGATGGAGTCTATAAATGTTTCCACCTTGGGGAAAACCTGCGATACAGTCAAATTCCTGTCCACATTCTACATGTTGTTGTAAGCTGAAGCTAAAGCAGATGAAGTCACTGCTCCTTGAGACCTCCCTAATGTACCAGCCAACAGCAAGCCATGAGATGTGGAAGGGATCAGCAGCCTGGAATGACACCGAGGTTAGGAGACACAGAGAGACCTTGACCCTGAGGCTCATCCACAAAACAGTCAAGCCACATTGCGAGGTCGTATTTATAATCCGTAGAGGGGTAGACGAATAATATAGTTTGCGTTAAACACAGAAAATGGCGGAAACACTCAAATGCGGCATATATGGAAAGGTAATGTAAGACGGAATGTTATGCTATTTTGTGCTATACCCATAACCTATATCTGACCAGTCTCATTCAGGTAAAGAAAGTTAATGGCTCAGGTCAAAGATATAAGGGCTTCAACTGGAAGTATTCTTTCTCTCTCCACAGATGCTGACTAATCTGCAGAGTGTCTCTGCAATTTTTTTTTATTTCAGATTTTCAGCATATTTAATTTTTTTAAAAAGTCATTATGTGGCGGAGTTTAATGAAACTGGGTTAGGGAAGACTGGATGTTGTGTGAGTAAAAATATATTTTTTGAAATTAAATTTAAAAATTTTAAAATTTTGAAAGTTGAATTTTGTGGATTGCTCCACAGTTAACATAGCATTCTCATAGAGTCTAAAAGACCTACAGCAGAGAAGCATCCCCTTAGAAGCAGTTTTATATTTTGCAAAGAAAGAAGTGGCAGTGAGGATGGAAATCTCATTAGGTAATGAGATTGGAGTTCGTGACTAATATTTAGTCCTTCCTGATGTTTACTTCCCACCCATGTGTGTGTGCACATTTATCCCACTATGTTACCCTGCTCCTTGCATCAACCATCTCCAGTCCCCCAATTCCCTCACATACCCCATCCTCCCTCTATCCCCTAACCCCTTCCACCCATATCCCTTCCTCTGACTTTATATTTCACTCTTCCCTCCACAACAGGTACCTTTGAGTTAGCCTTCATCACTATCTGTGAATCAATCCCATGCCACCCTTACCTATATCCACCTGTCATTGGTGTAGGAACGTACTGCAGAAGGGTCTCGAACCGAAACGTCACCCATTCCCCCTCTCCAGAGAAGCTGGCTGTCCCGCTGAGTTACTCCAGCATTTTGTGTCCACCTATTATTTTCCGGGCTTTCTCCTTTCCAGCCCCTCCCTCACCCGCTCAACTCTAATCAGTCAGAAGAAGGGTCCCGACTCAAAAGGTTGTCAGTCCATTCCCTCCACAGTGCTGCCTGACCTGCTGAGTTCCTCCAGCACTTTGTATTTGGCTCAAGATTCTAGCATCTGGAGTTCCGGTGGGCGGCGCGACTCTCGTCAGCAGCGGCCTCTGCAGTCCGTCTGCGTTTTTATTATTTTTTGTCTATGTTTCTATGTAGTTTTTCAAGAGTGTGTGTGTGGGGGGGTTGGGGTTCTAGCACTCTCTCTGCGGAGACCCGACCTTTTCTTTGTCTCCCCATTTAATGGGGCTGCAACGAGGAAAGGAAGGGAGGTGGTGCCGACGTTTTGGGACTGAGAGTCAGGGGAAAGGGGAGCGCTGAGATAAATATGGTGATTGTAGCAACTGCGGGTCTGGCGGACGGTGGCACCGGGAGCCCGCGGGTCCCTGGATACCGCTTTTCAGAACAAATGAATGAAAGATGGAGTGCAAGACCGCCCCGCGCGGCTTGGAATAACAATGATCAAGGAAAGACGGACCCCCATAAAGGTCCAATTGTTGGCTGGGGGCTTGATGATAATGAGTTATGTAGAACATAAAGTTCTGAGTTATGTTTTTTTTGGAGCTCTAGTCTTGTTTATGTGGGGAGTGGTGGGGAGGGGGAGGGGGAAAAAGCTTTTCAGGGTCCCTACCTGATCGGAAGGGGGCTTTTCTCCGAGCAGCACTTCGACCCGTCCTCGCGGCCTACCAGAGGGCCTAGAAGGGCGTTTCCTGAGGGGACCGGCCAGAACCTCAGCTTCGGCGGCGGCACAGCGATGGAGCACTATCGCGGAGCGGGCGATGCCTTGCCGCGCTGGAACTCCGGTGAGCTGGGACCGGCGATAAAAACATTGCGGAGCTGCGGGTCTGTGGAGCGGCCAGCTGCAGGCGGCAGTGCTGAACTTTAACATCGGGAGCCTGGGATCTCGTGCCGAGATCGCCAGTGGTGGAGCTCCATTGAACGCGGCCTGTCGGCTTCGGAAGCCGCGGTCTCCGGTAATGGAAGCCGCCATTCCAGGTGTCCAAATCCGTTGTGAGGATTCTCCCGACGCCGGAGCACCATCATCCGGCGAGAACGGCCTGGAGCATCGGGCCGCCGTAGAGGTGACTGTGGAGGCCTCAATAGGCCCGACTATGGGTGGACATGGGGACGGGGACTGGACTTCGTGCCTTCCCTCATAATGGGAACCATTGTGGTGGATGTTTTAATGTTTAAATGTCTTTATTATTGTTATGTTGTTGTATGCTTTTTTATGCTTCAATGGCAATACACATTTCACTACACGAATTGGCGTATGATAGTAATAAGGAACCTTTGAACCTTTGAGACCGTGAAACCCAACAGGATGACAGTGAAACTAGTACAAAGACTAGGATGGAGAGAGAGGTCAAGCAGGGCTACTTGAAGTTAGAGAAATCAAGATGTTATAAGGTTGTAAGCTGTCCAAGCAAAATTTGAAGTGCTGTTCCTCTAATTTGCATTTGGCCTCACTCTGACAATGGAGGAGGCCCAGGACAGAAAGGTCAGTGTGGGAATGGGAGGGGGAGTTAAAGTGTTTAGCAACCGGGAGATCACGAAGGCCAAGATGGACTGAGACAAGGTGCTCAGCGAAACGATTACCCAGTCTCTACTTGGTCTTGCCTCCCGTTTCCTAGCTCTCAGTCTAAAGAAGGGTCTCGATCCGAAACGTCACCTGTAACCTTTCTGCAGAGATGCTGTCTGAGATCAGCTGAGTTACTCCAGCTTTTTGCGTCCATCTTCGGTTTAAACCAGTATCCGCAGTTCCTTCCCACACAGATGGAACTTTGGCAGTGGCTCGTCTTTAAAGGAGAAAGCAGGAATTTAGGAATAGGAAATGTGTCTCGTGCTCAGAGTTACCAACATGTTATCTTTCCTTTAAATGTGTAGGAATTTGTGTCTATCAGAGTGAGGCCCAGCGCAAATTGGAGGAACTGCACCTCATATTTCGCTTGTGCAGCTTACAACCCAGAGGTGTGAACATTGACTTCTCTAACTTCAAGTAACCCTTGCTTTCCCTCTCGCTCCATCCCTCCCCCATCCGTTCTCCCACCAGTTTGACTGTCCTGATTATATTTTATCTTTGTATGCCTCGTTGTCACCCTCCCCTAACTAACAATGATCTATTCAATATTTCCTTGAACTTTGTCCCCTTTAATCTCTCGTTTCCACACATTATCCTTCTACATTTCTGTCTCCCTCTCCCCTGCCTCTCAGTCTGAAGAAGGGTCTCGGCCCGAGCTATCTATCCAGAGATGCTGCCTGTCCCGCTGAGTTACTCCAGCATTTTGTCTCTATCTCTCTTGTGAATCCCATTCTGTCCAGCCACATTGCATCCACGCTAATGTGTGTGCCGTGTCAGGGCGTTTCCTTTTTAAGAGCAGAGTGTACATTTCCTCTTTAAGAGTGCGTTCAGTTTTGAGCATGTCCAATATCTCGGGTGTGATAATAAACACAGCTGCAATGTTTACACTGTGCTTAGCATTGATTCTGTAAAAGTAATCGCAATTGCAAGAGTTGAACCATGGCCATTTACACATGCCTTCAGTTCCTAACGCATTTGTGTTTGTGGCCGTGTTTCTGCTTCTATTTCTGTAGCCGAGTGAGGTGATGGGGGTGGGGGGGAGCTGTGATCAGTGTTAACCCCGTAGCTCCCACCCGCAGTCCGACTCGCAGCTGCACTAGTGTTAAGAAAATGAACGTGACGACAGGATACTGAGTGAAACACAGAGCAGCAAAGACCAGGCGATGGTGGAGCAGGAATAAGAGCAGGACAAGGACGGACATCCAGCAGCTGTCTGTCTCTTCATCTTTTTATTTTTATTTTAGTTAGTTAAAGTGTTTTGTTTGGAGGTCTAGACTTTTTTATGTGGGGGGGGGGGGGGGGAAGGGGGAAACTACCTTTCAGGGTCCCTACCTGGTCGGAGAGGCAGCTTTTCTCCGGGCTGCAGCTTCGACCCGTCCTCGCGGCCTACCAGCGGGCCTGGAGCGGCGTTTCCTGTCGGGGACCGCCCAGAACCTCGGCTTCGGCGGCGGCACAGCGCTGGAGCGCTATCGCGGAGCGGGTGATGCCTTGCCTGGGTCGCCGCGCCAGAGCTCCGGTGAGCTGAAGATCGCTGAGGAAAACATCGCGTAGCTGCGGGACTGTGGAGCGACCAGCTGCGGGCGGCAGCAGTGCTGACTTTACACCGGGAGCCTGGGATCTCGCGATGAGATCGCCAGTTGTGGAGCTCCAACCGGCGCGGCCTTGTTGGCTTCGGAAGCCGTGGCCTCCACTACGGAAGCGGCCGTTCCAGGGTTCCCAAGCCGCTGTGAGGACTCTCCTGACGCCGGAGCAACATCGCCCGGCGAGAACGGCCTGGAACATCAGGCCTCCGTAGAGGCAACTGTGGAGGCCTCAATGGGCCCGACTATGGGTGAACTGGGGTTGGGGACTGGACTTTGTGCCTTCCCTCATGGTGGGAGCCATTGTGGGGGGATGTTCTATGTGTTTAAGACTCTCATTGGTGTTATGTCTGTATTCTTTTTTTGTGTGCTGCAAAATGGCAAAAAGCATTTCACTTCACTACACCTAGGTGTATGTGAATGTGACTAATAAAATACCTTTGATACCTTTGACATCTGTTGCTCACCAGTGATTTCAGTTACAGTTTAGTTTATTGTCACGTGTACCGAGGTACAGTGAAAAGCTTTTGTTGCGTGCTATCCAGTCAGCAGAAAGACAATACATGATTATAATCGATCCATTTACAGTGTACAGATGCATGATAAGGAAATAATGTTTAGTGCAAGGTAAAGTCAGCAAAGTCCGATCAAGGATAGTCTGAGGGTCAACAATGAGGTAGATAATAGTTCAAGATTGCTCCCTGGTTGTGGTAGGATGATTTAGCTGCTTGATAACAGCCGGGAAGAAACTGTCCCTGAATCTGGAGGTGTGCGTTTTCACACTTCTATACGACTTGTCCTCGATTATGCTGCTGGCATTGCCGAGGCAGCGTGAGGTATAAATGGAGTCAATGGATGGGAGGTTGGTTTGTGTGATGTTCTGGGCAGCAGTGAGGGTCCAGTTATTAATAAGGATTCTTTCGTAGCTTGAAAAAATATTCGCAATATTGTGAAGCATGTTTACCAGCGTTTATAATTCGGTAGCTACCAGAGTGCATTTCCACAACCAGTCCATACAATACAATACAATACAATAATACTTTATTAGCCAAGTATGTTTTGCAATATGCGAGGAATTTCATTTGCCAAGTCAGTCATACAAATAAAAAGCAACAGAACACACAAAATACATTTTAACATAAACATCCACCACAGTGACTCCTCCACATTCCTCACTGTGATGGAAGGCGAAAAAAAAATCTCTTCCCTTCTTTGTTCTCCCGTGGTCGGGGGCCTCGATCCGTTGACGGGACGATCTTGACTCCCGTAGCTGGCCGCAGGCCTCCTCGTCAGGGTGATCACTCTTACATCAGGTGGGGAATCTCAGCTCCCCCGCGCCAAGCAATCAGACCCCGGGTCGGGGCTGGTCAAACCTTCTATGTCATTGGAGCTCCTGACATCCATGGTCTCCCCCGAGACTGCGAGCTCTCGATGGTAAAGTCTGCAGGCTGCGGTTGGAGCGTCGATCCCAGGCAAGGGATCGGCTCCGATGGTCAGCCCCGTGCAGGCCTCCAGCTCCAAGATGTTAGGCTGCAGAGTGACCGGAGATACGGCCCAGAAAGTAATCGCATCTCCGGCAGGGTAAGAGATTGAAAAAAAAAAGTTTCCCCCAACCCCCTCCCCCTCCCCTACATAAAACAAACTGGCGAACATTAAAACAAACTTTCAAAACACACTAAAAATAACAGAAAAAAGACAAAAATACAGAAGGACTGTTGGCGAGGCTACCAATTGTATGGCACCCCTGGTGAAATACAGTGCATGGGGTGGCGACTAGCATTCAACACGGGGCCTGGGGGAACTCAGCGAGACAGGCAGCATCTCTGGAGAGAAGGAATGAGTGACGTTTCGTGTCGAGACCCTTCTTCAGACCATGTTGAGGTCCTCGTGCCATTGTTTTAATTGGCCTGATGTTAGATGGAGAAGTTGGTGAGTGTGGAAAAGTCATGAGTGTGATGAGGAAGCATTGTCAACATCAGTAAAGGGCAAGATGTGAAAAAGTACCTTTTCCTTTGGGTACTTTTGCTGATTGAATGCTGGGAGAACGGATGAAGATGTTGATGCATTCATTGTTGGCAGGAGGAGTGACAAGCATGAGGTGGGCAAGCGTTATAATTTGGGTTTTAGTTTTTCATCTGTATTTTTGGCTCAAATTAAGGTGAGTTTTAGAATCATGAAAAGATGGAGAGCATGGAGACTAGCATTTGGCCCAGTGACCATCAAGCACCCATTCACATTGATTTTGCACTAATCCTATTTTATTATTCGAATATTCACATCAAGTCCCTGCAGATTCTATAAACTCATCTGCGAGGGATTGATTGGGCTGATCAGTGATAAATCCTTTATCAGTTGGATTTACAAGCAGATTTGTCGCCAGTGGCCTAAAGTAGTTTGATGCAATGTTGCTGTTTGTCTGTTAATAAATGCTCAGCTTCACAAACCCACAGTCATGGCGGAGTGGAGATCGGAGTGATGGTCTCAGGCGCCCAAGGGGACAGTGTTCTCTTGCACTCCAGTAATGTCAAGAGCCAAGAGAGTTAAGAGTGTTTTTTGTCATATGTCCCAGATAGAACAATGGCATTCTTACTTGCAGGTGGACAACATTGCTGTAGAAACTCAGCGGGTGAGGCAGCATCTATGGAGCGAAGGAAATATGCAACGTGTTGGGCCGAAACCCTTCTTCAGACGAAACGTTGCCTATTTCCTTCGCTCCATAGATGCTGCCTCACCCGCTGAGTTTCTCCAGCAATTTTGTCTACCTTCGATTTTCCAGCATCTGCAGTTCCTTCTTGAACATTCTTACTTGCAGCAGCACAACAGAATATGTAAACATAGTACACTGTAAGCAATATAATAAAGTTCAGCGTGCATATATACCCGTACTCACAATCACACAATCACACACACACACACACACACACACACGCACGCACACACACACACACACACACACACACACACACACACACACACACACACACACACACACACACACACACACACACACACACACACACACACACACACACACACACATATATATATACTAGACTAAGTGGGACCTTGAGTCCCAGCATCACATGGGAGGCCTGGTCTCCCAATGCAACCCATTCCCCCAATGCAACCCATTCCCCATTGCAATATTCCACCACTCACCTGTTCCCCCAACACAATGGGGGAGGGGTGGTGTGGGGGAGGGGGGCGGTTGTAAGGAGGGGGGGGGGTGTGGGGGAGGGGGGTGTGGGGGTAGGGGAGGGTGTGTATGTGAGAGGAGTGTATGGTAGAGGGGGGGGGGGGTGGGTGTGGGAGGGGGGGAAGGGGGAGGTGTGTGGGGAAGGTGGGTGTGGGGAGAGATGGTGTGGGGAGGGGGGTGTGGGAGTAAGGGAGTGGGAGGGGGGAGTGGAGGAGTTGGAGTGAGACGGGGAAGGGTGAGTGCAGGAGGGGGGGAAGGGGGTGTGCTGGCTCAGCGGCTCCCAGTCCTGGCCTCGGCTCCGAGCACACTCTCCGGTTCCAGGACACTGGCTACTGTCCTGGGCGTCTGTCGCACTCAGCGGCGCCCAGCACTCATCGACTCCTGGCTCGTCTTGGTCGTTACCGCCGCTGCCCACGGAACACAGTCAGCCCCCGCCCGCAGAACACAGCCAGTCCCCGGTCGCGGAACACAGCCAGTCCTCTCACTCTGCTCACTCCGCTCCTTCAGCTTTATTCTCACCACCGGTGATTGACAGTGGGTGCTGGAAGGGGCTTCGTCGTCCTGGCGAATGACAGACAAATAACTTTTGTAATATTTCACCGATCGGAATAAAACCTGATGCACTTGCAGCACAGGAGAATGGCGAGTAAGGTGGCAAAAAATCGTAGCACTATCGGGTACCGTTTTTGCGCAAATTTAAAAATAATGCAAACCGGAAGAGGACAAGATGGAGTTATATGTATATAGATATATATATATTTACACACATACACTGACACACATATATATACATACATACATATGTGTATATATATATATATATACATATACATATATATATATATATATATATATATATATATATATATATATATATATATATATATATGTATGAATGTATGTATGTATATATATATACACACACATACTCAAAAAACATCATATGTCTGTATGTTCCTTCCACACGCACACAACTCACCCACCAACTCTGGTTGGATACTGTCAGCTTCCAACCACTATCCTTCTCAACCAATCTCATCTCCAATATATTCATAACCAATAAACATGATTGAAAACCAATCTTAGAGGAATGGGAGACTTTTAGAGATATTTACGAGCTTTAGAGTGGGCTTGTCATCCAAGCCCACTGGATGACAAGGTCCTTGGATGGTACGATGATTTGAAAGAGGGAAGCTTTGTGAGAGATGAAGAGCATGCTGGAGGTTGCGGGGTGACCTGATAGAAGTATATAAAATTATGAGAATCAAAGACATTCAGAATCTTTATCACAGGATAGAAAAATCAAATGCCAGAATGCACAGCTTTAAGATGAGAGCAGAAAGTTTAAATGTGTGCTGGGCAAGCTTTTCACACAGAGGGTGGTGCGTGCCTGGAACATGTTGTTTTGATGGTGATGGGAGCAGATACATTAGAGGCATTTAAAGGAGTCATGTACAGGTAGATAAGTGATGGTCTTGACATCATGTTCAGCACAGACCTCATGTTCGGCACATTGATAGCAGGACCTCTGTAGGAGCAGCTGAAAATTGTTAGGAGAAACAAGGTACCCCAGATGCTGGTTTACCACAAGACTCAAAGAACTGGAGTAACTTAGCTTCAAGCAGCATCCCTGAAGAATGGGGATGTGACATTTTGGGTTGATACCTTTATTTAGACTGATGGTAGTGTGTGGGGTGGGGGTGTGGGTGATGGGGGGGGGGGGGGGGGGGGTGGGGGGATGGGTAGGGGGGGGGCGGGGTGGGGTGGGGAGGGCGTGGGGTGGGGGAGGGGTGGGGTGGTGAGGGGGGGGCAGAAAGCTGGTAGAGAGGAGACGCAGGACAAAGTCTGGCAGTTAATAGGTGGACAAAGGCGAGGGGTTTTTGACAGGTCAAAGGCCAGATGTGAAGAAAAGAGGTGTGAGACAAAAGGAATGAGGAGTTGCTAATGGTGAAGACAGAGGAGGGAATGACGCAGGAAGCGAAAATCTGTGCAGTTAAGGAGGGAGGACAAGGGGTACAGAGGGGTCCTGGGCACTTTGGGTCCTGGGCACTTTGCGGGGCACTTTCTGCAATGATGTCCTGATATTATGACAAGTGACCTTCAGCAACCTTTGTCCAACCAAAAACTCCATTGGCTGATAGACACAAAACGCTGGAGTAACTCAGCTGGTCAGACAGCATCTCTGGAGAGAAGGAATGGATGATGTTTTGGGTCGAGACCCATCTCCATTGGCTGAAGTCAATAGATAAGATTGCTGATTGATATTAAGTCGATTGAAGTCAATCAAACAACCTCGTCTGTTGACCTCAGCCAATGGAGTATTTTCCTCTCAATACCCACTGATTCCACATTTACCGGGGCTTCTTAATGTCGCACTCAGTCGGAAGTTGCTATGTTGTCAAGGCCATCACTCTCAACTCAGTGTGGAATTCAAGACTTTGGTCCATGTTTTGAACAAAGTTGCAGTGAGATCTGGAGTCGAACGGCAATGGGGAAACCGACTGTGCAGTGGTGATGTGCAGGAAGGAACTGCAGATGCTGGTTTAAACTGAAGATAGACACAAAAACCTGGAGTAACTCAGTGGGTCAGACAGCATCTCTGGAGAGAAGCAGATGCTGTCTGACCCGCATCATGAGAGACCTCTTCCACCCCTGCAACAGACTGTTCCAGCCGCTACGGTCAGGCAAACGCCTCCGTTGCCATGCAGTGAGAACGGAGAGGTTGAGAAGGAGTTTCTTCCCAGTGGCAATTCGGACTGTAAACGCCTTTCTCACCAGGGACTAACTGTACAGAACGTTTTTCCTTCTATTATTTATTATGTAAAATAATATGTGTGTTATGATTGTGTTTATAATTTGTTTGGTTGTTTTGTTGTTCCGCGAGCATTGCCACTTTCATTTCACTGCACATCTCGTATGTGTATGTGACAAATAAACTTGACTTGACTTGACTTGAGAGTTAATCCATCTTTATATGCCTATCTATGCATTGGTGAGTGGGTTATTGGCAAGTAAGTGCAGCATGCCAGCATTGCCTGCGACAGCTTCCTTCACTGTGATGATGATTGGAAGTAGATTGAATGGAGATTAATTAGTTTTGGATTGGATTTTTCCTGCCTGTTATGAATAGGACATTCCCAGCCAATTTTCCACACTGTTGGATGGGCGCCAGTGGTATAAGTGTACTGGAACAGCAAGGATCAGCTATCAAAATTATACTGCTGTCCAGTAAGAAAGTGGCAAATGTAAGGAATGCTTCAAAAATACTTCCAAATGTTTCCTTTCAAATATGTGGATTTCTTCATCATCACAACCATATTCCATTCAGTTTTTAATCAAGTTTTATCAAGCAGCGCAGGAATGAAACCAACATAACGGCATTAACGTACAAGCACCTAGTTCCCCTTCTCATTCACACCGATATTTTTGCAGTTCAATTTATGTAACTTGATTGTAATCTAGTTCATTTATTTTGCCAAATAATACTAACGATTCTGAAAAATTAAATTAAAAAGCTTTCTTGTAGCTGTGTCTGTCGGGAAGTTTCCTGGTGTCAGTATTTGTCGTGGCTTGTCTAACAGTTTAGTTTAGTTTAGTTTAGAGATACAGCGAGGAAACAGGCCCTTCGGCCCACCGAGTCCATGCCGACCAGCGATCCCCACACATTAAAGGGCCTGTCCCATTGTACGAGATAATTCAAGAGCTCTCCCAAGTTTAAAAAAAAACCAAACTCGTGGTAAGTGCGTAGAATGTACGAAGCGGGTACGTCGGAGCTCGGGACGTCTCTTAGCGGCTCATAATGCTAACGGCAGGTACTCGGGAAACTCGGTAAGCTCGTGAAGACTCGTGAAGATTTTTCAACAGGTTGAGGCTATTACCGTAATTCTCCGAGTTCGAATAAGGTCAGACTCAGGAGAACTCGTGAATTACCTCATACAGTGGGACAGAGGCTTAACACTATCCTACACACACTAAGGACAATTTACACTTATACCAAGTATACTATCCCCAGCCAATTAACCTACAAACCTGTACGTCTTTGGACTTGTGGGAGGAAACCGAAGATCTCGGAGAAAATCCATACAGACAGCACTTGTAGTCAGGATCAAACCGGGGTCTCCTGCACTGCAAGCGCTGTAAGGCAGCAACGGGTCCCAACCTGAAACGTCACCCATTCCTTCTCTCCAAAGATGCTGCCTGTCCTGCTGAGTTACTACAGCATTTTGTGTCTATCTTAGGTGTAAACCAGCATCTGCAGTTCCTTCCTACACTTGCAGTCTTCAGGATCCTTATGTGTTTCTTAATTTGATGATGATTTGGTTTAGTTTAGTTTAGTTTAGAGATACAGCGTGGAAATAGGCCCTTCAGCCCACTGAGTCCGTACCGACAGGCTATCCCCGGACATTAACGCTATCCTAGGCACACTAGGGACAATTTACATTTATACCAAGCCAATGAACCCAGAAACCTGTACGTCTTTATAGTGTGGGAGGAAACCGAAGATCTCAGAGAAAACCCACGCAGGTCACGGGGAGAACGAACAAACTCTGTGCTGACAGCACCCGTAGTCGGGATGAAACCCAGGTCTCTGGCACTATAAGAGCTGTAGAAGGGCTTTATCACGGTGCGACCTGAAGCAAGACTTAACAAGAGTTTAACATCGTGGGAACCTTCTGCGATAACAGTACGGCATTCGTGGACCACCGAGGACCTCCGTGGCGCTAACATCAGGTAGTCGTGATACTTTTTGAGGTCGGGAGAAAATTCAAACATTTTTGAATTTCTCCAAGAGTGCCAAATTTTGCAACATTGTTTGAACGCAGTGGCCCGTGCGATATCCGTGCGATATCCGTAATAACTCCTGCGGGTACCGTGGGAACTCCTGCGAACGGTAAACCCGGAAGCCTGACAGAGGGGACATAAGGTGAGGTTAAATAAATATATTTTTTACTATCAGATTGATGTCTGCAACTCTTCATTAACACATCACTACAAGCTGTGTTAATGAAGAGTTGCATTAATAATACATCACCAAACAACATTTGTCTAAAAAAACACAGATTATTCTTCAGCTCATTAAAGAGCTCGGGTGAAAAAAACCAATATAGTGTGTGACACAAAGTAACATCATTTGTGCCACGTGATTAACTACACTACAGTCCACGATGTTCATTCACGATTAACGGGAAAGATCGGGAGACGGACAAGTCACTCGCAAAAATGACAGAATTGCCGAGTACCGTGGGAACTCTTTATCTACCTCCCGCTATATCATGCGGAACTCTTGCTGGACCATGACCACTTCACTCTGGTGACATCTTGCATCAGGTCGCACCGTGAGAACTGGCCTTAAGGCACACCACCGTGCCGCCTTTTGATGTATAGATAAGTGCAATGTTCTCACCGATTATGTCTTTGGTTAGCGATCCAGTGTTGAAATAGTTAACTCCGCATGAGATGATAGTGAGGTCTCCGCACAACAGGATTTTGGCCAGCGATGCAGAGTCAGAAGCTTGTTTTATTTCTCTTCTGAGCTTTGTTCCAATGGAAATGAAACCCGTGGGCGATATAGAACTGGCTGACAATTCACTATCCGTCTTTTGTTATTATACAAATCAAAATCTACCTCCTTATCTCAGGCCTATTTCTTTGTCAGGGTTACGTGGATGGAAAAACAGCAGAGGTCTCCCTAATTGTGGCTAAAATTGATCCTTCAAACAACTTTATCAACTAGTCATTTATCTTATTGATGTGTTTTGGGACCTTGCGTAAGAATAATTATGATTTTTTAAAAATATCTCAGCTCCGTTGATTAAGTGGGAAGGGTTTGGGACATCCAGAGATTGCAAAAGTTGCTATTTAAATGTAAGCTGTACAGAATACATGTAATTCTATTTCTATTTAATACAGAAATAGATAAAATTTGTATTTATATTTATACATTTTAAATAAGTATGTCATGTTTTATACTTTGGCTATATAACGATGTATTTTATCATGCCAATAAAGTTTTTTAAATTGAAAATTGAAATTGAAATTGAATATAGCTTGAGAGGCAGCTTCCACCTGAATATCTGATATTACTATCTAGCCTGACAGGTTCGACAGAGAATGCCCTAAAACAAAAAAAAAAGCTGACCTTCAAGCTACTTGGTTCACGGGAATGCAATCGATATCTAGAATAGATGTCTGAAGAAGGGTCTCGACCCGAAACGTCACCCATCCTTTTTATCCAGAGATGCTGCCTGTCCCGCTGAGTTACTCCAGCATTTTGTGTCTATGTTCGGTGTAAACCACCACCTGTAGTTCCTTCCTACAGGTATCTAGAATAACTGTGTACACGGGATATGATAAATCTTTATTTATCCCAGGAGGAAAATTAATCAAATTGGAAACAGTCATAAAAACATAAAATAAAGGAGGGGGGTTGGCATTGGGGCAAAAAAGGGGTACTTTATAACTGCCAGCGTCCTTTACTCTTTGTATATAAGTATGCAGAAGAAAGGATCTCACTGTGACTTTCACATGTAAAAGTTTCTAATCTAATCTAATCATAGGGTTATACAGCATGATTCTTCATTAGTAAGGATATCAGGGGTTATGTGGTTGTGAGGGAATGATAGATCAGCCATGATTGAATGGCAGAGTAGACTGGATGGGCAGAATGATCTAATTCTGTTCCTTTATGTCTCTCCTAATTCTGGAACCTTTATGTCAGACCACACCTGGAACAGCGGATGCAGTAGATGCAGTTGGAGGTTCTCCCCCATCCTAGTTCTCCAACCCGTCTGACTGTCCTCCTGATTACATTTTATCTCTGAGTGCTTCGTTGTAACCTTCCCCTAGCCACCAATGATCTATTTACATTTTCCTTGTGCGTCATCCTCTTTGGTCACTCATTTTCACACCTTATCCTTCCATATCTCTGAGACTCCATCTCCCTGACACTCAGTCGGAAGAAGGGTCTTGACTTGAAACGAGGAACGGAGGCGAGGAAACACTTTTTCTCACAGAGATTTGTGAGTGTGTGGAATTCTCTGCCTCAGAGGGTTGTGGAGGCAGGTTCTCTGGATGCTTTCAAGAGAGAGTTAGATAGGGCTCTTAAAAATATCGGAGTCAGGGGATATGGGGAGAAGGCAGGACGGGGTACTGATTGGGGATGATCAGCCATGATCACATTGAATGGCAGCGATGGCTCAAAGGGCCGAAAGGCCTACTCCTGCATCTATTGTCTATTGTCCATTGAAACATCACCCATTCCTTCTATCCAGAGATGCTGCCTGTCCTACTGAGTTACTCCAGCATTTTGTGTCTATCTGCGGTTTAAACCCGCATCTGCAGTTCCTTCCCACACATTCTAGCAGTTGTAGTTCTATTTAAGTCAATCTTAGCAAAATAGAGGTGTTCTCACTCTAAAAAGCTTGCTTTCCAATCGGATCAGATGATACTACACTTAAATACAATCAAATTAAAACACAATAGCTGGTGCAAAAGGGAAGGTACAAAGTGAGGAATATAACTCTTAGCGTTGTGATGCAACAGTTCCATACACAAAGTCCAATGTCTGCAATGGGGTGGAGGTGAATCGAACAGAACCCTCGCTAGCGGAAGGACCATTCAGAAGCCTGGCAACAGAGGGGAAGACCCCTTTGAATGGGGACGGGGGGGCACCTGTTGAAATGTCTTATAATTGTCGTGATTGTACCTTCCTCTTCCACTTCCTCTGGCAGCTCGTTATAAGTCCCTTTAAAATTGTTCCCCTCATACCTAAGCCTATGCTCACTAGTTTTAGATTCCCCTTACCCTGGGGAAAAGACTGTGGCTATTCAAAGTTCAAGTTCAAATGTATTTGTCACATGCTCCATAAGGTGCAGTGAAATGTAATTTACATGGAGCGTTACAATTAAAAAAGGACACAATACACGACATAATTCAGCACAGACATCCACCACATCATTCTTCACTGCGGTGGAAGGCAATACAGTTCATACAGTCGTCCTCCTCCTCCTCCCTTGTTCACCCGTGGTCGAGGCCCTGACCCTCCGTAGTCGCCACTACGGATGTCCCGATATTCAAGCCCTCTGGTCGGGATAGTCAGAACGCTGACGTCAGGACAGGTCGAACTGGAGGCCCGGAGCTCCCAAATCGGCCACCTCCTTACCAGAGATGGCGGCTTCCAGATGTTGTCGGCCGCAGGCCGGCGGTCGGAGCTCTTCTCCGGTGACCCCGGCGAGGTATCACCTGCTCCACGATGGAAGGTCCGTTCCACACCCGCCACCAGAAGCTCCACAGACGGAGGCTCCAGGATGTTGTAAGCCGCATGCCGGCGGTCGGAGCTCATCTCCAGCGACCCCCGGCAAGGGGGTCCGCGATGTTATAAGTCCCTGCTGCGCCGCTTCTGAGGCTCTGGGCCCGACTCCGGGAAAGGGCGTACCAACCCAGGGGGCAAAGAAGCAACAAGGAGGAAAGTCGCCTCTCCGTCGAGGTAGGTGCCTGAAAACGGTTTCCCCCTATTCCTCCCCACCACCCCCCACACAAGACATACAGAGAAACACTAAAACATACTTTTGGACAAACTAAAAAAGACAAAAGAGTCGAAACAACTAACCCGCTGTAGGCGAGGCAGTGGACTCGCAGCACCACCGACCCTATCTGTGCCCCTTTTATGTACCTCAATAAGGTTACCCCACGGTCTCCTACTGGTCAGGGAAAAAGACCCAGTCTTCTCCTATAACTCAAACGCTTTGAACTCTGCAGCATCCACGTAAATCTTTTTGGACCTCTTTCAGTGTAATGATATTCTGAATGCGGTCTTACTAATGTCTTATACAGATGCAACATCACATCCTAACCCTTGTACTCAATACCACCTCTGATGAGGGCAAGTGTGCTAAATGCCTTCCTCCTCACCACCCTGTCTACCTATGTTGCATCCCTATGTATCTAGGTCACCAGACATCTCAGGGCCCTACCTTTTATTGTGGAAACCCTACATGTTTTGCAACTACCTCTCATTTATTTGAAATAGGCCGGCACGATGGTGTAGCAGTGGAGAGACTGCCTTACTGTGCAGAGACCTTGGTTTGATCCTGGCTACAGGTGCTGCCTGTACGGAGTTTGTACGTTCTCCCCATGACCTGCGTGAATTTTCTCCCAGATCTTCGGTTTCCTCCCGCACTCCAAAGACGCACAGGTTAATGGGCTTTGCATAAATGTAAAATTGTCCCGAGTTCCTAATGTGCAAACTCGGTGAGCTGAAAGGCCTGTTTCCTTGCTGTATCTCTACACTAAACAAAAAATTAACTAAAGTTAAACTATCTTCCATTCCTTGGCCCACTAGTCCAATAGATCAAGGACATGTTGTAATCATAAATCATCTTATTCACTCTCCACTACAGCACCAATTTAAGTGCAATTTGCAGATGTGCTCATCATGCCACCTACATTCACATGCAAATCATTAATATAAATATAAAACAACAGTGGGCCTGTCACGGATACCAGTGGTATACCACTTGTTACAGGCTTCACAAACCAACTTCCCTTCTATTGACTCCATTTATACCTCACGCTGCCTCGGTAAGACCAGCAGCATAATCAAGGACGAGTCGCACCCTGGCCACCCACTCTTTTCCTCTCTCCCATCGGGCAAAAGTTGAAAACGCACACCTTCAAATTCAGGGACAGTCTCTTCCCAGCTGTTATCAGGCAACTGAACCATCCTACCACAGCCAGAGAGCAGTCCTGAACTACTGTCGACCTCATTGGTGACACTCGGACTATCCTTGATCAGACCTTGCACTAAACGTTATTCCCTTATCATGTATCCATACACTGTAAATGGATCGATTGTAATCATATATAGTCTTTCTGCTGACTGGTTAGCACGCAACAAAAGCTTTTCACTGTACCCGGTACACGTGACAATAAACTAAACTGAGTGAAAGTAAACTAAACTGCCTCCAATTGAAAAAAAATCTTCCAGCACCATGTTCTTATTATTCGTACTTATTTGGTAACTCAAATTTCACTGTACCAATCGATGCATGTGACAATAAATGTAAATTTGAACGAACTACTATCCAATTGTGTATGCCATTGGGTTGTTTGCTCTGGATCCCATATCATCTAACCTTCCAGACCAGCTTACCATGGGGTACCTTGTAAAAGGCCTTGCTTTAAGCCATGGAGACAAAGCCTACTGCATAGATCTCATCAGTCTTCTTGGTCTTCATATCTTCAAAATAGTCAATCAAATTTCTCACACATGATGCTATGCTGATGATCCCTAATCAGCCCTTGCCTTTCCAAAAACATGTGGATCATATCTGTCATATTGCCCCCCCAGAAACGTACCCACCACTGTTGGTCTGAAGTTTCCAGGCCTTTTCAAAATGGCTGCACAATATTAGCCATCCTCCAGACTTCCAGCAGCTCACTGGTGGCTATCGATGCTACAAATATCTCTGGCAGTGGCCCAGCACTTTCTTCCCTGACTTTCCACAAAGTCCTAGGATACAGTCAGTGTCCACCGTGGGAGATAAGTATGTTTTGGACGTGTCATATACATATCATATTAGAAGGAAATGATGTAGGATGGGAAAGCAGGCACAACCTCAGAGTAGGATGAAGTGTTTTAGAAAGGGTTTAAACAACATCCGAAGACCAAAGATAGACACAAAGTGTTAGAGTAACTCAGCGGGACAGGTAGCATCTCTGGATAGGAGGAATGGGTGACATTTCGGGTCGAGACTCTTCTCCAGAACAAGGGTCTCAACCCTTCTATCCAGAGATGCTGCCTGCCTGTCCTGCTGAGTTACTCCAGCATTTTGTGTCTATCTTTGGTGTAAATCAGCCTCGTGGTTCCATCATTGTAAAGAGTTCAAGTCACCCACCGTATCTTTACTACTTCTTTATTAATACTACACACACAGACTGCTTCTCATAGCTGTTCGTGGTCTGTCACCGAAGCTAGAGAGAGAGAGAGAGGTGGGGAGGTTACAATTATACTAGTGATATGGGGAGTGGTTTAGTAGTGATGAAGTCATTATGTTAAAGGCACATGCACAACCCTCTACAATCATACACCCAACTTCCATGGCCAGTTGGTGATGTGTTCTCTTCACTAACACAAGGAAGCAGCCAAAGCCAAAATCTTCAGTCCCGGGAATGAATGACAAAGATAGAAATTTACTGCGTTGAAAAGCGTACAGATTACTAAAAGAATCAGTGAAGTAAGAACTGACTGTAAATGGCCTGTCCCACCTGTGCAACTTTTTCGGCCACTGTCATAGGTTGTTGCAGGTTGCCGTAAATTTTCAACATGTTGAAAATCCAGCGGCGACCAGAAAGATGCTCCGACTCTTTGGGCGACTGAGGACATTATTCACGACCATACAGGCGACACCCTGGCGACATGTCACGGGCTGAAGCCTGTAAGGTCGTGAATAGTCGCCCAAAGAGTCGTACCTTGTTCTGGTCGATGCTGGATTTTCAACATGTTGTAATTTTTCGGCGACCTGCAACGACCTATGACAGGTGCCGGCAGTCACCGAAAAAGTCGCGTAAGTGGGACAGGCCCAGAAGAAGCAGGAATAGGCTGTTCGGCATCTTGTGCTGATCAATAAGGTAATGCTGATCTTTAAACTCTGAACAACCTTTCTGCAAAAAACCCATATTCTATGTCTCACTTAATACATAAAAATCTATTGATTTGGGCTTTGAATATATTCCATGAACGACTCTCAGAGACTTCTCTGTGCTGAACGGCCAACCTCACACCATGACCATGAACAATGGTTTTAGAAATATCCTCACCACATCCGTCCTGACGAGCCCTATATGAATTTTAAACCTTTCATAGACATTGCCCCACATCTTTTAAACCTCAGAGAACATCCGCCTAATTGCCTTAATTTTTCTGCATAACAAACTAACTGTTCCATTAATTAATCTGGTCAACATTCTCTGCACCCCTTCTGTCACTTCTTTAGGTAGGGAAACTGGACCCAAACTAGATAGGTTCTCATCTGGGTCTCAATGTTATTCGAGCAAGATATCTCAAATGTTCTTGCAATGTGGTAAATGTACCAAAGAGAGACACAAAAAGTTGGAGTAACTCGGCAGGTCAGACAGCATCTCTGGAGAAAGGGAATGGGTGACGTTTCAGGTTATTTGGAACTTTTCAGACTTCTCATTTGCCTTCTTATAATTGCTTGCTTAATGTATTCTATTTATTTTCCTTGTTTTCTAATAAAGTGTATGATCTCAGATATTATCACGTTATACTGCACCTGCTCATTCTATCCCATTTAATAATCTATCTATATACTCCATCACCCACCCCTCCACCAACCTCCCTAATGGAAGCCTTAATGCCCTTACCCAAAGCATTGCTCTAGATTGGGGACTGCAAAGGCCTTGGTACTGATCCCAGTGGCTCTCTATTAGCTGCAAGCTGTCAATAACCAATTGTACTGTCACCATACTGTGATGCACAACCAGTGTTCAATGCATGCTGGAATGTTACATTCAATATTGTGTGCTCTAATGCGGTCGGTCCAATCTCCTGAACAGAGCATCATCGAAGGCACTTTGACAGCACCAATGTACCACATCTGCTGGAGTTCCCTTAAGTGGCGGGCCTGACTTGCCCATGGGGACCCACATCCGAGGAGGTCTCACCAGGAGGTCCCATCACATAGGCCCGGCTCACTCACCACAGGCCCGGCTCACTCACCGGGAACCTGCCCGAGGGCTGGTCGGTCGCCGGGATCGGGTCCTCGCCCGAAGGCTCGGCAGACGGTGTAACCGTGAGGGAGCTGGAGAAGTTGGATGAGAGCACCAAGGACTGGTAGGAGGGTGAATCAGGGCAATGCCTCTAGTGCCCCAGGGACACAAAGATGGCCAAGTGAGGAGAGGAGAGGGACATCAGTTCATGGGAACTGCTCCAGTACATCGAGTGTGCATTTTTTGGACTTTGAATAATGGCGGCAAAAATGGTGGCATGCACAAAATGAATTTCACTAATAAAGCACTATCGACTATTCTGATATTATACCATCAAAATATTCCATCTGATCTGTCGAACTTGTTGTCTCTGCATAATCCAAGTGTCCAGACCCTAATTCCTTAATAATAGATTTCAGCATTTTCTCTGTTGATGACAGCAGGCCATCTGAACTATTCCTTATTTGCTCTTCCTCCCTTCTCAAATAGTGTAGCCACACTTACAGATTTTGAGATTTATTCTGGAATCAGTGGAATTTTAGAAGATGACTTGCAGCACGGTGGCGCAGCAGTAGAGTCACTGCCTAATGTAGGTATGTTGCAAAACCTACCTGAATCGTCGTTGACAATCTGCCCCAGCCCGTGTGTATGATTTTGGCGCTGTTTAGAGGGGGCGGGTTTAAAACGCGATTTTTACTAGGCTGTTGCAATCGAAAATGTTCAGCCTAGTAAATCATTAACGAAAAATCGCTGAAAGACCCCGTCGCAAAAGGTATTATTAGTTTTTATGGCCTTGTATAATAGTTATAGTAGTTTAAAAATCACTCTCTCAACCCGCAACCTCTCGCAGCCCCAGGGTTTTATAAAGCAAACAATTAAAGGTATGTACCTTATTTTTACATTAAAAGGGGCTTCTTAAGATCCCTGTATTTAAAGTTTTCTATAGCGAGTAGCTCATTTTGGGCTCTTTATATCCCGCAGTATTTTTCTGGGCATTTGAGGGCACAAATCCAGCGCAATGTGAACGTTCTAAACCAGCGCGTTCACAGGAACCCACTAGAAAGCTGATTTAAAATGGACTTTAATTTTCAGCAATTGAACACTAAATTCCTTCCATTTGGCCTATAACTTAATGTAAATGAGATTTAAAAATCATGTTTTATTGTGAATTATTTGTGAATATTATTTGGACACTTAGGCTATTTAAAAATGTTAATCATTTATTAAGAAATGGATAGATGTTTAGATCTAGTAATTGAAGTTTGAAATTAGCTACAATTGGGTAACTAACTAATTATATGCTTTAATTTCAGGTCATCCAAGTAAGATTATTTTATCTGAAGAAGGGTTTCGGCCCGAAACGTTGCCTATTGCCTTCGCTCCATAGATGCTGCTGCACCCGCTGAGTTTCTCCAGCTTTTTTGTGTACCTAAGATTATTTTATATTTGTTTCAGAATGGTTCAATCTATGATAACTGAAAATTTCATTCAGTTCCCTTAATTTTTAAGATGGTTATGGGCTTTTGACTGTCCACGATCACAGCTTTTTTGTTATGTCCATAGAAAATCAATAGGGAACAAGATGCTAATTTCCAAGTATGAAAATGGCCATAACATTTTTATTACTTGAGATATGAAAGTGAATTAGGTGTCAAATTACACTTCTTTTTATGCTTTATCTGATGGGATAAATTACAGACTTGATTTTTTAAATCTCAAAATTTTGTAACATTGCTACCTAATGGGCCTGTCCCACAGGCTATTTTTAGGCGACTGCCTGCGACTGTCATTGTCGTAGCAGGTTGCCAAAAAAACAGCGACTGGACCCCCTTCGACATAAAATTCGAAATAGAATCATTACTTTAAAAGCAGAAAAAACCTGGTCAGCACCGGCGACAGCCTACGTTACCTGGCAACAACCTACGTTACCTGGCAACAACAACTACGTTACCTGGCAACAACCTACGTTACCTGGCAACAACCTACGTTACCTGGCAACAACCTACGTTACCTGGCACCAACCTACGTTACCTGGCAACAACCTACGTTACCTGGCAACAACCAACGTTACCTGGCAACAACCAACGTTACCTGGCAACAACCTACGTTACCTGGCAACAACCTACGTTACCTGGCAACAACCTACGTTACCTGGCAACAACCTACGTTACCTGGCAACAACCTACGTTACCTGGCAACAACTACGTTAAACTGGCGACAACTACGACAGCATCTACGTCAGTAGAAGTCAAAACCACTGTCGCCAACTGTCTCCAAAAATGTTTCAATAAGTTGAAAATCCAGCGGCGACCTGAAAGACGCTGCGACTCTTTGGGGGACTGAGGAGACAACTCACGACCATGTGGCGACAGCCTAGTCACCGGCAGTTGTCTAAAAAAATCTCCTAAGTGGGACAGGCCCATTATAGCGGCAGAGACCAAGGTTCAATCCTGACCTCCGGTGCAGTCTGCACGGAGTTTGTATGTTATCCACGTGACCTGCATGGGTTTTCTCCCAGATCTTCGGTTTCCTCTCACACTCCAAAGGCGTACAGGTTTGTAGGTTAATTGGCTTGGTAAATGTAAAAATTGTCCCTAGTGGGTGTAGGATAGTGTTAATGTGCGGGGATCGCTGGAATGTGCGGACTCCATGGGCCGAAAGGCCTGTTTCCGAGCTGTATCTCTAAATTAAAATAAACTAAACCATGCCAACCATTCACTTCCACTACCTCCAAAGCAGATTCCTTGGAGGAGGCCCAGGACAGAAAGGTCGGATTCGGAATGGGAGGGGGAGTTGAAGTGCTTAGCCACCGGGAGATCAGGTTGGTTATTGCGAACTGAGCGGAGGTGTTGGGCGAAGCGATCGCCAAGCCTGCGCTTGGTCTCACCGGTGTAGAGAAGTTGACACCTGGAACAGCAGATACAGTGGATGAGGTTGGAGGAGGTGCAGGTGAACATCTGCCTCACCTGGAAAGACTGCTTGGGTCCTTGGATGGAGTCGATGGGGGAGGTAAAGCGACAAGCGTAGCATTCCCTGCGGTTGCAAGGGAAAGTACCAGGGGAGGGGGTGGTTTGGATGGGAAAGGATGAATTGACCAGAGAGTTACGGAGGGAGCGGTCTCTGCGGAAAGCAGAAAGGGGAGGAGATGGGAAGATGTGGCCAGTGGTGGGATCCCGTTGGAGATTACGAAAATGTCGGAGGATGATCTGTCGTAATATATCGATGTATTAGCAGCAAATGTATATGTATATATTGATGCAGAGCAGCAAAAACAGAGTATACAACCATACATCTATTGGTAAATCCGCCAGGAACTTGCCAGTTGGACTTTGTGCTATTCACAATGCACAAGATCCTATGATGACAACACTACCAAAAATATTTAGCCAACTATTCGCTGAGATATATGTTAAGTCAGCAATTATTAAGAATCTGTCTTGACCCTGATGGTTTAAACAATGACACACAGGTTACTCACTGCCCTTGGACAATTATAAAGGAATGACTTCCATTTATTATTACTTTTCACATTCTCAACACATCCTGAGGTTTTTCCACAGCCAATGATTTACTGTGAAGTCAACTCGCTTTAGTTTTCTGGCAACCATTTCAGCCAATCTGGCAACACAAAATGTCACAATCTATGATTTATTCCCTGCTTTTTGTGCTGACTCTTGACCAATAAACTAGTCGCGGCAAGAAAGCTGCTGCTTTTCAAATAGTGTGATGTAATCCATTGTGTCCAATGCCAGGATCCACCACCTGCCCTTAATTTTCTGATTACAAAGTGAGAACACCTCGATCTTGCTGAGATTGACTTAAAAAGAACTACAAACGCTAGAATGTGTAGGAAGGAGCTGCAAATGCGGGTTTAAACCGAAGAGAGTCACAAAATGCTGGAGTAACTCAGCGGAACAGGCAGCATCTCTGGAGAAAAGGGCCACATCTAACTCCCTCTTAAATATAGCTAATGAACTGGCCTCAACTCCCTTCTGTGGCAGAGAGTTCCAGAGATGGGTGACGTTTCGACCCTTGTCCTTCCCTCCCTAACATCGGGCAAAATGAGGCCCTTTTTCAGGTTTCTTGAAGAACTTCTTCTGAAGCAGGGTCTCGACCCAAAATGTTACCCATTCCTTCTACCAGGGGATGCTGCCTGTTCCGCTGAGTTACTCCAGCATTTTGTGTCTATCTACAAATGCTGGAAATCTGAAATAAGTGACGGGCCTTCAACCTGAAGTTTTCGTTGGTTATCAATCAGTAAAATTTTCAGTAAATTATCTACAGTTTAGCCACCGACAAATGGAAATGGATAAAGAATTATGAATCTTGGTGTTCCCTGTAAACATTGACTTGCCTCTTCTTCATAGGCAGTCCCTTAGCATAACTAGTCACTAGTTTAGTTTACTCAAAATTTAGGAGAAACTCAGCGGGTGCAGCAGCATCTATGGAGCGAAGGAAATAGGCGACGTTTCGGGCCGAAACGTCGCCTATTTCCTTCGCTCCATAGATGCTGCTGCACCCGCTGAGTTTCTCCAGCAATTTTGTGTACCTTCGATCTTCCAGCATCTGCAGTTCCTTCTTGAACACCAGTTTAGTTTAATTGAGTTTAGAGATACAGAGTGGAAACAGGCCCATTGCCTCACCGAGTCCACGCCGACCAGCGATCACCCTGTACACTAACACTATCCTACACACACACTAGGGACTATTTACAATTTTACCAAGCCCATTAACCTACAAACCTGTACGTCTTTAGAGTGTGGGAGGAAACCGGAGCTTCCTGGAAAAAGCCCATGCATGTCACGGGGAGAATGTAGAAACTCCGTACAGAAAGCACCCGTAGTCAGGATCGAAACTGGGTCTCTGCCGCTGTAATGCCACAACTCTACCACTGCACCACCGTGCCGCCCCCACATGTTTCCATTGTGATTTTGTGGGTCCTGAGGAGACTGACGAACCAATGAGCAAAACACAACCTGTGCCACAGGTGCCTGATGAAGTGGGTGGGTGTGTAATTTGGAAAGTGGGTGAGCTCTTCCCGCTGCATGCTGAAGGCTTGTGTGTGCTCCTGTTGCATGAACTCGAGGTTCTCAATATTATCCCAAATGTCCCATCTTACTTTGAACAGTCATGGGCCAGATATACATGTATCAGTGGGAATTCTAGTGTTCTTTTCAACGAGCATGCATTTCACAGTCATCTCAGCCACATAAATCTTCCAGTCTAAGATATGACATTGAAATAATGAAAGTTGTTACAGGTGTGATTCAAATTTGGAAAGGAGCAAACATACAAATAATGGTGAGGAGGTGCAGATTTTTTTTTTGATGTGCAATTATGAACATCTTAAACGGGGAACTGACTAAATTGTATACACACGTCAGCCTTGTCCCCGGTATTCTCTTATACTTCTGTATCTCTGCTAGATATGGTCTCTTCAACTGCAATATTGTTGTCAGTGGAGGCAAAAAACTGCAAGTCAGCAAGATAGAAACACCGTGGTAGAAGATGTTTAAGAAATAACTTTCCTTCGCTCCATAGATGCTGCCTCACCCGCTGAGTTTCTCCAGCATTTTTGTCTACCTTCATGGTAGAAGATAATCAGATAACCCTTCCCATGATACGCTGTCTACTGATAACAAGTGTAATGTTCTAAGTGACGAGAGCAAAACTGAAAAAACCCATTTCTGCTTTTTCAAGTTCTCAGAGATTCTATCGTGCGAATGTGTGAAATATTATATATGAACACACAATGACGATTATCATTCATGCATGTTGGAGTTGGTGCCAGTGAGGCTTTGGTCTATACAGAACCCTTTTTACAAACTGCATAAAAGTTATTAAAGTGTTTGAATTTTGTTTCTCTGCACCATGGGAAGGAATCAGAAGGGTCATAAAGTCATAAGTGATTGAATTGAATTGAATTGAATTGAATACCTTTATTGTCATTTAGACCATACGGTCTGAACAAAATTTCGTGCCTGCAGTCATACATACAATCATACAATAATAAACAACACTAAACACAAATTAACATCCACCACAGTGAGTCTTAGAGCTGCAGACTCTTCCCTCCTCTTCTCCCTCTGATTCCCCACCGGGCGATGGTACAAGCAGTCCCGCGGCTCACCGAACCCCGCAAACGGGCCGGCTCAAACACCGCGGCCCGGGGTGGTTGAAGCTGCCGCCCTCCAGACCAACGGACGCAGCCGCTGGCCCGCGGCTGAACCCCGGACTCAGGTCACCGCCGTCAGAACGCCGTCCCAGCCACCGGAGCACCGTTCCAGCCCCGAGCCGGATCGCCCTCACGTGAGTGCCGTTCCTCCCTCGAGCTGGGCCGCTCCGACGGGAGCACGATTCCTCCCTCGACCTGGGTCGCCCTCACGGGAGCGCCATTCCACCTCGAGCTGGGCCGCCCTCACGGGCAGAATAAGGCCATTTGGCCCATCAAATCTACTCCACCATTCAATCATGGCTGATCTATCTTTCCCCCTAACCCCATTCTCCTGTCTTCTCCCCATAACACATGACACCCATACTAATCACGAATCTATCTATCTCTGTCTTAAAAATATCCATTGACTTGGCCTCCACCACTTTCTGTGGCAAAGAATTCTACAGATTCCTCAACCTCTGACTAAAGAAAATCTCCCTCATCTCCTTCCTAAAGAAATGAGCATGGTTTCAAAGATCAGCCAACTTTAGCAAGGGAAATGTCACAATTCATACTGACAAACTATTGCTACCCCTGTCACTATGTATCAGCTGTCTAGTTTTGAATTTAGATATGTACAAACACCATCACAGCAATTAAATATTTTTAAAATGCAGTGTAGAATGGAATAAAATGCAGTAGATTCTTTTTGCATAGCATAGTTCCCCAAATATCAGTGCTATAATTAACACATACAATTCTTTCAGTGCTATAAGTTGCTATAATCTTCTATACATCTATCATATAATATCATATACTTATTAAAAGCCTGATCTTGTACGTGTGTATATGTGTATATGTGTGTGCATATGTGTGTGTATATGTGGTTGTCTTTACATCTTCGCAAAAACACTACGCTGTACCAATTACATTTTTACATATTCTGATACACATTTTTACCCTCGAGGCAGAGACCATCTTCACTGAACATTTTATGCTTTATTTCTTGACTTATTCTCAACTTATTACTGATTAAAAGTTTTAAAAAATCAAAAGACTTTGAATTTAAAACGACCAGCTTCAACTGATGACATCACAATGGCTCGGCTAGCAGTGGTCAGCTTCACTGAAGATTTCATCCTATATTTGACGTTATTCATGATTAAGGTTTTAAATATGCCAACTTTATCAAGATTTTTACATATTTTGATTCACATTTTTCCCCTCTAGGCAGAGATCACCTTCACTGAACATTTTATGCTTTATTTTCCGACTTATTACTGATTAAAGTTTAAAAAAATCAAAAGACTTTGAATTTTAAAAGACCAGCTTCAACTGATGATATCACAATGGCTCAGCTAGCAGCTTCACTAAAGATTTAATCCTAGATTTCACGTTATTCGCGATAAAAGCTTTAAAAATGCCAACTTTCACAAGATTTTTACTGTTGAAATCATTCCTGCCAGCTTCCACACACTTCGATCCAATGTTGCAACACAGGAACACTCTGAACTTTTCACCTCACAGGAGGGGAGGGCAAATTGCTTTTGCAACACGCAGGGCAAGTGCAATTGAGGGCTACGGGTAGGGAACGGGTGCGTTGGGGGAGCAGACCCAATGGGTTTGCACTTGGTCTAATACCTAACTAAAACTATAACTAAAACGGTAAGCGATAATGCTACGATTTTTCACCAGCTCACTCGCCGTTCTCCTGTGCTGCGAGTGCGCCACGTTTCGTTCCGTCTTTTCTCTGAGCTCCCCCCACACACCCCTCCCGCCCACACGTCGGCGCGGCTGTAGCTGCTGGTGTTTCCGGGCCGAACCGAGGCCTGGCTCTCAGGGCGCCGATGGCTGATGCTCCTCCGGGGCACGCAAAAAGGGAGAGGAGCGGCAACCTCGAGATTCTGGGGAGGGAGAGTGGTGGAGGAGAGGGTATAGAGTGAGAGGAGGGGAGTAGGGACAGGAGTTTTGGAGGGAGGGATTGACTGAGGGTAGACGAAAGGAGAGGTGAGGGAGTGATTGGGGAAGGGTGCGAGGACAAGAAGAGGGGGAGGTGAGGAGAGAGAATGAGGGAGGAGGGGGAATAGAGGTAGAGGAGGGGGGAGTAGAGAGGGGGGCAGTTGGGGAGTTAGCGTGTTGGGAATAGAAGGAGAAGAGGACAGTGGGGGAGGTGAAGAGGGATAGTAGGGGCATAGGGGAGGTGAGGAGTGGGGGAGGTGGGGGATAGTGGGATAGGAGGGGGTATGGAGGGGAGAGGATTTATGGAGGGAGGGAGGGAGGAGATGACTGAGGGTAGGGGAAAGGATAGGGAGAGAGGTGAGGGAGGGATTCGGGGAGGGGAGGAGGAGAGGGGAAATAAGAGGGAGGGTGGAAGAGGGGGAGAGAGTGCTTGGGATGAGGGGAAATGAGCTGCGCCTGTGCAGTTGGGGGCTATGGGTGAGTGGTGGAATATTGCGTTGGGGGACCAAGCCTCCTGTGTGACAGAGACCCAACGGGTCCCACTTAGTCTAGTGTTGACTAAACACTGGAAGAACTCTGTAGGAAAAAACTGCAGATGCAGATTGACACCGAAGGCAGACACAAAATGCTGGAGTAACTCAGCGGAACAGGCAGCATCTCTGGATAGAAGGAATGGGTGACGATTCGGGCTAGACCCTTCTTCAGACTTGAAGAAGATTCTCGACCCGAAATGTCACCTATTTTCCCTTTCTCCAGAGATGCTGTCTGTTCCGCTGAGTTACTCCAGCTTTTTGTGTCTATCTTCTTACTGGAAGAACTCACCTATTTTGTCCAGAGCAGACCTTCGTGTCAAAACTGTCAACAGTTTGTGTTGGAGGGAACCGCAGATACTGGTTTAAACTGAAGATAGACACAAAAAAGCTGACATAACTCAGCAGGTCAGACAGCATCTCTGGAGAAAAGGAATAGGTGACGTTTTGGGTCGAGACCCTTCTTCAGGTGTGAAGAAGGGTCTCGACCTGAAACATCACCTACTCCTTTTCTCCAGAGATGTTGTCTGACCTGCTGAGTTACTGCAGCATTTTGTGACTGTCAACAGTGTTCAGAGCCAGCAAACCATACATTTATTCAGCGCTTTTATTTAGACATAATTTGAAGGGCTATCATAGAAGATTAACATTGCAAACTCAATCATTTTTACTTTGGATGTGAATAAAGATATTAAGATATTAAGGATATTAAAAATTTGAAGTGTGGTATTTTAGTGAATTCAGTTCAATGTAAGGCAGTTTGGTGACTAATATCATAGGACTATAATATTATACTGCTTGATACAGATTAAAGGTGTAATAATCTCAAAAAATATTCCCTATTAACATGAGAAACTGCTTTGCAATCGGCACAAGCAAACAATGATTTGGAAAGTGCTCAGCTCATTTTGTGCTATACCCGACAGCCACCAGAGAGAGGAATTTTACATTAATGCAAAAAATTGGATAAAGAAAATAGATGTTAAAGATGAAATACTTGTCACAGTCTGCCCTCTCCTCATTCTCATCCACTTCACCTCCCGGTACTTTTCCACCGGTCCCTCCTTCTCCTCACCTGCCTGCCTGCCACTCCCTTCTCATCAGCCCAACTCTCCTCACCTGTTGCACTCAGTTGCCTCTGATCACCTATTAACCCGGTATATAGACTCTCCTCACCGTTCACACAGTGCCAGATTGTTCTCAGCATTCATGCAAGACTCTCCAGCGATTTCCCGACTGCCTACACGGATTCGAACCTGCCTGCCCCTGACCATTCCGTCCTGTCGTCTTCCCGGATATCACCTCAGCCTTCTGTCCCCGACCACGGCCTTCGTCCCGTACCTCCTGGTTTCTGTCTGCCTCTCTCCTGGGCTGTTTGGTGTATCCCTGCAACGGCTCCTCAACTTCCTGCCTGGCTACAACTCTCCTTTCGTCTGTCCCTCGCTGGTTTGTTTGCATCGTGTGTTGGATCTCCTGGTTACCGGACCTTCCGCTACCCCGACTACGTCTCCTGCCTGCCCCTCTTCCGAACCCTCGCTCAACCCTGAGCCTCTGTGTGAGTACGGTGTACCCATTCCTGTGTTTCTACTCTGTGCTGCTATTGGGTCCAAGCTATACCCGTTACAATGCTCCTTTCAAATTCACACACAAACCAGGCTTCTTCCACTTAGTCCAATATTTTTTGGAGGATATTATCTCTTCATCATATGAATTCAGTCAATCACTGCAGCTTTTGGAAGATCTCGTTCCTCTCTGGGAAATCAGGGATCTCTCTGAAAGGATGCTTTTGAGAGGTAAATGTTGATATATTTTTGAAGAAGGACATCTGTTCCATTCCCTGCATCATCTATACATCAGCAAATGGCCATCGAACATTCCACATTGCATCATAGATTGATGTAGGAATATGTTTAAGAGTAAATATTGCAGACCAACGGACAACAAGAAATGGACAATAACACATCAGTTACATATATTGTTCTCTTCCCAACTCACATGGCTGTTGAATCAGATGAGGTACAAAATGGCAACAGCCCAATCATCATCTGCAGTGTGCGATCACCTGAAGCAAATTGGACCCCGAGTATGTGAAAGGTGAGGATCCAGAGATGGAGGAACATAAAAAGTTGATCGGCCCACTTTAACAGCAACAAGTAGCATGTCCTAAACAGGGCCTACTATCTACCTCTTTGGAGACCCTCGGACTATCCTTGATTGGACTTTGCTGGATTTACCTTGCACTAAATATTATTCTCTTATCATGAGAGAAACAAAAACATCTCTGGAGAGAAGGAATGTGTGCCCTTTCGGGTCGAGACCCTTCTTCAGACTGGTTAGCGTTAAGGGAAACGAGAGATATAGACAATGATGTAGAGAGATAAAGAACAATGAATGAAAGATACGCAAAAAAGTAACGCTGATAAAGGAAACAGGCCATTGTTAGCTGTTTGTTGGGTGAAAATGAGATGCTAGTGCAGTAGTTCCCAACGTGGGGCATACGCCCCACAGGGGGGCAATTTGATTTTTAAGGGGGGCAATTGAGCGCGACTGAGGAGGTCTGGGTCCAAATTTTCGATTTTTATTTTTTTGGATTTTCCATCAGGTAAACATATGTAGCTTATGTTTCAGATGTTATTTTGAGTAAATAATTTTGTTTGGGTAAAAAAGGTCTTTATTGTGTAGTTATTACAACCAAGGTATTGGCGTTTTAAGCTTCTTCAGCTGAAACGGAGTTCACTTTTTAAATGATAAGAATTATATATCACCACATGGGGGGGGGGGGGGGGCATCAGGATTTTAGAGGTGATTAGGTGGGGCATGGCCAAAAAAAGGTTGGGAACCACTGTGCTAGTGTGACTTGGGACGGGGAGGGATAGAAAGAGGGGAAATGCTGGGACTACCATAAGTTAGAGAAGTCAATATTCATACCACCCAAGCTGCCCAAGCAAAATATGAGATGCTGTTCCTCCAATTTGCGTTTAGCCTCACTTTGACAATGGAGGAGACCGAGGACAGAAAGGTTTGTGTGGGAATAGGAAGGAGAAAGTGTTTAGCAACCGGGAGATCAGGTAGGTTCAGGCGGGCTGAGCTAAGGTGTTCAGCGAAACGATCGCCCAGTCTAGGTTTGGCCAGTTCCTTCCTACTCATTCCCTTATCATGTATCTATACAATGTAAATGGCTCGATTGTAATCCAATCATGTGTCGTCTTTCCGCTGACTGGATAGCACGCAACAAAAGCTTTTCACTGTACCTCGGTACACACGACAATAAGCTAAACTGAACTGTGAGCGTCAGGTACATAAAACATTAATCGGGGTTACGTGGTAGAGAGGGAGCAAATTACAATGCAAGGTTGGGTAAACTAGACGTAACTAGAATTGTTTATTTTTTGAGGTTCTCACGTATATCTTTGCCCTTTCCTCCTGTTGCATGTGCTCTTTGATAAAGACACAAATCAGAAACCATCTGCTGGAGAGAAGTGTTGTGAAATCAGATGGAAAATATGTCCTCTTATGGAGGGACGTCCTGTTACAACTGATGCACTCGTGGTCACCCAGCACTGAGGAGATGAGGCCTTTTGAGGAGATATGGTTTCCATGCATTGGGTTGCCCCTGCTGGCCTTAGCACAGCCCCGAGATCATTATAAAGGACTGGATTAATTTAGTCCCGGTATAAAGGCCTATATGAGGAAACAGATGCTTGTTGAATGGTGATATACACACTCTCACACTCAGTTCCCTTCATCAGCCACATACTATTAATCAGCTGACAGCTGTTTCCTCCACCACATTCAGCAAGCTGGATTCTGCTGGCATCGGCTTGTGTTTCAGTTATTAGTTCTTCTGAAATCAATCTTGTTTGCTTTGACAATTAAGTTAAAAGTCAGTCACCATGTTTCTCCCCGTTGGCCCAGCTGGCAAAGTGACTACCATCTTCAGCGGGCAGCCAACTCCTGCATGAACTTGACAAAGTCTTCAAGACCAGAGGGAAAGTGGAGTTAAGGTCCTGTCCCACTGTGGCGACCTAATCCGCAAGTTCTGGCGAATTTGCCCTCGACTCGTACTCGCAGGGCGGAGGAGGTCTTCATAACTCTCCTTCATGCTCGAGAGTGGTCTCCGCGTACTCGAGGCCTCAGCTAGGTCGCGACGTTTTTTTCAATATGTTAAAAAATGCCCGCGAGCAAACAAAGCTCGCCATGGAAAATATCGATACTTTTTTTACTCGTAGGTTTAGTCGTAGTAGGTTGTAGTAGGTCGGCATGTTAGTTGTAGGTAATTGAGGGTAGTCGTAGATAGTCTTCATCATAGTCGAAGGGAGATCGAAGGAGGTCGTCTTCACTCTCCACTATTCTGTGTCCAATTTTCCTGAAGTTAGTCGTAGCTAATCGAAGTTGGTCTTCAACATAGTCGAAGGAGGTCTTCTACATAGTTGAAGGAGGTCTTCAACATGTCATTTTTTCAAACTCTTCTAAACTCGCCCAAGTGGGACAGCCACTTTATACAGCTGGAGGGGAGTTTAGTTTTGACACACAGCACGGAAACAGGCCCTTCAGCTCAACACGTCCGCGCCAACCAGCAATCACCCCATACTCTAGCACCATCCTAACACACTGGGGACAATTTACAATTACTCCAAGCCAATTAACCTACAAACTTGTACGTCTTTGGGGTGTGAGAGGAAACTGGAGAAAACCCATGTGGTCATGGGGAGAACGTACAGACTCCGTACAGACAACATCCATAGACAGGAACAAACCCGGGTCTCTGGTGCTGTGAGGCAGCAACTCTACCGCTGCGCCATCGTGCCACCCTGACGTGAAGGGGGAAGACAGCGGCAACAAGGGTAAGCTGCATCCTTGGACTGAGTGAGTTCTGTTTCAAGGAACATGTGGTTTGATGCTGAGAAAGTGAAACTTCTGAAATTTCATTTTAAAATTGCATTTGTGAAGTTTTCACTCATTACTAAAAATAAAATCCATTTGACAAACAAATTAGCAGAAGGGTGATGTCATTTCTAATATGTCACTGCAACAGCTGTAGATAGCTGCCGTGAAACATCTTACAAGACTTATGCTATGTATCTGTGCAAGCAGTTGAAGCACAGAATGATACATAATCCAATGAATAATTCATTCATCCCGTATATTTTCTTTAAGGAATAAGCTCCAGGCTTTACATTTAAATGTTTGTGCAATGTTGGAGTCACTTGCAAACCCAGTGTTTATTCTCCATGTCTATTTGGCCCTGATTACTGGAGCTCGTTAAGCCTCTCCAGAGAAATTTAAGGATATCAGTTCGTTGGTCTGGGGCTATGATTCTCGCTTGAGGTGCGAGTGGTCCTGGGTTCAAATCCTGAACAAGCCCTCCTTCGGTTGGCATGGTGGAGCAGCGGTAGAGTTGCTGTCTCCCATTGTCAGAGACCCTGACCACGGGTTCGATCCTGACCACGAGCGCTGCCCGTGCGGAGTTTGCACGTTCTCCCCATGACCTGTGTGAATTTCCCCCGGCTGCTGCAGTTTCCTCCCACACTCCAAATTAATATAGTTGTAGTTTAATTGTCTTTGGTTGAAATTTTAAATTGTCCCCCCCGTGTGTAGGGTAATGCTAGTATACGGGGGTTGTGTGGGAATCGGTGGACCAAAGATTCCTGCTGTATCTCTGAACTAAACTAAACTAACCTACAATGTTATAGGTCTGGAGTCACGTGTAGTCTGGGCCAGATAAGAGATGTTTATTTTCTGATTGTCAAGTACATCAGCGAGAGAGATAGATTCTTAAAACATGAAACAGTTACATGGTCACACAATTTATTTATTTAGTTGAGCAGATTTAAACATTGAATTTAAATTCCTAAACTTACTTGATGGGATTCAAATTCATTCTCTCGGATCAATAGTTCATGCCTTGGGATGTGGGCCCAGAAATGTAATCGCTCTCTAACTTTGTCCCTGAGTATTGTGCCTAGTATACCATAAGCAGAGGAGCAAGCTAGATGTACTGTTGCTTGGCTTGTTACAATAATGTCATTGAAGCTGTTTGCTGGATGGCAATAGGCCATTTAGCATGTTGTAAATCAGTTAACCATCAGAGCGTTTGTTTTATCGTTTTGTTTAATCTCTTTTCATCTCCCTGTTCTCTGCAATTGTTATTCCTATTTTTAGTTTCCTTTCGCTGACTAGTCTGATATCTAGCAGGCAAGAGATTGTGCACATGTGAATGCTCTGTGCGCAGTTGTGAAACAAGAACCAGCTCCAATGTGTGGGAGGGAACTGCAGATGCTGGTTTATACCGAAGATAGACACAAGAAGCTGGAATAACTCAGCGGGACAGGGGGCATCTCGGGAGAGAAGGAATGGGTGATGTTTCGGGTCGAGACCCTTCTCCAGACTGAGAGTCCGGGGAGAGGGAGATATGGAGATATGGAAGGGAAAGCTGTGAAAATGAGAGATCAAAGGGGATGAAGTTCAAGGAAAAGGGAACGAGGGGAAGGTGACAACAAAGTATACAGAGATAAAACGTAATCAGACTGGTCATTGAACTAGGAAGGGGAGGGATGGAGAGAGAGGGAAAGTAGGAGTTACTTGAAGTTAGCAAAGTCAATATTCATACCCTTGGATTGTAAGCTGCCCAAGCAAAATATGAGGTGCTGTTCCTCCAATTTGCGCTGGGCCTCAGTCTGACAGTGGAGGAGGCCCAGGACAGTAAGGTCTGTGTGGGAATGGGAGGGGGAGTTAAAGTGTTCAACCATCGGATCTGCCCTGTATGCAGCTCTGATACAAGAGGCTAAAACCAGCACTAATGTGTCCAGTCTAGAGGAGCCCCTGCTGCCTTTTGTTACCCAAGAGAATCAGAAAGGTTAGCTGGACTCACCTGAGCTTCACTGTACACTTGGTCCACATGCTACACCACCCTGCCGTGTGTTGGCCAGGTCAGATCCAAGGCTGGTTGCTGCTCAGTATGTCCAGGTAACCCCAGAAGAGGAGAAGGTACGTACAACAAGTCTGATCAGCAAATAAACAAACTTGCCACAGTGAATCCCACCGCAAATTGGAGGAGCAGCACCTCATATTTCGCTTGGGTAGTTTATACCCCTGCGGTATGAACATTGATTTCTCCAATTTCAGGTAGTCCTTGCTTTCTCCCTCCTTCCCCTCCCCTTCCCAGCTCTCCCACAGCCTACTGTCCCCACCTCTTCCTTTCTTCTTCCTGCCCCCCCCCCCCCACCTCCACATCAGTCTGAAGAAGGGTCTCGACCCGAAACGTCACTTATTCCTTCGCTCCATAGATGCTGCCTCAACCCGCTGAATTACTCCAGCATTTTTGTCTACTTGCCAGGATCAAGTTTTGCTTTCTCTTATATTCCTTTCGGATGCAAAGAAGAATACTGAACATTTTTAGAGGCTCATTTCTTCCTGTTGAATGAAAAATTTTACAATTGCTCGTTCGACAAACATGAGTTCAAATCCTATTGGGCAAGGTTGTGAAAGTAAATGATGATTTGGAGGCTGGGATGTGCAACAGATTAGACACAAAGTGCTGGAGCAACTCAGCGGGTCAGGCAGCATCTCTGGAGAAAAGCTACAGGTGATGTTTGTGAAGAAGGATTCTGACCCAAAATGTCACCTGTTCCTTTTCCCCAAGAGATGCTGCTTGACCCGCTGAGTTGCTCCTGCACTTTGTGTCTATTTTTGGTGTAAACCAGCATCTGCAGTTCCTTCCTACACTGTGAAATATTAATTGGGTTAGTTACATATATCACAATAGGGACACTGGTTCTACCTGGTTTGGCCTTTGTCTGCCTTTTTCCCCACTATATAACTGACTCCCAACATTCCCTAATTCTAATTCATCATTCTCTAATAACATTCTTTTATAAACCTACTGACTCCCACAGCTATCTAGACTACACATCTTCCCACCCTATAAAGACTCTATCCCCTACTCCCAATTCCTCCGTCTACGCCGCATCTGCGCCAAAGATGAGGTGTTCCATACTAGAACATCCGAGATGTCCTCATTCTTTAGGGATCGGGGGTTCCCCATTTCTATCATAGATGAGACCCTCTCACTGGCGTCTCCTCGGTACCTCGCAGCTCCGCCCTTGTTCCCCCTCCCCCTGGTCGCAATAGAGACAGAATCCCCCTAGTCCTCCCCTTTCACATCATCATCCACTGACATTTCCACCACCTCCAATGGGATCCCACCCATGACCCACATCTTCCCATCTCCACCTTTTTTCACTTTCCGCAGAGACCATTCCCTCCACAACTCTCCGGTTAACTAATCCCTTCCCATCCAAACCACCCCCACCCAGGTACCTTCCCCTGCAACCGCATGAGATGCAACAGCTGTCTCTATACTTTCTCCCTCGACCCCATCGAGGGACCTCATGTTACGCAGAGGTTCACTTGCACCTCCTCCAACCGCATCTACCGTATCTGTTGTTCCAGATGTGGACTCCTATATATCAGCGTGACCAAGCTCAGGTTGGGCGATCGTTTTGCTGAACACCTCCGCTCAGTCTGCCTTGGCCTACCCAATCTCACGGTTGCCCCCTCCCATTCCCACACTGACCTTACTGTCTTGGGCCACCGCCATTGTCAGAGTGAGGCCCAATATAAATTGGAAGAACAGCACCTCATATTTCTCTCACTTCAAGTAACTCTTGCTTTTCCTCTCTCTCCGTTCATTCCCTACCCTAGTGGTTGTACTGGTTTTATCATCGTCCTGTTGAGTTCCTCGTTTTCACCTATCCCACAGCTAACAATGGCCCATTGTGGGCCCCACACTTCCTTGATTATCGCTGCTTTTTGCATATGGTCCATTCATTTGTCCTGAGTACCATCTATACCCTTCATGCTCAGTCGGAAGAAGGGTCTCGATACGAAACACTTATTCCTTTCCAGGGATGACCCGCTGAGTTACTCCAGCCTTTGGTGTCTGTCTGTGCATCTGCAGTTTCTCCCTACACATTCCCTTATATTTTCCCAAAGGGGCTAGACTTGCTGCTCTGTCAGATTGACCCAGACTCTACGAGGAAACTAAGAAACAAGAGACAAGATGATCCAAGGAACTTGAGAAATAGAGGCTGGGGGAGGTGATTTGGTTTCTTGTGCCATGTCCACCAGTCATTGCAATAATGGCAGACTTTTTACCTCATTACCACTTTCCCACATTAACATCATAGCCCTTAAGGGCCTGTCCCACGGGCATGCGACTCCATGCGGCGAGCGCGACTTAACGTGGTCGCTTGAGCTGTACGGCCTCGCGGGGCCGGTCCCACTTTGATCGCCGGAGCCATATGGAGTTATGTGGGTCTGGTCCCGACATCGCGCGGGGCTCCAAAAAACTGACACTGTCCAAAAATTCCGCGCATCAACGGCCTGTCGGCCCGCAGCCGCATTGAGGCCGTACACAGCGTCTCGACGGGCGTATGCAGCGTCTCGATGCCGTACACAGCGTCTCAACGCCGTATGCAGCGTCCTGACAGCGTACGCCTAGCGCATGGAGTTGCGCGATGACGTCACCGCCCGGCGTGCCGTTGTGTGTTGATGTAACTGAGCGACGTCCAAATTCAGTCGGCCCGCCTCCTGCCCAGCTGATTGGTGAGTATGATGTCGGGACCAGCCCTGCACAACTCCAGATGGCTCCGCGGTTGGAAGTGGGACCAGCACCGCGAGGCCGTACGCCTCAAGCCACCACGTTTGGTCGCGCTAGACGCATGCAATCGCATGCTGGTGGGACAGGCCCGTTATTTTCCTCAAAACCTATAAATTTACCCATTACTGTCTTGAACAAAGTGAGAATTGTGGAGACAGCCCAGACCATCACACAAACCAATATGATAAGTTTTAATCTGTAATTTGGGAGGTAGAAGGCGAAATCTGACATGTCGGTATTGCGGCTCAGCAAAGGGGACTACAGAGGGAGGAGCTGGCCAAAATTGAATGGAAAGGGACCCTAGCTGGGATGATGGTGGAACAGCAAGGGCAGGAATTTCTGCGAATAATTCAGAAGATGCAGGATCTTTTCATTGCAAAGAGGAAGAAAGATTCTAGGGGGAGAAAGAGGCGACCGTGGCTGATAAGAAAAGTCAAGGGCAGTATAAAACTAAAAGAGAAGGCATATAACATTGCAAAGATTAGTGGGAAGCCAAAGGATTGGGAAGCTTTTAAAGAGCACCAGAAGGTAACTAAAAAGGCAATACAGGGAGAAAAGATGACATGCGAAGGTAAGCTAGCCAATAATATAAAAGAGGATAGCAAAAGTTTTTTCAGTTATATAAAGAGCAAGAAAGAGGCAAGGGAATACTAGGGTGCTTGGGAAGCTGAAAGGGCTGAAGGTGGATAGGTCACCTGGACCAGATGGACTGCACCCTAGGGTTCTGAAAGAGGTGGCTTGAGAAATTGTGGAGGCATTGATAGCAATATTTCAAGAATCAAGGGCGGTCACGGTGGCGCAGCGGTAGAGTTGCTGCCTTACAGCGAATGCAGTGCCAGAGATCAGGGTTCGATCCCAACTACGGGTGCTGTCTGTACGGAGTTTATACCTGCTCCCCATGACCTGCGTGAATTTTCTACGAGATCTTCTGTTTCCTCCCACACTCCAAAGATGTACAAGTATGTAGGTTAATTGGCTTGGTAAATAAAAAAATTGTCCCTAGTGCGTGTAGGATACTGTTATATGTGGGATCGCTGGTCAATGCAGTCCCGGTGGGCCAAAGGGCCTGTTTCCGTGCTGTATCTCTAAGCTAAACTAAAAACTAAGAATCAGTAGAGGCAGGAGTGGCTTTTTGGCCAAGTTTGCAGATGATACAAAAATAGATGGCGGGGCAGGTAGTGTAGAGAAAGCAGGGAATCTGCAGAAGGACTTGCATAGGTTGGGAGAGAGGGCTGAGAAATGGCAGATAGAATATATTGCAGCAACGTTTGCAGTCATGCTTATTGGTCGTAGGAATAAAGGCGTAGATTATTTTTAAAATGGAGGCAGATTCCATAAATTGGAGGTGCAAAGGGACCTGGGAGTGTTGGTGCAGGATTCCCAAAAAGTGAATCTGCAAGTCAAACCAGTGGTAAAGAAGGCAAATGCAATGCTAGCATATATTTTTAGAGTGCTTGTATACAATAACAGGGATGTAATGCTGAGGCTCTATAAAGTGCTGGTCAGGCTGCATTTGGAATATTGTGAGCAATTTTGGGACCCATATCTGAGGAAGGATGTGCTGGCTCTGGAGAGAGTCCAGAGGAGGTTTACAAGAATGATCATAGGAATGAGTAGGTTATCATATGATGAGCATTTGTTGGCACTGGGCCTGTACTCGCTGGAGTTTAGTAGAGTGGGGGGGGACCTCATTGTAATGTACAGAATAGTGAAAGGCTTGGATAGAGTAGATGTGGAGAGGATGTTTCCACTAATGGAATAGTCTAGGGTTAGAGGTCACAAGGACATTCTTTGAGGAAGGAGATTAGGAGGAATTTATTTAGTCAGAGGGTGGTGAATCTGTGGGATTTTTTGCCAGAGAAGGCTGTGGAGGCAAAGTCTGTGGATGTATATTTAAGGCAGAGATAGAGAGATGTTACGGGGAGAAAGCAGGAGAATGGGATTAGGAGGGAGAGATAGATCAGCCATGATTGAATGGCAGAGTAGACGTGTTGGGCCGAATGGCCTAATTCTGTTCCTATCACTTATTATCTGATGAAACCTCCCTTCCATTGACTCCATTTATACCTCACCCTGCCTCGGCAAGGCCAGCAGCAAAATCAAGAACAATTCACACCCTGGCCACTCCCTCTTCTCCTCTCTCCCATCAGGCGAAAGGTACAGAAGTGTGGAAAACACACACCTCCGGATTCAGAGACAGTTTCTTCCCAGCTGTTATCAGGCAACTGAATCATCCTACCACAACCAGAGAACAGTCCTGAACTATTAGCTTTGGTGACCCTTGGACAATCTTTACCTTGCACTAAACATTATTCCCTTATCATGTATCTATACACAGTAAATGGCTTGATTGTAATCATGTATTGTCTTTCTGCTGACTGGTTAGCACGCAACAAAACCTTTTGGCTGTACCTTGTTACACGTAACAATAAACTAAACTGAAGCTGACTGAGCCTCTTGGGGGGGATGGGCGGGGGGTTAGTGAATTCCCAAAATTCCGGCTGTGGGCAGTTGTACGTTTACAAGACGTCGGACCAGAATTAGGCCATTCAGTCCATCAAGTCTATTGGCTGATCTATTTTCCCCTCTCAACCCCATTCTCCTGCCTTTGCCCCATAACCTTTGATGTCCTTACTAGTGAAGAACCAAACAATTTCTGCTTTAAAATTACCCAATATCCAGCCTCCAATGAATTTAACAGATTCACCACTTGCTGGTTAAAGAAATTCCTCCTCATTCTAAAAAAAACATCCTTTTATTCTGAGGCTGTGCCCTCTGGTCCTAAACTCTCCCATCACTGGAAATATTCTCTCCACATCCACTCTATCCATACCTTTCATTATTGGGTAGGTTTCAATAAGATCCCCCCTCATCCTTCAATACTCCAGTGAGTACAGGCCCAGAGCCATCAAACACTGCTTATACGTTTTGCCAATCATCCCTGGGATCATTCTCTGCATTGCCAGCATATCCTACCTCAGATATGGGGCCCAAAACTGCTCATAATATTCCAAATTATAAGCATTACATTACAATATTCCAAATGTGGCCTGTCCACCATCTGCTAAAGCCTAACCATTACATCCTCGCGTTTATTTTCTAGTCATCTCAAAATGAATGCTAATATTGCATTTGCCTTCCTTAATACTGACTCGACTTGCAAATGAACCTGTCGGGAATCCTACACCAGAACTCCCATGTCCCTCAGCACCACTGATTTCTGAATCCTCACCCCATTTAGAAAATAGACTTGGCCTTTAATCCTTCTACCAAAGGGCATGACCATACACTTTGCTACTCTGTATTCCATCTGCCACTTTGCCCACTCTCCCAACCTGTCTAAGTCCTTCTGCAGAGTTCCCGCTTCCTCAACACTAACTGCCCCTCCATCTACCTCTGTATCACCCATAAAATTGACAACAAAGTTATCAATTCATCATCCTTATCATTAACATATAAAGTGAAAAGTAGCGGCCCCAATACTGACCCCCCACTAGTCACTGGCAGCCAACCAGAAAAAAAAACCCTTTATTCCCACCCTTGGCCTTCTACCAATCAGCCAAACCTGTCCATGCCTCTAATACCATAGCCCCCTTCTTGTTTACCAGCCTCATATGCTCCACCTTATCAAAGGCCTTCCGAAAATTCCGAAATAAAACACCATCCACTGACTCTCCTTTGTCCATCCAACGGTACTACCCAAAATAATTCAAGCAAGATCTCCCCTTAACAAAACCATGCTGACATTGGCCCGTTTTATCATATGCTTCCAAGTTCCTCAAAACATCATCCTTAATAATGGACGCTAAAATTTTACTTACCGTTATAATCAGACCAACCAGCCTATAATTTATTTTCTTTTGTCTTGCTCCCTTCTTTAAACAGCAGTGTCGCGTTCAAGATTTTTCAATCCTCTGGAGCCATTCCTGACTTTTGTGGATCATGAAAGATCACCACTAATACGTCCACAATCTCTACAGATACCTCTTTCAGAACCCTGGGGTGTAGCTCATCTGGTCCAGATGACTTATCCACTGTCAGACCGTTCAGCTTCCCAAGCACCTTCTCCTGTAGATCATAAGATCATAAATGATAGGAGCAGAATTGGTTCATTCGGCCCATCAGGTCTACTCCGCCAATCAATCATGGCTGATCTATCTCTCCCACCTAACCCCATTCTCCTGCCTTCTTCCCATAACCTCTGACACCCGTACTAATCAAGAATCTATCTCTGCCTTAAACATATCCACTGACTTCGCCTCCACAGCCTTCTGTGGCACAGATTCACCACCCTCTGACTAAAGAAGTTCCACCTCATCTCCTTCCTAAAAGAAAGTCCTTTAATTCTGAGGCTGAGAACTCTAGTCCTAGACTATCCCACTAGTGGAAACATCTTCTCCACATCCACTCTGTCCAAGCCTTTCACTATTCTGTACGTTTCAAGGAGGTCCTCCCTCATTCTTCTAAACACCAGTGAGTACAGGCCCAGTGCCGTCAAACGCTCATCGTATGTACAGTAATAGTGTCTGCACTCATGGCTGTCCCTGATTCTCTTGAATGTCTGGCATGTTGGTAGTACCATCCACTGGGAAAACTGTTCCCCATTACTACTTCCCCAGCATCATTTTCCAGCAGTCCAAAGTCCACTCTCATCTCTCTTTTACGCGTTAAGCCCCTGTCCCACTTACGTGTCTTTGGCATGCAAATTACGCGACCTCATGGTCGCGTTGAGCCGCGACGGTCCCGCGAAGGTCGCGCGCGATTACATGCATACGCACAGCCGTCGTGACATATTTTGAAGATGGACACAATATGCAGGAGTAACTCAGCGGGACCGGCAGCATCTCTGGAGAGAAGGAATGGGTGACGTTTCGTGTCGAGTCTCTTCTTCAGTCTGAAAAGAAGGGTCTTGACCCGAAACGTCACCCATTGCTTCTCTCCAGAGATGCTGCCGGTCCCGCTGAGTTACTACTGCATTTTGTGTCTATCTTCAACTTTCTTGGGTCTTGGGCCTGTCCCACTTTGGCCGTCAGTTACGCAACAGGCCGTTGGCGCGCGAAGATTTCATTCGCTACAAAAATTTCAGAGCCCCACGCGATGTCGCGCACAACTACATACCCCTCCGCGCTTCTAAGTGGGATCGGCCCCGCGCGGCCATGCGATGCCCGTGCACCTCAACGTGACCACGAGGTCGCGTAATTTGCGTGCCAAGGACACGTAAGTGGCACAGGCCCTTTATATATCTGAAATATTTTTGGTCGCTTCTTTTATATTTTTTCTAGCCTGCCATTATATTTTCTCTTTTCTCTCCTTATTGTTTGCATAGTCACCTTTTGTTGGTTTTTAAAAGCTTCTCAATCCTCTAGGTTCCCGCTAATCGTTGCCATATTATATGTTTTCTCTTTTGCTCCGCCACTGCCTTTGACTTCCTTTGTCTGGCACAATTGCCTCATTCATCCCTCTGTTTGTTTCTTACACTTTGGGATGAAAAGATCCTGCGACTTCCAAATCACTCCCAGAAACTCCTGTCATTACTGTTCCACCATCAATCCTGCTAGAGTTCTTTACCAATCAACTTAAGTCAGCCCCACCCACATACGATACAATACGATACAACTTTATTTATCCCAGGAGGGATATTGATCTGCCAACGGTCATAAAAACACAAGAGACATGAAACATGAAGTGATGAGTGGAAAGGATTGGGGATGTGCAAAGATTTGGGGGGGGGGGGGGGGGGGGTTAGTCTACCCCATTACAGGAGGGGGAGGAGTTGTACAGTTTGATAGCCACAGGGAGGAAGGATCTCCTGTGGCATTCTGTGCCTCTGCACTTATCTTTACTCAACGGTAATACTGATACATTTGATTTCATCTTCTCCCACTCAAATTACAGGTTGAATTCCATCATATCATGGCCGTTACCTCCTAGTATTTAGTGCACCCAGAGCTCCATAATCAAGTCTGGTTCATTACACAACACCAAATCCAGAATTGCCTTTTCTCAAGTGGGCTCAACCACAAGCTGCTCTAAAAAGCCATCTCGTCAGCATTCTACAAATTCCGTCTCTTGGGATCCAGCATCAACCTGATTTTCCCACTTACTGCATATTGAAATCCCCCATGACCACTGTAAGATTACTATTCCTGCATGCCTTTTCTATCTCTTGATGTAATTTGTACCCTACATCCTGGCTGCTATTGGGAGGTCTGCATATAACTCGCATTGGCGTATTTTTACCTTTGCAGTTTCTTAACTACCCACAAAGAATCTACTTCTTCTGATCTGATGTTGTTTCTTGCCTAGGATTGGATGTAATTCCTTACTAATAGAGCCACCCCACCCTCTCTGCCCAGCTGCCTGTCTTTTTGATAGGGTGTGTAGCCCTGGAATTTCAGCTCCAAGCTCTGAACCACTTTCAACCATGACTTTGTGATGCCCACAACATCAAACCTGCCAATTTCCTACCGCACGATGAGCTTATTCACTTTGTTTCATATACTGCATGCATTCAAATATTATACCGTCAGTTTTAGATTCACCATCCTTCTTCTCAAACTGGTCCCCATGTTCCCTGACGTTAGACTCAGATTCAGATTCAGATTCAACTTTAATTGTCATTGTCAGTGTACAGTACAGAGACAACAAAATGCATTTAGCATCTCCCTGGAAGAGCGACATAGCATATGATTTGAATAAATATTTACATTAGCATATATACAGACATAGTGTTTTTCCTGTGGGAGGAGTGTCCGGAGGGGGGGGGGGGGGGGGTGATTGGCAGTCACCGAGGTACGTTGTTGAGTAGAGTGACAGCCGCCGGGAAGAAGCTGTTCCTCGACCTGCTGGTCCGGCAACGGAGAGACCTGTAGCGCCTCCCGGATGGTAGGAGGGTAAACAGTCCATGGTTGGGGTGAGAGCAGTCCTTGGCGATGCTGAGCGCCCTCCGCAGACAACGCTTGATTTGGACAGACTCAATGGAGGGGAGCGAGGAACCGGTGATGCGTTGGGCAATTTTCACCACCCTCTGCAAGGCCTTCCGGTCGGAGACAGAGCAGTTGCCATACCATACTGTGATACAATTGGTAAGGATGCTCTCGATGGTGCAGCGGTAGAAGTTCACCAGGATCTGAGGAGACAGATGGACCTTCTTCAGTCTCCTCTGGAAGAAGAGACGCTGGTGAGCCTTCTTGATCAGAGTTGAGGTATTGTGGGTCCAAGAGAGGTCATCGGAGATGTTAACACCCAGGAACCTGAAGCTAGAAACACGTTCCACCTCCGTCCCGTTAATGTGGATGGGGGTATGCGTGCCGCCCCTGGACGTCCTGAAGTCTACAATGAGCTCCTTGGTCTTCTTGGAGTTAAGGGCCAGGTTGTTGTCAGCGCACCATGCTGCTAATTGCTGGACCTCCTCCCTATAGGCCCACTCATCGTTGTTGCTGATGAGGCCAATCACCGTTGTATCATCTGCATACTTGATGATGGTGTTAGTACCATGTACAGGTGTGCAGTCATAGGTGAAGAGGGAGTAGAGGCTCTTAACCCATTTAAAAATTTTGTTCCTATTTCTTATTCCAGTGACGTCAGAAACGTCTCTGGCACCCTCCTTTCCATTAACTTTATCTATACTTTTCCAATCTGTTGAACCCCCAACTATTTAGTTTAAAGGCCCATCTACTGTCCTGGTTGCAGACGAGTTCAGATGAAGTCTGTTCCATCACACAATGTCCCATTATTCAAACCTACTTACCCTCATCAACATTGGAGCCATGTGTTTAACTCTCTCATCTCAATGACCATATGAGAGTTTGTGGTTAGTGCAGCAAAACTAATGGTTCAAACAGAAAAACAACGTGGCGCGCGAGGATTTTGAGAATCCCGAAATCCTGGGGCACCGCGCGTCACTGCCTACGCCATCATGCCTCACCACACGCCATGCACGCGCAATGCACGCATTTCAATGCGCGCGTCGTGACACGTAAATGATGTCGCGTAAATGACGCCCAGGTGGGACAGGCCCTTTAATGTGTGCGGGATCACTGGTCAGCATGGACTCAGTGGGCCGAAGGGCCTGCTTCCGCGCTGTATCTCTAAACTAAACTAAACAAAATTAAAATCTTCTGCAGGAAGATTGTTCCCGATGTTAGGGAAGTCCAGGACAAGAGGTCACAGCTTAAGGATAAGGGGGAAATCCTTTAAAACCAAGATGAGAAGAACTTTTTTCACACAGAGAGTGGTGAATCTCTGGAACTCTCTGCCACAGAGGTTAGTTGAGGCCAGTTCATTGGCTATATTTAAGAGGGGGTTAGATGTGGCCCTTGTGGGTACGGGATACTGAGTTGGATGATCAGCCATGATCATATTGAATGGCGGTGCAGGCTCGAAGGGCCGAATGGCCTACTCCTGCACCTAATTTTTATGTTTCTATGTTAAAAAGATGAGAAATCGGTTCATATTTGGTCTGACCTGCGCCTGCCTTTATTGTCAGTGTATAGCTGACTCCCAACATTCTCTGAAGTGGTGCAACACATGGGAGAGTAGTGAGATGAGTGAATTAAATAGAGTGATAATAGAGTGAATTAAATCGAGTGATTCCAATAAAGCTTCTACAACTTTGCTGATTTCATGATATTAATGACCAGGAGGAGAGAAAAGTCTTCTGAGTTGCCATTGTTGCCCTCGGCATCATGTCTCTGATGCACGATTGTGCGTGATGATTTCTTTATTATCACGTGTACCAAGGTACAGTAGACTATTTTTTTGGCATACAGATCTGTGAGATTCTTGGCAGACACAAGTACAATGCCTGGTTAGCTAATGCAAAGCAACAACCCACTGAGCCTATATGCAATAGTTGCCATGTCCCTGTTGTTTTCCTCTCTATTTAACCAGATTATTGACCATATGCATTAATATACCCAAAGTGGTACAATGTTATAATGTTGACGGTGTTACTCAAGTAACTGCTTTCGTGGCAATTGTCAGATGCAGAGGCAATGGTCTAGCATTCTGCTTGCTCTCTCCACTGCAATCACAGTTTCAACTTGAATTCCATGCAGAACATTCTGGCAATCCAGTTTGTCATTTCTCAAGTGAGAATTTAACTGAAGCCCAATTTACTCTTTCAGATGCTTTGATTTTGAAGATGGATGTTGAGAAGAAGGATTCTGACCTGAAACGTCACCTATCCATGTTCTCCAGAGATGCTGCCTGACCTGCTGAGTTACTCCAGCGCTTTGTGTCTAACTGGGGTCAAAGCGATCGGGCCAAAGCTACACCTCATTTCACACATTTAAAAATAAAGGATGCAATTTTTGAGAACGTACCAGCAATAAATTACCTGCCAAATTGCCTCAAGAACCATGATTCAGATTAACTCACACAAAGCCTTTTCAGTTTCTCAGAATGCTACGTCAAAGGTGGCGTGCAAATACAAGTCATTCTCTAAATGTTAACAATGAGGCACATGTCATGTGCGGTGTGTTGGGGCAGGACTCAGCTGAGAACAGTGCCCTGGGATCATGTACGTCCCAGCTGGGTCTGAGTCCAGCAGGTAGCACCCAGGTGTTCCAGATGCTGTCATTGGCACGGTGCTCCTGCATGGGGATGTTGCTGAGCAGCTCCCCCTGCTGGCTGGTGTGCAGACAGCAAATCATTGCAAGGGTGTGGAGTGAAACTGTGGAGTCAGCACCTTCTGCAACAGTGGGGGGATGAGAGAGAAACGTAGGCTGAATGAAACTGCTCACTCACTCACTCACTCACTCACTCACTCACTCACACACATTCACACTCAGACTCTAACCCACTCACTTGCTCACACTCACTCACTCACTCACTCACTCACTCACTCACTCTCACACTCACACACTCACTCACTCTCCCCCACACACTGCCGCACACATTCTCATGCACTCACATACACTCTCACACACACACTCTCCCACACACACACTCTCCCAAACACTCACACTCTCTCTCTCCCACTCAGTCACTCACACTCACTCACACTCACTCACACACTCTCACACACTCTCACACACCCTCCCCCACACACTCACTCTCTCACGTACACTCTCACACAAAAACTCATGCACTTACACATTCACTCACACTCATACACACTCTTGCACACCCTCACATGTATATACCCTCTCCCGCTCACACTCACACACACTCGCTCACACACTCACGTACCATCACACACTCGCATGCACACTGTCAAGCACACACTCCCACACACACTCTCATATACACACTCGCACACACTAACACACATTCTCACGCACACTCCCACACACACACTCTCAACACACCCTCCCTAGCACATTTTCACACACACTCACACATACACTCGCACAAACACTCAGACACACTAGCACACACACTCTCCCACACACACTCTCACAACACTCACACACTCTCCCACACACACTCTCATAAACACTCACACGCACTCACACACACACACTCATACACACACATACACTCTCAAAGCGAGAGGCGTAGGGAGAATGAAAATCCTCACTCATTCATGCACACACACACTCACACACACACACACTCACACCCATTCTCACACACACTCACACACACTCTCTCTCATACACACACTCACACACTCTCTCACACACACACACACACACACACTCTCATACACACACACACACACACACACACACACACACACACACACACACACACACACACACACACACACACACACACACACACACACACACACACATGCAGGTGAATTGTTTTTCTCCATTCTTGGCAAGCCTCGTTGAAAACAAAGACAGCCTGGTCTGGGAACTTCTAGCACAGGGAAAGGACGAAGTTCAAACTCACTCTTACTGAACACAAAGGAAGCTTTAGCTTTGACTGTTTCTCACTTATTATCTGCTGATCCTGTGACCTTGTTCATCCTAATACGTTACAACGTCAAACGGAAAAACAACTCCATTCCATGTTTAAATACAATACAATACAATACGGTTTATTTGTCACATTACACATAAAGTGCAAGTGAAATGAATATGTCAGCAGTGGTACAATGATAAAGAACACACACAAAAACACAATAAAAATGTAACATAAACATCCACCACAGCATTCATCACTGTGGTGGAAGGCACACAATTTGGCCAGTCCTCCTCCATTTTCCCCTGTGGTCGGTACCTCAACCCTCCGCAGCCGTTGCTGCGGGCGTCCAGATGGTAAAAGGACAAGGTACAAGTCCAGGTAACTCCAGAGTCGGCTCTTCCCCACCGGGGACCGCGGCTTTAAGTTGGTGTAGGCCGCAGGCCGGCGGTTGAGATTTAAAGTTTAAAGTTCCCGCCGCGCCGCAGCCAGAAGCACCGCAGACCGCAGGGCCGGCGGTCGAAGCTCCCCTCCAGGGGTGATGGTAAGTCACCACCGCGCCCGTGGTAGAAGTTGGCCGCGGGCCGGCAGTGATGGTTTCTTCTTCCCCCGGGTCCCCCACGAGGGATCCCGGGCTGTAGATGCTGCGCCAACTGGAGCTCTGCAGACCGCGGCTTCAGGCTGCCGGCTGCCCCGGGCCAGCGAAACGGAGCTCTCCCCTCCAGCGAACCCCAGCGAGGGCTCGCCCACTCCACACCGAGGGTCCACGCTGCGCCCGCCGCTGAAGCCCCGGGCGCGTCTCCGGGAAAGGCCACGCCAATCCTTGCTGTTAGGCCACGGGGGAGGCGACCTGGAAAAAGGCGCCTCTCCATGGAGGAGGCGGCCAAAACGGTTTCCCCCTCACCCCCCCCACACCACCCACACAAAACACACAAAGAAACATTGAAAACATACTTTAAAACATACTAACATTTTTTTTTTTTAAAAGCACAAACTCTTAAAGGCACACGCTTCATACAAACATTTTTGAAACATGCTGATTATTATTGGCCAGCTTTGTGTCTCGCACCGTCTAAGATCGATGTAGCAAGATTTGCAGCCCAGAACAGATTTGCTGCTGAGGTGAATTACAGCTAAATGACTGAGGAAAATGTCACAGTGGAGACCTGGCTACAAAGCCCCAGATTGAGGAATAGATCGGGTAGAAGCACAGAGTCTTGCCAAGGTAGGGGAATCGAGGAGCAGAGGACATAGGTTTAAGGTGAGGGGGGAAAGATTCAATAGGAATCAGGGGAGTAACTTTTCCACGCAAAGGGTGGTAGGGGTATGGAACGAGCTACCGGAGGAGGTAGTTTAGGCAGGGACTATCCCAACGTTTAAGAAACATTTAGACAGCTACAAGGATAGAACAGGTGATGAGGGATTTGGAACACAGTACAAAGAACGCAGGGCAGCACGGTGGCACAGCGGTAGAGTTGCTGCCTTACAGCGCTAGAGACCCGGGCGCGATCCCGACAACGGGTGCTCTCTGTACAAAGTTTGTACGTTCTCCCCGTGACCTGCGCGGATTTTTTCCCAGATCTTCGGTTTCCTCTCACACTCCAAAGACGTACAGGTTTGTAGGTTAATTGGCTTGGTATAAATGTAAATTGCCCCGTGGTGTGTGTAGGGTAGTGTTAATGTGCGGGGATCGTTGGTCGGCATGGACTCGATTGGCCGAAGGGCCTGTTTCCGCACTGTACCTCTAAATTAAACTAAACTAAACATACTAAACTACCCTTCCTGGGTAGACACAAAATGCTGGAGTAACTCAGCGGGGCAGGCAGCATCTCTGGAGAGAAGGAATGGGAGACGTTTTGGGTCGAGATCCTTCTTCAGACTACCCTTCCTGGGGTGGGTTGGCGTGTGGATATGGCTATGCATGTCTTTTCTATTTTTCTAACATAAAGTCAGGATGAAGCAAGTTCTTGTTCAGAATAGCAAAAAGTCTGAACTTCTGTTACAGTCACAGTGCATGCATTGGGAGGAGGCCATTCTGCCCGATGAGTCCATACCGGCTAGCAATGCAGCTGGTCCCACTACATCACTGTGTCCCCTGTGATATTTGTATTTACCCTGGTGAGTGAGTGTTTGTGTTGCTGCATGTCTGTGCATCATTAGCAACAGCCTAAGGCAAAACACCTGGATGTGCACAATGACTTCCAGCTCCAGTCAACATTTAAGCCTGTGCACAGTTTTGTAACAAGAATTGCTTTCTCATCCTGGGAGTAACAAGTTTACACAATCATGTTTACAACATACGTATACAATAAAACTGATGTTTTAACTCATCGTTTGAGTTTAAAATATTTTGTTTTCCCCGCAGAAAATCATGTACAAAATCATGAGAGGAATAGATCTGGTAAATGCACTGAGTCTATTGCCAGAGTAGGGCAATCGAGGACCAGAGGACATAGGTATAAGTTCAGGGGGGAAGGATTTAATAGGAACCTGAGTGGTAACTTTTTCACGCAAAGGGTGGTGGGTATGTGGAACGAGGTAGTTGAGGCAGGGACTATCGCAAGGGTTAAGAAACACTAGACTAAGTGGGACCCGTTGGGTCTCAGTCACACAGGAGGCCTGGTCCCCCAACGCAACCCTTTCCCCAACCCAATATTCCACCACTCACCCGTTCCCCCAACGCAAAACCCTTTCCCCAACCCAATATTCCACCACTCACCCGTTCCCCCAACGCAACCCTTTCCCCAACACAATATTCCACCACTCACCCGTTCCCCCAACGCAACCCATTCCGCCAACGCAATATTCCACCGCTCACCCATAGCCCCTAACTGCACAGACGTGGCTCATTTCCTCTCATCCCCGAGCATTCCCTCCCCCTCCTGTTCATGTGTGGGAGGGGAGGAGGGCAGGGAAGTGTGGTGTGTGGGGGGGGGGGGGGGTGTGAGGTGGTAGGGGAGGTGTGTATGTGGGCGGAAGGGGTGTGGGGGAGGGTGTGTGTGTGGGAGGGGAGTGTTTGTGGGCGGGGGGTGCGTGCATGTGTAGGGGTGTGTATGAGTGGGGGTGTGCGGGCAGAGGGGTTGTGGTGGGGAGGGGTGTGTGAGCAGGGGAGGGGTGTGTGGGGGCGGGGTGGGGTTGTGGGGGCGGGGGCTTGTAGGGGCGGGGGGAGTAGTGGGGGGGTTTGTGAGGCGGGGTTGTTGGGTTGTGGGGGAGGGGGGTTTTGGGGGAGGGGGTTGTGGGGGGGGTATTGTGGGTAGGGAGGTGTGTGGGGCGGCTGGGTGTGTGTGTGTGTGTGGGGGTGTGCAGGGGGAGGGTTGTGGGCGGGGGTGTGTGCATGTGGGCAGGGGTGGTGTGGGCAGGGGGGCCTATGGGGGGGAGGGGTGTTTGGGTGGGGGGAGTGAGCTTGGAGAAAAGATGGGGAAAGAGCCATCGGGGAGAGGGTGATCACAGGGAAGGGGGAGGAGCCAGTGAGGGGGGGCTAGGGGGGCAGTGCCGGCCACGCTCAGCTCCAGTAAAGACGTGATGGCACAGGAAGGGGCGGACCATCCCGGGGAGTGACAGGGGAAGAGACTAATCCACGCGGCGCTGACTGGCAGGAGAAGAGATCGATCTGTGCAGGCGCGGTTTTTAAGAATTTTAAACCTCGCTAACTTTTACTACATTCAACCGATCGGAACAACACTTAGCGCACTCGCTGCCCAGGAGAACGGTGAGTGAACTGGTGAAAAATCGTAGCGCTATCGTGAACCGTTTTTGTGCAACTAGAAAAACCGCCAAACCGGAAGATAACAAGATCTGAGTTTTAGTTACGTATAGAAGATAGATAGATAGATAGATAGATAGATAGATAGATAGATAGATAGATAGATAGATAGATAGATAGATAGATTTGGACAGGTACATGGATAGGACAGGTTTGGATATGGGCCAAACGCAGGCAGGTGGCACTAGTGTGGATGGGACACATTGGTCACTGTAGGCAGGTTAAGCCGAAGGGCCTGTTTCTACGCTGTATCACATCGATGGTCCTTTAAATGTTACTGACAGCTGTTCTTCATCTTACTTTAATACTTTGAGCATTTGCCCAACATGCCACCATCTACTAGACTCCCAGGAGAACATCGTTTGACAGAAATATGGAGTTATTTTGTTATATACTGAACTTTGGTAAAGAATATAATTCAAAGAGGGAATTAAAGAAGTCATTCACTCCAATACGAGGGAGCCTAGTCATGGACATTTTAGTTTAGTTTATTATTTTATTGTCTGCTGTCCTTTTCATCGAAACAATGTGAAGAGTAAGTGGAGTCAACAGAATGGAGCCTGGATGTCTGATGGGCTGGGCTATGTTCACAACAAGTATTGAGTATTGAGTATAGAAGTTGGTGTCCATGTCAGAAAAATGTGGGGTGTTGCATTTTGGGAAGTCTAACAAGGGCAGGGCATACAGTGAATGGCAGGGCTCTGGGGAGTGTTGTAGAGCAGAGGAATCTAGAAGTGTAGATGCATGGTTCTTTGAAGATCGAATCGCAGGTAGATAAGATAGTCAAAAAGGCTTTTGGCACATTGGCCTTCATCAGTCACAGTTGGCCAATGTGGGCAAGTTGTGCCGAAGGGCCTGTTTCCACACTGTATCACGCAATGAGTCTTTGACTCTATGACTGTAATTTCTTGTGGTCTTGGCTAGATCTGTTCCTAAACCAGGCTGTGATGCATCCTGATAAAATGCCTTCTACAATGCATCTGTAGAAGTCAGTGAGGGTTACTGGGGCTATGCCAAGCTTCTTAATGGGCCTGTACCATTTAGGTGATTTTCTAGCCAGCGACTAGGGCAATGGACTTCACTGAAGTCAGCACCGGTGACAATGTACGATAGCCCACATTGTCACCACTGTGCCGGAAATTTTTCAACGTGATGAAAATTTTTCGGCAGTCGCCTGTAGTCACATAAAAAATCACAAGTGTGACAGGCCCATTAGCCTTCTGAGAATGAAGAGGTGTTGGTGAGCTTTCATGATCATTGCTCCGATGTGGCTGGTCCAGGACAAATTGGTAGTGATATTTATTCCTAGATACTTGAAGCTGATGGTTTGTTGAAAAATCTTCAGGGTATTGAGGGGAAAAAAGAGCAGCACATTTTCTATACATTTAGAGAAGGAATGGGTGGTATTTCGGGTCGATACGCTTCTTCAGACTGAACAAAAAAGCCTTTGTTTGCATTGAAATCTCAGGGAGAGGTAGAAATTCTGTTCCCAAGGTTCAACAGTACACAGAGTTTACGGAATCTTGGTCAACACTCCTTCACCAATCTGATCCTGAGTGGTGATTATTTGGTTATTGATTGGTGTAGGGTCTTGCTGTGAGCCATATTGGCTGCTGTGTGTGTCAAGGCTATAACAGCGACCAGTTATACTGGTCAGTCTTCCCCACGAAGGAAGGGAGAAGAGTTGTAAAATTTGATCGCCACAGGGAAGAAGGATCATCTGTGGCTTTCTGTGCTGCATCTTGGTGGAACCAGTCTGTTGCTGAAGGTGCTCCTCAGGTTGACCTGTGAGTCATGGAGGGGGGTGAGCTGTATTGTCCAGGATGCTCCGCAGTTTGAGGAGCTTCCTCCCCTCCAACACCACCTCCCATGAATCCAACCCATGAATCCCAGAACAAAGCCAGCATTCCTGACAAGTTTGTTAATCCCATTGCCGTCCGCGGCCTTTGTTGTGCTGCCCCAGCACATTACAGCGAAGAAGATGGCACTGGCCACCACCGATTGGTAGAACATCTGCAGCAGCGTACAGAGCCTTCGATGGTAATCTGTTGCTATTAAGCTATTACACAACATCATTTTGAAGACATGGTAAGTTGTTATACAGGTATGTTTACTGGGTGTGGCATTCAGGATAGTAATGGTGATCTCTGCAAATGAGTAAACACCAAAGTTTCAAGACAGCAAATGTCTTGCTTGACTGATCCGGGCATTTCCCCAACTTTAGCAGGTTTCAACATACACTCTTATAAAACTGAGTTTCCCAAACTGTCAGGTACTGTCAATAACACCGAGTCAAGGCAAGCTGAGTTCATTGACATATGTGCACGTTTTGTGTGGCCACAGGCACATGAAAGTCTTGAATGCAGCAACATAGAAACCATTCGGAAATGTAAATTATACATAAATGACATATGTTTCGTATAAGATTGTGAAAAGGAAAAGACTGCAGAAAAAGACGCATTAGTGCAAAAGACTTCTAATTAAGGCAAGGCCATGGCAATGCACGTGGTAGTGTGTCACCCAGGTAGGATTAGGGTTTCTGCGGGTCAGCTCAAGAACCTGAGGGTTGTAGGCACAGTACGTGTAGGAAGGAACTGCAGATGCTGGTTTAAACCGAAGGGAGACACAAAATGCTGGAGTAACTCAGCGGGACAGGTAGCATCTCTGGAGAGAAGGACAGGGTGACGTTTCGGGTCGAGACCCTCCTTCAGACTGAGAGTCGGGGGAAAGGGAAACGGGAGATGATGTAGAGAGATATAGAACAAATGAATGAAAGATATGCAAAAAAGTATCGATGATAACGGAAACAGGCCATTGTTAGCTGTTCACTAGTTAAGAAGGAGAAGTGACTTGGGTGGGGGAGGGATGGAGAGGGAGGGAATGCAAGGGTTTGTGAAAGAAGGTGTTTGTGAAGCTGGTGGGGTGCGACTTAAGGCTTCTGTACCTCCTGCACAACGGTAACACGGAGAAGAGTGCATGTCTGAATGGTGGAGATCCCGGATGAGAGATGAGAGTCTTTCAGGAGCAGAAAGACAATCTAGCCAATTAATGTACAACTGCTCAGAAATATTAGATACAAATGAATGTATGAGAACACCCATTATCTCTACAGTGGTCAAGGTTCATGTTGTGGTAATCTATGGGGGCACCATTACATAAGACCAGGGAGGCCAATTCTGAAGACCAAGGATTTTTAGTTTAGTTTAGAGATACAGCGCGGAAACAGGCCCTTTGGCCCACCGGATCCGCCCCGACCAGCGAACCCGCACATTAACACCACCCTAAATCCACTAGGGACAATTTTTACATTTACCAAGCCAATTAAACTACAAACAAATTAGCCAATTAATATCCACAACTATTGTGGCAGATTCAGTACACTTCTCGGTATCATTATTCTGTCTATGTCCTTTCACATCCACTTTAGTGGAAGGAATGGGATCTACAACTCGATCAAGAAGCACCCTTCTACAGCAGAGCCGTTAAAGGCCCAGAGGCCCTCACTGCTACCATTGTGTCCATTTTGGCTTAGAAACAAATCTCCAGTCAGCCACTCACCACAAGTGCTGCTGGTTGGCTCATTTCCAAACCTCCCACTAGTAGTTGACTTCCCCACACATTGTCAAGAGTGTTTTATTGTCATGTGTCCCAGAAAGAACAATGACGTTCTTACTTGCAGCTGCACAACAGAATATGTAAACAAAGTACACAAAAAACATTATAATAAACAAGAAAAAGGTTTAGTGTGCGTAAATACTCACACATACATATACACACACAATAAACCTTTTCCTCATTTATTATATTGTATACAGCATACACATACACACACACACCTATATATAAAATATATATATATGTGTGTACACACGCACACATATGTACACATAAAAAACGAAACAAACAATAATAGTCTATATCGTTTAGAGCTTAATGGAGGTTGTAGTGTTTAATAGCCCAATATTAAAGATCCTAAAGTGGGAAGAAGCTTTTCACCTATGATGAAAGACTGGATCGACTGGGCTTACATTCACTGGAATTTAGAAGGATGAGAGGATATCTTATAGAAACATATAAAATTCTTAAAGGATTGGACAGGCTAGATGCAGGAAAAATGAGCCCAATGTTGGGGGAGTCCAGAATCAGGGGTCACTGTTTAAGAATAAGGGGTAGGCCATTTAGGAATGGGACGAGGAGCAACTTTTTCACCCAGAGTTGTGAATCTGTGGAATTCTCTGCAGTAGAAGGCAGTGGAGGCCAATTCATTGGATGTTTTCAAGAGATAGTTACATTTAGCTCTTAAGGCTAACGGAATCAATGGATATGGGGGGGGGGAAAGCTGGAATGGTGTACGGATTTTGGAGAATCAGCCATGATCATATTGAATGGTGGTGCTTGCTCGAGGGGCTGAATGTTCTACACCTGTACCTATTTTCTATGTTTCCTCAAACTGGACATTACAGTTTTCAGGCTCCTTTTACTTCTTCCCGATGGCAGCGGTGAAATGAGTGTGTGGTCAGGGTGGTGTGAGTCTCTGCTGAAGCTGGCTACCTTTTTGAGTCAGCGACTCGGGTAAATCCATTCGATGGTGGGGCAGTCATAACCCCGTGATGAACCGGGCAGTGTTCACAACTCTCTGCAGTCTTCATCGCTGCAGCAGTTATTGTTGGTGAATCTGAACGTACAGGTGTTCCAAGCAAACAAGAAAAAATATATCCTTTTTTTTTTCTTGCTCATGGAAACAATGTCCCTTTAAATAGAATGTACAGCAAAGGCTTCCCTTCCACCTCACTCTTAATAGAAGCGTTCTTTCTTTCCTTGGCCCCAAGGCGGTTAATGGATATCCAGCCTCTCATTCAAGTCAAGGTCTTTGCTTTATTTAAACAAATATACACCACTTCAGCATATGTGTACTGACTGATAAAAGTCCTTATTGCTAACCTACATACAGATGGTTTTTATGACACTACACTTGCCAGAATCGACTATGTGGGTAAGCCAAACATATCTTGTTTAAATTGCAATTAGAAGCAGAGCCCCTCTTGTTCTTGTATACAACACAACTGATGAACAGGTGGTATACTGGCAATGCTTAAAAGCCTTACCTCACAGTTTAATTGCCTTTGCTTCTTGTGCAAATGTTACAGCAAGCAGGTGATGGGAAAATAATTGAAAATCCTCAGTACCATCAATAAGTGACATGGGAAAAGCCACTCCTTTGTGATCCTGACAGACATGGCTATCAAGGCAGAATGCAAAGTTGGCAAATTCTACAAATCTCCGCTTGTTTTGTATTTACGATATGGGATTAGCCCCTATTCGTAAATACCACATTAATAATAAGGGAGTCTTTCAGTACTTAAGGTATTTGGGGAATTAGTTTCTGTAACAATGGTTTCTTTCTTTCAGTGCTACCTGGGTGAACACTAGTTATTCACAGAATGGAAAGTGAAGTTAACCATTTCTGGGTTGAACAGACACTCTGGAAGTTCTGAGACACACTTCCAGTTATGAATTGAATTGAATGCATTTTATTAGCCAAGTACATACAAGGAATTTGCCTTGGTGCTTTGCTCACAAGTAACAACACGATTATATGGCAAACAATTAAGAATAAAACATTATAGGTATAAAGCAGATATAAAACAAAACAGGTACGGGATACTGAGTTGGATGATCAGCCATGATCATATTAAATGGCGGTGCAGGCTCGAAGGGCCGAATGGCCTACTCCTGCACCTAATTTCTATGTTTCTATGTTTCTATGTTTCTATAACTTAAACATGTGAAGAATGAAATAAAATACTAGAGAAAAAGGAGGCTACAGACTTTTGGCCGTTGAGTAGAGCTACTGCTCATGGAAAGAAAAATTGTTTTTATGTCTGGCACTTATGAGGCACGGATCAAAGTTGACATTTCTATGTCAGGTGTGCATGTGTGAAGTTATTCCCTGGGCATCTGGGGAAATCCCAGTCACACTCTGCCTGTTGTTAGGAGCTGCCAGAGAAACCAAGAGTTGACAGCACTGATGTCTCTGCAGCAATTTGTTTTAAAGGGGCTTTTAATTTTAGTTTTAGAGATACAGCATAGAAAGAAGCCTTTCTGCCCACTGAATCTGCACCGACCAGCGATTCCCGCACATCAACACTACCCTACACACACACTAGGGAGAATTTTACATTGATACCAAGCCAACTAACCTACAAACCTGTATGTCTTTGGACTGTGGGAGGAAACCGAATATCTCGGAGAAAACCCACGCAGGTCACGGGAGAACGTATAACTCCATACAGGCAAGCATACATAGTCAGGATTGAACCCGGGACTCTGGAGCTGTAAGGTGGTAGCTCTATCGCTGCGCCACCGTGCCACCCTTTGCCATGGATTATTTGCGCAGGTTAGTACTGACCAATCCAATCCAGTTTTGTGCAGGGTGCCCTTTGGTTTAATTAATTGAGTCTCTTCCCCTTAATGCCACCGTACTGATTTCCCCCTCCCCCCCCTTCACCGCATTCAAGCTTCAGGTGATATCTCCAAACCTGACAACCACCTCCGTAATGATCAACTCTGAGCAGGCCCCAATCCATGGCCACTCTTAACCTTCTGAACCCAATCAGTTCCCAATCAGATTTCTGACCCACAATTACTTGTTCTCTCTCACTCTCTGATTATTTCACCAAACCATGCTCCCATTTCTGGAGATGCGTACCATTATCCTTTGTGCTGCCTGCAGGTTGCAGGGTGTAAGGTCCAAGGCGGAAGGTGCAATGTGCAAGTCAGAAGGTGCATGGGTCATTCAGTAGCTTCCAAACCTTGCGTCATTGAATGCTGCAGCAAGCTGTTGGTCTGTTACACGTCAATTATCTGCTGTGCGCCTCTGCCGAAGGGGGATACATTTCAAAGCTAAAATGAGGGAAGTTACTCCCAGATGGTTGGACCCGAGGGATTGATTAAGTAGCAAAAGTAGAGACCTCGGTTTGATCCTGACTGTGGTTGCTGTCTATATGGAGTTTGTATGTTCTCCCCATGACCTGCGTGGGGTTTCACTGAGATCTTCCGTTTCCTCACGCACTCCAAAGATGCACAGGTTTGTAGGTTAATTAGCTTGGCATAAATGTAAACTGTCCCTAGTGTGTGTAGGATAGTGGTAATGTGCGGGGATCGCTGGTCAGTGCGGATTCGGTGGGCTGTTTCCGTGCTGCAGCTCTAAACTAAACTAAACTAGGTCATTTAGTACCTGCTAAGTGTTCAAGAGTCAATAGTGTTTAATTGTCATATGTACCGACAACAGAACAGTAAAGGGCCTGTCCCACCAGCATGCGACTGCATGCGGCAAGCGCGACCTAACGTGGTCATTTGAGCCATACGGCCTCTTGGGGCCCGACCTACTTCGATCGCTGGAGCCGTATGGAGTTGTGCGGAGCTGGTCCCGACATCACGCGGGGCTCCGAAAGACTGTCACTGTCAAATTGCGCGCGGCATCGGCCTGCCGGCCCGCAGCCGCATTGAGGCCGTACGCACCGCCTCGACGGGCGTGCGCAGCGTATGCAGCGTCTTGATGCCGTATGCAGCATCTTGACGGCGTACGCCTAGCGCGAACTTCCCGCGGACTTCACTCAAACTTCACGTCAACTCGTACGGGATCACTCGACCTCCGCGCGGCCCCCGCTTCCGGGGTGGTCGCGCTTGCCGCATGCAGTCGCATGCTCATGGGACAGGCCCTTAAAGGTTCTGCAGAAGGGTCTCGACACGAAACATCACCCATTCCTTCTTTCCAACATGTTGCCGGTCCCGGTGAGTTACTCCAGCATTTTGTGTCTAATCTTCAAAACAATAAAGGTCTTGCTTACAGCAGATAACAGGACCATAAAATACAATACATACAGATAATAAAAAAATATAATAAATTAGCAACAGTGCTAAAACCAAAGGCTATAGTGCAAATAATGATACAGTCCATAGAAGTTCACAGTTGCTGAATTTTGTGTTGTGTAATGTTCAAGAGAATGTGCAAGGTGTGGCGGCGCCTTGTGGCTGCAGCTCACCTGCAGACCGTCTGTATTGTTTTCAGCGGCCCGGAATTTTTTTTCGTTTCCCGTACAGCACCGCCCGCGTTGGGAGCTAAAAAAAAAATGTTTCACTGGTTCATCGCCAGCCCCCGCGATGTTCCAGCGCTGTCCCGCCGCTGCTGGAGCTCCAGTCGATCCAACAGGAAATTGTGTAAAATTGGGGGGGGGGGGGGGGGGGGGGGGGGGGAGTGGGGGAAACTTTTAACGTTTTAATCTCTTCCTCGAACGAATGACGCGACCTGCAGACCGTTTCCTTGTCATGTCTCCGAGTTTTGCTGGGACCTCAACATCGTGGAGCTGGCGGCCTCCAACCGGAATCGAGCTGAGGGCTCCAGTTGCAGAGCCTGCGGACTCACCTACTACTCGCCCACCATCACGGACCTGGCTGACTCGGAGGCTGTGGTGGCACGGCGGCTGCGACCCGACCGGAGCTCCGGAGGCTTCGGCCACAGGTCCAGTGGACAGTAAAGTCGGGAGCTCGCAGGTCCCTGGTGGGAGACCGATTTCCGAGAGCTCCTGCAACGGCAACTTCTCCCGCCCCCAATCGTGGGCTTTGAATCGGTCCGTCGCAGGGCCTTACATCACCTGGTGTGGCTTAATCGGCCGTGGGACTTACATCGCCCGCCGGGGGCTTTAACATCAGGAGCGTCGAAGCGGGAGAAGAATAAAGAACAGGGAAGAGATAAAACTTTTGCCTTCCATCACAGTGAGGAGGTGTTTGGAGATTCACCGCGATGGATGTGTGTGTGAAACTGTGTTAAGTGTGTGTTACGTTTATTTTATTGTTATGACTGCATGGAACGAAATTTCATTCAAACCTCAGTCTGTTTGAGTGACAATAAAGGCAATTTGTATTTGTATTTGTAATGTTGCCAGGAAGAAGCTAATCTTGAACCCGATGGTCACTGTTTCCAGACCCCTGTACCTTCTTCCTGATCGTAAGAGTGAAATGAAAGCGTGGCCAGAGTGGTGTAGGTCTTTGATGATTGGGTGAACTTTCTTTGTAGCTGCACCAGTGAGGCTGGGTCAAGGATCGGTTTGGTTTTAATTTAGAGATACACCACGGAACCGGACCCTCAGCCACCAAGCCTGTACTGACCAGCGATCCCCGCACATTAACACACACTAGGGACATTTTTACATTTATACCAAGCCAATTAACCTACAAACTTGTACATCTTTGGAGCGTGGACGGAAACTGAAGATCTCAGCGACAACCCACATAGTCATGGGGAGAAAGTACAAACTCCGTTCCGGCAGCACCCATAGTCAGGATCGAACTTGGGTCTCTGGTACTGTAAGCGCTGTAACGCAGCAACTCTACTGCAGTGCCACCGTGCCGCCTTGAATCTTCAATGATGTGCATGCCCAGCAACCAGGAGCTGTTGTTCTCTCCACCACTTTCCTGTTGATGAAGACAGGTTAGTGGATCCTCTGCTTTTCACTCCTGAAGTCAACAATCAGCTCCTTGGTCTTATTGACGACGAGAGCAAGATAGTTCTGGTACCATTCCATCAAATTTTCAATTTCCCATCTGTTTTCATAATTCTTATTACTCATCGGTGGTATCAGGTGATATCATTGGCAAATGTAAAGATGGCATTGGAAATGTGTCTGGCTACGCAGTCATGGCTATAGAGCTGTGGTTCCCAACTTTTTTTGGCCATGCCCCACCTAATCACCTCTAAAATCCTGATGCTCCGCCCCCCCTTGCTTTCACTTGAGAGAAAACGGAGGAAATAGATATTATACGGGTAACTTAGCAAAAGCTCTTTGAATCGCATTTCTAAATCCAATTCAATAAATAAGGATCTCCCATGACCTCGGTGCTTCGTGCGACGCAGCACTCTAAGAGCGATGCCACCGGTGCCTTATGTAATGAACTGGCACCCAGCAACTAGACCTGTTTTTTACCCAAAAAATAACCCTGTTACTGAAAATAACATCTGAAACATAAACTACATATGTTTACCTGATGGAAAATCCAAAAAAATAAAAATCGAAAATTTGGACCCAAACCTCCTCAGTCGCACTCAATTGCCCCCCTTAAAAATCAAATTGCCCCCCTGTGGGGCGTACGCCCCACGTTGGGAACCACTGCTATAGAGAGAAGGTAGACGCAAAATGCTGGAGTAACTCAGCGGAACAGGCAGCATCTCTGGATAGAAGGAATGGGTGCCTTTTTGGGTCGAGACCCTTCTTCAGACTGAGACTCTAGAGAGACTGGAGCTGGGGATTTGGGCACTGTGCCTTGATGTGCTCCTGTGCTGACAGTTATTGAGAAGGAAGTTCTTTGCCAATTCGCACTGATTGTGGTCTGCCGATGGGGAAACCAAGGATCCAGTTACATAAGGATGTAGGGAGCTGCAGTTTTCTGAGTTTGATGATATGTTTGGAGGGGTTGACGTCTGTGCTCGATGATGAAGCCTGAAATAGTGTCGTTGACTATTGTGGTTGAATTATCACATTTTATCCATTTATTCCCAAATGGGCAAACATGAAAACATGAAAGTCCAGTGAAACTGGGAAAATACACGGTGAACAAAAGGTTAGTTTATTTTGTTGTTCTTCCAGCCGTGTGGATGCACATTAGCAGTTCTTCACAGCGGGACCCTCTTCCCCATATCCTGTCATATTTGAATGCAGCACCATGGCACATCCTGGCCAAGTTGCTTTACACTACAGTAAGCAGCTTTCCAATCAGTTCTCTATAATACAGCCACATAACCAGCTTGCTTAATCCTCCCAGGAGAAGAAAAGGCTTAGTCACTTGAACCTCTGCCCCATATCATCCAACGAACAATAGCAGCCATTGTCCCGTTTCAATGCTGCAAACATTACATTCATACTAAGGTCATCCCAATTAGGTGTTGTTTACAAACTTCATCATTTGAAATGTGAACAGATCATGCATTGCGCGAGAGTGGAAAGTGTAAAGGGCCTGTCCCACTTACGCGACCTTTTCGGCGACCGCCGGCACTCGTCAAAGGTCGCCGAAAATTTGCAACATGTTGAAAATTCAGCGGCGACGAGAAAGAAGCTACAACTCTTTGGGTGACTAGGAAACCTCTCACGACCATACAGGCGACCCCTGGTGACCACTCACGACCATACAGGCGACCCCCTGGTGACCTCTCACGACCATACAGGCGACCCCCTGGTGACCTCTCACGACCATACACACGCGACCCCTGGTGACCACTCACGACCATACAGGCGACCCCTGGTGACCTCTCACGACCATCTGGTGACCTCTCATGACCATACAGGCGACCCCTGGTGACCTCTCACGACCATACAGGCGACCCCTGGTGACCACTCACGACCATACAGGCGACCCCCTGGTGACCTCTCATGACCATACAGGCGACCCCTGGTGACCACTCACGACCATACAGGCGACCCCTGGTGACCTCTCACGACCATACAGGCGACCCCTGGTGACCTCTCACGACCATACAGGCGACCCCTGGTGACCACTCACGACCATACAGGCGACCCCTGGTGACCTCTCATGACCATACAGGCGACCCCTGGCCACATGTCCCCTGGAGACACACCACGACACCCGCGACATGTCGCCAGGGGTCACCCGTATGGTCGTGAGGGGTCTCCTAGTCACCCAAAGAGTCACAGCGTCTTTCTAGTCGCCGCTGTATTTTCAACATGTTGCAAATTTTCGGCGACCTATGACATAGAGGGTACGATAAAGAAGGCCACGTATGTATGCACAAGGAGGCACCTCTACTAGCAATGTTACAAAATTTTGAGATTTAAAAAATCAAGTCTGCAATTTATCCCATCAGATAAAGCATAAAAATAAGTTTAATTTGACACCTAATTCACTTTCATATCTCAAGTAATAAAAAAGTTATGGCCATTTTCATACTCGGAAATTAGCAACTTGTTCCCTATTGATTTTCTATGGACATAACAAAAAAGCTGTGATCGAGGACAGTCAAAAGCCCAAAAATTAAGAGAACTGAATGAAATTTTCAGTTATCATAGATTGAACCATTCTGAAACAAATATAAAATAATCTTACTTGGGTGACCTGAAATTAAAGCATATAATTAGTTAGTTACCCAATTGTAGCTAATTTCAAACTTCAATTCCTAGATCTAAACATCTATCCATTTCTTAATAAATGATTAACATTTTTAAATAGCGTAAGTGTCCAAATAATATTCACAAATAATTCACAATAAAACATGATTTTTAAATCTCATTTACATCATTTATAGGCCAAATGGAAGGAATTTAGTGTTCAATTGCTGTAAATTAAAGTCCATTTTAAATCGGCTTTCTAGTGGGTTCCTGTAAACGCGCTGGTTTAGAACGTTCACATTGCGCTGGATTTGTGCCTCAAATGCCCAGAAAAATACTGCGGGATATAAAGAGCCCAAAATGAGCTACTCGCTATAGAAAACTTTATACACAGGGTTCTTAAGAAGCCCCTTTTAATGTAAAAATAAGGTACATACCTTTAATTGTTTGCTTTATAAAACCCTGGGGCTGCGAGAGGTCGCGGGTTTAGAGAGTGATTTTCCCTTTGTACTTTCCCCTTCCCTCCACCCCCTCCATCACTCCCTCCATCACTCCCTGTGGTTAGTTGAAAGCACTATTGAGATTTATGTAGCAATATGGGGGATATTTTGTAAATTAGAGAAAGTAAGAACACTGGAGATTGAAGATTTTTGTATAAAATGAAAAATACAATGTATTTTGGGACTTAGTGACTCCAGCCCTCTGTTTAATCCCTGTGCAAAAACATTGTCATTTTTTAATGTTCAAACTGATTGGTAGCAAACTGATTGAAGTTCAACGTATTTACTAAACTAGAATTATCTTTGGGGAGATAAATCTCATGCTGCTCTTTCACAATGACCCAAGTGCCACCTCCCGGACACACAATATTTTCTTTGCGTGTTAGTTTTGGATGCAAAGATGAAATCGGGCTCCGCTCCTCAAAGGCTTGTTTGCCAGCTGAGCGCACTCAGATAGATCCCATGATCCAAACTCCAACTTCTTGACAGGAAACTGATCTTCTGACCTCATTGCGAGGGTGAGAGTGGTGTTTGGATTCCTCAGCTGCAGCCTCATGCTGTTTGTTGCAGTCCCAGCTTCACCCTGATTGAATAAACAGTGTGCAGAAAGATGAGAGGCTCTCAATTGCAGCAAAGCTTAGTCTGCCAAGGCTGATTGATGTTGTGTGCACCATGGTAATGCATTACAACAGCTCTTGACGACTGTGGTTCCATTGCCCGGGTGCTCCCAAGATCCAATATAAACAGCTGCTCAGAGTTTAGTATTCACCTAGTAAAACCCTAAAAATATTCCTGAAGATGAATTCTAAAATTCCAGGTGAGTCGGGTATAAAAATGAAAAATTCACATGTTATTTTCAACAACTTGAGATAAAAGTATTCAATCGTTACTTTTGTCTTTGTAACATGATTCATAATTAGGACATGCAGAAAAACCTGTTTAGAAAAAAACCCCCGACATAAGCAGCTGCATCAGGACTTACGCCCGTCACGGTTTTGACTCAAAATGTTGACAATTCCTTCACCACCACAGGTGCTGCCACCATCACTGAAATCCTCCAGCAGTTTGGATTTTGCTGCTGATTCTAACAACTGGTGGTTTGAAGAGCCTGTTTCCATGCTGTATCTCTAAATTAAACTAAACCAAATTAATACTGCAGTCTCATGCGCTTCCCGATATAAACACCTACTTCTGTCAGCAGATTTTCCATTTCTCAATTTATCCAGAGTTTCTGATTATGAATTGAACCTTTGGGGTAGCATAGTGGTGCAGCCACAGAGTGGCTGCCCCACAGCGCCAGAGACCCGCGTACGATCCTGATTACGGGTGCTGTCTGTACAGAGTTTGTACGCTTTCCCTGTGAGCGCATAGGTTTTCTCCGGGCGCTCTGGTTTCCTTCCACACTCCAAAGACGTGCAAGTTTGTAGGTTAACTGGCTTTGGTAAAATTATAAATGGTTCCTAGTGGTTGTAGGATAGTATTAATGCGCAGGGATCGCTGGTCAGCGCGGAATTGGTGGGCCGAAGGGCCTGTTTCCATATAGTATCTCTAAACTATACTAAACTAAACTAAAACTAAACTACAGAGGGGCAAGTAGAAGTTAAGTGAGATACAGATGACAAATAGAATGTAATGAGGGAAGATGTGGAAGTACCTCTTGTGGAATAAACATATTGGTAGTGGTCTGTTATTGTCATGTGTATTGAGTTTATGTTTTCATTCTATCCAATTAAATCAGATGATAATATATATGAATACTATCAAGACATACACAAGTATAACATGTGCAGCAAAGAAAAATGCCAGAGAACAGAATATAGTTTTCTAGAGTTCAGGAAAAATAATCTAATGTCTGCAATGAGGATTAGATATATATAGATCTATCTATCTATCTATGCTGGTCCCGCAACGCAATATCCCACCTCTCCACCATCTATCTATCTATCTATTAGACTAAGTGGGTCCCGTTGGGTCCCATGTTCACTCTGGTTTCCGGAGGGCGAGTGTGGACATTGTGGGCCAAATGGATTCTTGGACTGGCAGCTCAGTCACTCAGGCCTGATGGGCTGGCAGCTCAGTCACTCAGGCCAGGTGGGCCTGCAGCTCAGTCACTCAGGCTTGGTGGGCTGGCAGCTCAGTCACTCAGGCTTGGTGGGCTGGCAGCTCAGTCACTCAGGCTTGGTGGGCTGGCAGCTCAGTCACTCAGGCTTGGTGGGCTGGCAGCTCAGTCACTCAGGCTTGGTGGGCTGGCAGCTCAGTCACTCAGGCTTGGTGGGCTGGCAGCTCAGAAACTGACAGGAATTTTGCCCAAAACAGGTGAGAGACTTTGTGAGAGAGAAGGGTGAGAGGGTGGAGATTAAATTTTAGACATTTTTCATCTTTTTCTGCAGTTTACAGCAATGAAGGAGGAAAGTCTATCCTGGCCTGGATCTCACAGGGAGCCAATGAAGGGAGGGAGTAAAATACTGGGGTGAGGTTTAATACTTGCTGGGGGAATACTTACTGATGGGCCAAAGGAACTCCTCCTGGGCTAGTACAGGCCTGGTGAGCCGAAGGGGCTCTTAAAAGAATAATCTGTGAAATCTCAGTGAAAGGCACTTTTTCGGGACTTTTCCTGGCCTGGCACGGGCCTTTTGAGCCAAAATGCTCCTCCTGGGCTAGTATGGGTATTTTGGGCAAAAGGGACTGGTTGCTCGGCTAATGAGGGCCTTGTGGGCTAAAATGAGTGGTTTCAGGCAGGCCAAACAACTCATTTCATTTCCATTTCAATTTCAAGCACAGGGCAGGCCAAACAATTCATTTCATTTCCATTTCCATTTCAATTTCAAGCACAGGGCAGGCATAACAGCTCATTGCATTTTCATTTCATTTCCATTTCCATTGCAGTTTCAAGCACATTGCAGGCCAAACAGCTAACTGCATTTTAATATAATTTCCATTGCAGTTTCAAGCACAGGCCAAGCCAAACAGCTCATTCCATTTTCATTTCTTTTCCATTTCCATTGCAGTTTCAAGCACAGGGCACGCCAAACAGCTCATTGTATTTTCATTTCATTTCCATTTCTATTTCATTGTAGTTTCAAGCACAGGGCAGGACAAACAGCTCATTGCATTTTCATTTCATATCTATTTACACTGCAGTTTCAAGCACAGGGCAGGCCAAACAGATTGCATTTTCATTTAATTTCCATTTCCACTGCAATTTCAAGTACAGTGCAGGTCAAACAGCTCATTGTATTTTCATTTCATTTCCATTTCCACTGCAGTTTCAAGCACAGGGCAGGCCAAACAGCTCATTGCATTTTCATTTAATTTCCATTTCCACTGCAGTTTTAATCTCAGGGCAGGCCAAACAACTCATTGCATTTTCATTAAGGGCTAACAAATCATTTATTTCAAGTACATTGCAGACTCAGTTCAGTTGATTCACAGCTTAGAACCACAGTTGTGGTCTCTCCCTCACAATCTTCCAGAGTGACTGACTGACTAACATCCAGGGTTTTATAGTCTGCCCCCCCCCCCCCCCCCCCCCCCCAGGAGGGGCGTTACCTTCATAATTTTGATTGACAGGCGAGAGGGCCAATCAGCTGATTTCATAATTTTTTAAACACTCATAACTTTTTTATTTTTCATCGATCAGAAAAATCCTCAGGGCAGCCTCAGCAGAGGAGGACTGAGTTAGATGGCCAAAAATCATAGCGATATAGGGTAGTGTTTTTTCTAAAAATCAATATAGCGCAGACAGGAAGTGGTCAAGGTGAGACTTTTAGTTATATAGTTATGTATCAACGATAGATACAAATAGCTGGAGTAACTGTGACGGGCAGCATCTCTGGAGAAAAGGAAAAAGAATAGGTGCAGTTTCAGGTCGAAACTCTTCTTCAGTCCTTCTGAAGAAGGGTCTCAACCCAAAATGTCACCTATTCCTTTTCTCAAAAGATGCTGTCCGACCGACTGAGGTACTCCAACTATTTGTGTCTATCTTTGATATATATATATATATCAAATATACTATCAAGGGCAGGCCTTGTCATAAGTGCCTTCATAAATAGAAAGAATGGCATGTTTTAGTCTTTTAAATCAAACTTTTGGAATGTCATTAATATCCTAAGAATTTTTGGCTAGAAAGGGTGGCACAGTGGCGCAGCGGTAGAGTTGCTGCCTTATAGCTCCAGAGACCCGGGTGCGATCCAGACTACGGGTGCTGTCTGTACGGAGTTTGTACGTTCTCTCCATGACCTGCGTGGGCTTATTCCGAAATCTTCCGTTTCCTCACACATTGTTTGAGAGACATTGTTTGGGTAATTACACAGCTGCCTTCATTCTTGATCTGGCAATATCTAAGTTGAGTGCGCAGTGCGGGGGTAGTAATGCGGACTGATAGTTCCTTCTGTGTAGTGTGGGGACTAGTATTGAAAGCATATTAAATCTGATCACTGAACGCTGAACATTGAAACAAAGGGACCCTTCACCATGTCCCCTGTCAGTCCCAACTTTCCATAGTATTTTCAATAATATCTTAAAACATTTCTCATAGGAGAAATGTTCATCCAAATTTACCCTGCAAAATATTTACCATGAGGGACATATGCAAGAGGAAAATCAATCTCATTTTGCACTAGCACTGAGCCTACCTTCTGGTACTTTAAAGAGCCAGATTTATGAGTGTTTGAGGAATATCAATATCAGTTAGAAATCTTAAGCTTTTTTGGACAGCGAGTCCTGGGAAGTTGCCTGTGGCTTTCCAGCAATGTTTACACTAGCTGCAGCTGAAAGTTGGAAGTATTCAGGGAAAGGAGAAGACCTCCCAGCTCTTCTTCAACCTTTAAAAGTCAGCCTTACCGCACCAGTTTGCAACTGTTCCAGTTTCTACTAGCTTGCTCAAGGTAGTTGCCAGTTGCTACCAGTTCTGTGCTGGAAACATGAGAACAGGACTGCGTTCATTGAAATCACTAAATAATACGTCACACCTTGACTCTCAGAGACTGCAGGCAATGGGAATATTTTATTCCATCAATCTAGGGATTTGAATTGAGTTTCAGAGGTCAGTATTTCTTCCACTTCACCACAAAGCCAATTTAACTTACCCGGCAAATGTGCGAATGGGGAAAACAAGTCAGTTCCGGCGAGTGTAATACTAGAAGCACAGGTTTTGTGCAATCATCCCCTTTCTAGACGTGCAGAACACGATCCTATGAACACTGAACAGGTTCTTATGGCCTCTTCAATTCTACATTTAATCTTGGCCCCTTGATGTACATCGCAAGTATGCAATTATTGGTCATAGATTGGAGAGGATGTTGCCACTAGTGGGAAAGTCCAGGACCAGAGGCCTCAACTGTGGAATAAAAGGACAGACCTTTAGAAAGGAGATGAGAAGGAATTTCTTTAGTCAGAGGGTGGTGAATCTGTGAACTTCATTGCCACTGATGGCTGTGGAGGCCAAGTCAATGGATATTTTAAAGACATAGATTGACAGATTCTTGATTAGTACAGGTTTCAGGGATTATCGGGAGAAGGCAGGAGAATGGGGTTGAGAGGGAATGAAAGATCACCAATGATTGAATGGCGGAGTAGACCATGGTCTCAATGGCCTAATTCTGTTCCTAGAACTTATGACAGTTACTTTAAAGTAGCAAGCATACAGGTTACAGTTTAGAAGAATGAGAGGGGGGCCTCATAGAAACGTACTGAATAGTGAAAGGCTTGGATGGAGTGGAAAGATAGATCGGCCATGATTGAATGGCGAAGTAGAATTGATGGGCTGAATGGCCTAATTCTACTCTTATTTCTTATGACCTTATGACAGCCATATTGACATGTCCTGCTCTACTCCAGCAAACGTCTGGAATATATAGGTTGCCCTGCTGAGTGAGAGTGAAGGGTCTCAAATTCAGAGCCTTTATCCATTTCATGTCCCCTTTCCAGTTCCATGTGTCCACCATGCCAGCTGAAAAAAATCCTGAGCGTTTGTGAATCAAAGAATCACTGCACGACCCTTTAGTCGAGTTTTTGTTAGTAATCAACTGCATATTGTGTAGTTCTTCCAATGGTTTAATGTGAGTGTATTGTGAATCTTTCAGGTATATATGTTGGATTATGACCATGTGTCCAGCTGAGACGCAGGCACCAGAAAGCAACAAGATGGAAGGCAAATGGTAAACAAGCCACTTATCTGGAGACCACACCTGGAGTATTGCATACAGTTTTGGTCTCCTAATCTGAGGAAAGACATTCTTGCCATAGAGGGAGTACAGAGAAGGTTCACCAGACTGATTCCTGGGATGTCAGGACTTTCATATGAAGAAAGACTGGATAGACTCGGCTTGTACTCGCTAGAATTTAGAAGATTGAGGGGGGATCTTATAGAAACTTACAAAATTCTTAAGGGGTTGGACAGGCTAGATGCAGGAAGATTGTTCCCGATGTTGGGGAAGTCCAGAACAAGGGGTCACAGTTTAAGGATAAGGGGGAAATCTTTTAGGACCGAGATGAGGAAAACCTTTTTCACACAGAGAGTGGTGAATCTCTGGAATTCTCTCCCGCAGAAGGTAGTTGAGGCCAGTTCATTGGCTATATTTAAGAGGGAGTTAGATGTGGCCCTTGTGGCTAAAGGGATCAGGGGGTATGGAGAGAAGGCAGGTACAGGATACTGAGTTGGATGATCAGCCATGATCATATTGAATGGCGGTGCAGGCTCGAAGGGCCGAATGGCCTACTCCTGCACCTAATTTCTATGTTTTCTATGTTTCTATGTTATTGAGCTACACCAGTTTGTGCCAGTGTCATCAATCTCAACAAATCTGCACTAACTGTACTTTCACTGAGCTCTCAGTGAAAGACCTACCCCAAGTCTAACTCCATTATCATTCTAGCCCAGATTATTTGTTGATTTAAATATTTGAAATTATTCTGTTATAAATTTTCTTTTGTAAATCTGGGCAATTTCTTGCATTTATTGTGTATAACATTTTAGATGCCTTGCATTAAACAATTAATTCTAGAGTTTTGTCTGATGCCAGTGCTAGTTTCCCTGGGCCGTGATGACATGGATTTGTTGCAGCTTTACCTATTGCCTATTCATGCATGCATGATGCACTTTCTTTCCCTTGTCACATGCTGTCAGCTCCCTGTCCAAGCTTGTTCTGCTGTTTTTGGCTCGGAGTAATATTTTGTTAGAGATTTCAGGATTTTGACTCCGTAAAGTTGAAAGAAATGTGACTTGCCAACATCTCAGATCTGGAATGTGATGTTTTACTGCTGCTTTTATTGTTTTCAGTGATAAAGGTAGAGGATGGGGTCGGTTCAGCCAAGATACCCAGCCAAATGACTATAGTGCAACCTATAGGTAATGCACTCTGCAGGCAAAGTGCTGGTGATGGTGAGGTGGCCCTGCCGATGATTCAATGCTACTTTATTCTCAGGCGTACCTAGGTACAGTGAAACGTTGTGTTTTGCATACAACCCGGTAAAACCATACAGCAGACCTCACCGAGGCACTACACAAGTGTCGCTGCGTCTTGGAGCCGGCAAAGTTACAAAAGTTCACCGGACAGTCCTATCCACTGCCTGGCCCACACGTGGCATCAGCACCCCCACCCCTCCCCATCCCCTGCTGGGACCCCCTTCCTTCTCGCCGGCCCCTGCTGGGTTCCCCTTCATTTCCGACGGCCCACCGCTGGGTCCCCCTTCAAGCTCCACAGTTCCCCACTTGTCCCCCTACAATTGGTGGCCATTGATGCAATCCTTCACCTACTGGAGGATGCTGATAATCTTGAGTGTTTTTCCAAAGGTACTAACCCAGGCATGTGCTGAGTATTGGGAGTATTGCGTTACTGTTTATAGAGGAGCTGTTCATTACTGGAATGAGTCATTGAATGAGTTTTACAACAAATGAGTTAAAAATTCAATGAGTTAGTAATGTTATTCAGATTAACATCAAATGAGTTAACAGATTCTAACATCTTTTTTTCTATCCGTATTGGTGGAAATGTGTCATGCTCGTTAACAATCAGCACGGGAGCACCTCAAGGCTGCGTGCTCAACCCCCTGCTGTACTCACTCTATACTCATGACTGCGTAGCCGGACATAGTGCAAATTCCATCAAGTTCGCCAATTACACCACTGTTGTGGGACGAATCACTGATGGCGATGAGTCAGAGTAATGAAGTGAGATCGACCGACTCACCAAATGGTGCCAGCACAATAACCTGGCTCTCAACACCAGCAAACCAAGGAATTGATTGTGGACTTTGGAAGGGGTAGGATAGGGACCTACAATCACGTTTATATCAATGGGTCGATGATGGAAAGGGTCAAGAACTTCAAATTCCTGGGACGTGCATATTTCAGAAGATCTCTCTGGGTCCCAGAACACTGATGCAATCATAAAGAAAGCACATCAGCGCCTCTACTTCCTGAGAAGATTACGGAGAGTCCGTATGTCAAGGAGGACTCTCTCGAACGTCTACAGGTGCACAGTAGAGAGCATGCTGACCGGTTGCATCGTGGCTTGGTACGGCAATCTGAGCGTCCAGGAGCAGAAAAGGCTGCAAAAAGTTGTAACCACTGCCCAGTCCATCATCGGCTCTGACCTCCCCACCATCGAGGGGATCTGTGGCAGTCGCTGCCTCAAAAAGGCTGCCAGCATCATCAAGGACCCACACCATCCTGGCCACACACTCATCTCTCCGCTGCCATCAGGTAGAAGGTACAGGAGCCTGAAATCTGCAACATCCAGGCTCAGGAACAGCTTCTTCCCCACAGCCATCAGACTGTTAAACACAACTTCAAACAAACTCTGAACTAAAACAGCCTCAAGCACTTTATCTGTTTATTGAATGTGTATATATATGTGTATATGGACACACTGGTCTGATCTGTATTTATGGCTACAATATCCTGTTGTGCTGCAGCAATGGAAGAATTTCATTGTCCTATCTGGGACACATGACAATATACTCTCTTGAATCTTGAATCGAGTCTATGGAAGTGGAAGCTGGTGCTGTTTGTGATGGAACCTGGTGCTCTGGGTAGAACAGGACCATTGGATTTGCTCAGCTTGATACAATGGATCGACAGCAAGGATTCACTTTTAACCTTTCCACCATTTTACTTGAATACCATAAGGAAATCATCACTAATTTAACATCGGGGCCAAAGCAAGGGATATAATTACTGTAGATTAACATGGAACTATGTAAAATCATGTTAAAGGGTGTCACAGTGGTAGAGTTGTTGCCTTACAACACCAGGGAGCCGGGTTCGATCCTGACTACGGGTGCTTGTCTGTATGAGTTGGTACGTTCTCTCCGTGACCAGCGTGGGTTTTCTCCAGGAGCTCCGGTTTCCTCCCACATGCCAAAGACGTACAGGTTTGTAGGTTATTGGCTTGGGGAAATTGCAAAATTCTCCTTAGTGTGTGTACGATAGTGTTAATGTGAGAGGTTTGCTGGTCAGCGTGGACTCGGTGGGCTGAAGGGCTCGTTTCTGTGCTGCATCTCAAAACTAAACTAAACCAAATATGGAAAAAAAATCGTCACCAATGAAAATTCTTAGTGTATGAAGCTCAGTATTCTTGCAAAGCTTCAGATTTAGAATCAACCAAGGACACCAGATTATTGTTAAAAAGGATAATTAAATTAAAAATAATAGATTCTGGCAGAGCGATCACAATAGTTGATGGGGTTAATGTCAGGTTCATAAGTCAATCACTGAACATGCCAAGTTTAAATAACTCGCTTTATGTCATAATGACCTGCTAAATATTAAAGTGAAATAATGTTATTAAACCTTAATTTAAAATATATATATTTGGGGGTCAAAAGGAAATGGTTCATAAATCCTTATTCTGTTCTTTAACTGAATGCATTTCTTGATTTTTCTTAACCTTAAAAGAACAGCAACTTTACAGAATCATTTGACTAAATTAACATTGAGAGTGCCATAGTTAGAAAAAACAGGGGGAAGGTTTATTTTGGCCAATCCACTGGATATAAATTGTATAATGAAATTGGAACCCGACACATTCATTTGCATCATATGACACTCATGGGGACTTTATTACTATACAATATTGCATTATATCAACATGATGTAATACACAAACAATTCTACATGCACTGTATTAATTATGGTAAGATCACCAAGTCCCCATTTTATTTAGAATTTTACAGAAGGAAAGCAAACACTTTACACACTTGTATCCATCTTGTTAAACCCCTCTGCTCTTCTTCTATGCTTCATTTGTAACCAATAACCAAATTTCTCTTTCAAATGAATTTTGTTTTCTCCCTGAACTAATTTGTGGTGGAGAATTACATATTTCTCATCAGAGTCAGTTCAGCAATCTCTAGTTTCATCTTGTCGTGTCCCACAAATGAAAGGAACTGCAGATGCTGGTTTACACCGAAGATGGACACAAATTGCTGGAGTAACTCAGAGGGACAGGCAGAATCTTTGGATTGAAGGAATGAGTGATGTTTCAAGCCGAGACCCTTCTTCAGATTGAACGAATCTGCTGTATTTTTGACTGCAAAGATTCTATTGCTGCCCATCTTACTATCATTTTGCACAATGACTAGAAAATTGGTTTTGACAAAGGCTTCCCTTAGAGTCTAGACTCAACAGAACATGGAGTGTAATTCATTACTTGTCTAGGCTAAATTAAATCCCCTTCGTGACCCAGGCATTTACCAGATGACAATTGCATTTGGAGTCAGATAGAAATAGAAAATAGATTTGGCAGCACAAGCCCATAAAACCTGCCGCACTGTGAATAGCATGGAATTTTAGGCGCAGTTTTCCAATCCTAGGTGAAAAACGAATTAGAAGAATGCGTGTTCTTAGGTCGAGGGCTCTAGAATATGAGGGGGAGAATGCTTTGCTGCAAACTTGGAAGTGTGTGCTTTGGGTTCCGTCCAGAGCACTGCAGTCTTACAAAGGATCTTATGCTCCAAATGAATTATGTTTTGTGTTGCCTTGAAGTCTATCTTCAAGATAAACAATGGAGACAGCACTTGTGTTGTAGTATTCTTTTAATAATGCCATCTATTTAAAATGGCACCTCCAGGTTTCTCATTCTGCAACCGTTTGCGCTATCTAGATCACATGACTTAACTATGTCATGCATTGAATTTGCATGTTGCAATCCAGTTTCGATTGTAACAATATAACAGGAGTAGACCATTTAGTCATCTGTTCTGCTTTCTTATGAAGTCATGATTGGTCTATCGTCTAAATCCAAGTGTTTACCCTTTGTCTCGTAACATAAACATTTTAGATCATAATTAATAATTGGTGAAACATCAGTTGCAACTGAAGGAAGAGAGTCTCTAACTTCTCCTACCCTCTGCATGTGGGAATGGTTCCTAACTTCACAAATGCAGGGCATGGCTCCATTTTATGCACGTCCCTTATTGGTGTTTCCCCAATTAGCAGAAGTAGTTCAGCTTCATCTATTGTATTAGTTACTCTTATATCTTTAAATCAAATTCAATCACTTCTTATACTTCTTAATTCCAGAGAATACAATCCCAGATTGTAAAACCTTTTCTCATAATATAATCCTTGGAGTATTGCTCATATTCTGGTGCAAAATATGAGGTGCTGTTACTCCAGTTTGTGCTGGGCCTCACTCCGACAGAGAGTACCGCGAGGCTCGGTGCTGGGACCGCAGCTATTTACAATATACATTAACGATTTAGATGAAGGGATTCAAAGTAACATTAGCAAATTTGCAGATGACACAAAGCCGGGTGGCAGTGTGAAGTGTGAGGAGGATGCTATGAGGATGCAGGGTGACTTGGACAGGTTGGGTGAGTGGGCAGATGCCTGGCAGATTATTATCTGAATGGTGTCAAGTTAGGAAAGGGGAAGTACAATGAGATCTGGGTGTCCTTGTACATCAGTTACTGAAAGTAAGCATGCAGGTACAGCAAGCAGTGAAGAAAGCTAATGGCATGTTGGCCTCCATAACAAGATGAGTTGAGTATAGGAGCAAAGAGGTCCTTCTGCAGTTGTATAGGGCCCTAGTGAGACCAGACCTGGAGTATTGTGTGCAGTTTTGGTCTCCAAATTTGAGGAAGGAGATGAAGAAACACTTTTTCACCCAGAGAGTTGTGAATCTGTGGAATTCTCTGCCTCAGAAGGCAGTGGGGGCTGATTCTCTGGATGCTTTCAAGAGAGAGTTAGATAGAGCTCTTAAAGATGGAGGAGTCAAGGGATATGGGGAGAAGGCAGGAACGGGGGACTGATTGTGGATGATCAGCCATGATCACATTGAATGGCTGAGCTGGCTCGATGGGTCGAATGGGAATAAAGAGGGAGGAGAGGGGGAGGAGAGTGTCTGTCGAAGTTACCTAAAATTAGTGAATTCAGTTTTCATACTGCTGGGCTGTAATCTACTCAAGCAAAATATGATCCTCCAATTTACATGTGGCCTCACTCTGGCACTGGAGGAGGCCCAGCACAGAAAGGTCAATGTGGGAATGGAAAGGGGAATTAAAATGGTTGGCAACCTGGAGATGCAGCCCACCTTGGCGGAGTAAGCGTAGGTATTCAGTCTGAAGAAGGGTCAAGACTCAATTTGTCACCTATCCACGTTCTCTAGAGATGCTGCCTGACCTGCTGAGTTACTCTAGCACTTTGTGTCCTTTTGTGTATTAACCAGCATCTGCAGTTCTTTGTTTCTATTTCCAAAGTGGGTTGTTTCTCCGGATAATGAAAACTGGAATTTTTCAGTGTATATAACACAAACAGAAATGGTAACAACCAGGTGGAGCTTTGATTACGGTGGTTGATTAATAGTCCTTGCATTGATGTGGAAATGGATACAGCAGAAGGTGGTTTGATGATGAAGCAAGGCCCCATATTCAGCAAATACTGCCAGATATAGTTGACAGAAAGCACTGTTAAACCGAAAACCTGATTGGTGAGTGATTACAAGAATAAAGAGCGTGCACTGTGTAACATACAGTATTACACAACAAGTGAAACTGCCCATCGTTGGAACAAACTTTGACAAAAGGCCATCTTTAATGGGGAAGGACGATGCGATGACTTAAACTGATCCAAGTACTGGAGGGAGATTGAAAGTTTGGTTGATTGGGGTCAGAACAACAATCTTGCTCTCAACGTTAACAAAATCAAGGAGCTGATTCTTGACTTTAGCGGGGGAGAGCCAAAAGTCCACGAACCTATCTTCATTGATGAGAATGCGATGGAGAGATTGACCAGCTTCAAATACCTAGACATGCATATCTCTGAAGATCTGTCCTGGACCCGACACATTGATACAAATCACAAAGAAAGCTCAATAATGCCTCTACATCAAGTACCAAATCAGCTCACTCAACACACTTGAGGTGATTTGGGATGCTGATGAACAAGGTTCAGTTTTAGTTTTAAGTTAGTTTAGTTTCGAGCCACACAAGCGGGAGCAGTGGGGGCTCATGAAGGCCGGTGTGGGGGGGATTTAGAGCTGCATCCAACTTCCTCTCTCTGGCACTAACAAGTCGGCTTCGAACATTATCTTCGATACCGCTGAATACTACACCTGGTGTTGTACACTGGCACGGGTTTCCAGTTCTTTTTGTATTGTATTGTATTGTATTCAATTTATTGTCATTGTCTCAATTTGAGACAACGAAATGAATTTTCCTTACAGGCAGTATCATTAAAAAAAAATCACAAAGAAATTATAAAAATAAATAATAAATAAATAATAAAACATATTAAAACTAAAATTGAAATTGAATTAAAATTTAAAAAAAAGCACAAATACAGAAGTCCACGACACAACATAACATAAATGGCACCCAGGTGAGGAAGGCACCATAGTCCAGCCAGCCTCCCCTCCGTGTTCATCCGTGGACGGGGCCTTCCAAGCACCCGCAGTCGCCGCCCCGGGTGGCCCGATGTTCAGGCCCTCACGCCGGACTGGTGGAACGCTGACGCCGAGCCCCGACGGTGAGCATCCTCCTCCTCAGCGGCCCGGACCTCCCGATCAGCCGCCTCCCGCTGCCGGAGTCTGCAGCTCCCGAATCCGCAGGTCGAGCCGGGCAGAGTCACAGGACCCCGCGTTGATTAGTCAGCGCCGCCCGCGTTGGGAGCTCCGCAAACCGCAGCTCCAGGATGTCGGTGCAGCAGGGTCCGCACTCCGGGCTGACCCCCGGTAAGGCTCACCAGCCCCGCGATGTTCCAGCGCTGTCCCGCCGCTTGGAGCTCCGGTCGATCCCGGCAGGAAAGGCCGCGCCAATCCCCAGCGGACTCGACTCAAATAATAGTCGCGTCCTCACCAGGAAGCGGCCGAAGGACGGTATCCCCCGCACCGTGCCCTCTTCCCCCACATGAAAACACCAAAAAAACACAAAAAAATACACTTTTACATAACTAAATAAACAAAAAAACAAAAAGATACCGGGCTGTAGGTGGAGGCTGCTGGCACCAGCGCCACCGGAAGTACAATACTGGGGCTGGGGTTTCATGCTGGAGGTGCTCCTTGATGCAGTCTTTGAACCGTTTCTTTGGGTGCCCTGGGTTCCTTTGAGCCTGTGACAGAACTCCATACAGGAATTGTACAACAATTGTTGCCTGATTTTTGAGAACCTCAGCATGAAGTCAGCTTGAAATGCTAATGTCTTGCTGAAGAACAGCATTGTACCATGTTACAGGATATACACCTACAGAACTATGGATGAGGAGAAGACTGCCAGATTTGGTGTTTAGTGTGGAATAGAAGCATTTGAGTAAAAGATGCAAACACAGGCAGTCATGCGTGTCAGGTAATGGAAAGTTGCCCTTACATAATTCACAAATCACAAAGCACAAATTTGAGATATGGAATAACATTTGCTCTGAAGGAATTTATATGAAAAAAACAAGTAAGTGGGTAAGCACCAAATTAATGCTTTTCTCAACTCACATTTCTTGATGTGTGGGCAGAAGATATGGCTTCACATTATAGAAAAACATAAAATGGACTGTTTCCAGGAACACACCCAGCATTATGCGGGGATCACCTGTGTGACATTAATTGGAAGCAGAGTTTCCAGTAAAATGAGGAGCCTTATGCTCTGACTTCACTCAACAAATTGAACTGACTCCAGCGGGGAGGTGGAAACCCAAAGCAGAAGTTTGCTTAATATTTGGTTGAAATTGTTAACAGAATTTTAAATGTTCACATAGACAGAGAGTGCCCATTGCTTGATGAGAACCAATTCTGGATGGTGACCCACTCAATTAGGAAGTGAAGCAGGTCTTAAATTATAAAATTCAAGCAGGTCTGATCAAAGGTCACGATAGTACAGCGTTAGAGTTGCTGCCTTATGCCCCTGTCCCACTTAGGAAACCTGAACGGAAACCTCTGGAGACTTTGCGCCCCATCCAAGGTTTCCGTGCGGTTCCCGGAGGTTTTTTGTCAGTCTCCCTACCTGCTTCCACTACCTGCAACCTCCGGCAACCACCTGCAACCTCCGGGAACCGCACAGAAACCTTGGGTGGGGTGCAAAGTCTCCAGAGGTTTCCGTTCAGGTTTCCTAAGTGGGACAGAGGCATTACAGCGCCAGAGACCCAGGTTCAATCCTGACTACAGGTGCTGTCTGTACAGAGTTTGTAAGTTCTTACCGTGACCTGTGTGGGTTTTCCTCAAGATGTTTGGTTTCCTCCCACACTCCAAAGGCATATAGGTTTGTAGGTTAATTGGCTTGGCATAAATGGAAATTGTCCCTTATGTGTGTAGTATTGGGTTAATGTGTGGGGATCACTGGTCAGTGCAGACTCGGTGGGCCGAAGGGCCTGTTTCCGCGCTGTATCTCGAAAACTAAACTAAGAGCACAACCTTCTTTGAGACACACGACACTGCAGATGCTGGAATCTTGAACAGAAAACAAACTGTTGGAGGAGCTCAGAGGGTCAGGCAGCATCCATGGAGGTAACAATGGGCACACAATGTTTTGGGTCGGGAGGTAGACACAAAATTCTGGAGTAACTCAGCGGGACGGCCAGCATCTCTGGAGAGAAGGAATGGGCGACGTTTTGGGTCGGGACACCTTCTTCAGGATTGGAGTAGAGTGGAGATAGCTGGAGTGATAGGTAGAAAGAGGGCCCAAAGATGAACATGGTAAGAAGGGTTAACTGGCTGATGAGACAGGTGGGGGAGGGGATAGATTGAGATGGTAATCGAGGCTGGAGGTGACAGATGTAGAAGCCAAAGGGCTGCAGATGGTGGAAACTGATAACAGAGGAAGGTGAGGAGTGAAATGTACAACTGGCAGGGTAGGGTAGATGAGAAGGGGGAACAGGGGACCCAGAGGAGGCAGTGGTGGACGATGAACAGAAGGAGCAGGTGGAGGAGGGGATAGGAAGAGGGTGACAGGGAGGTAGATGTGTGTGAGTGGACCTGGTTGGTTGAGAAGGAGAGGAGAGAGAAGTTGGAGTGGACGGGGTGGGGTGGGGGGAGGTTGACCTGAATTGGGAGAATTCAATGTTCATGCTGCTGGCTTGTTGGCTCCCCCAACACAACACGAGGTGCAGTTCTACTGAGGCCCAGCCCAGTCCAAATGTTGCTTCACCAGGAAAACCTGCAAAGAGTTGCCTAAGATGCTGACAGCTACGACAATGGATTTATATTTGTTATTCATGAATAGGTGACAGACATGAATATATTGTTGTATTTAAAATGCAGTGGAGTCTAACACTGAGTAGGAACATTCTGTTCTCTCCGGATTCACGTGTGTTCCATATTACAAAACATGCTGCGCAGAGTCCTTTAAAGCATTCATTGCTTTAAAGCATTCAACAATGCATCATTCAGACTACCGTAAGCTTTGGGTGGCGTGGTTTGACATCATGTAATGCTGCACACCCCTGTGTACAGCCAGGCTCCAACCTGATCTCGCCTCTTGTCAGCGTGCAATTCTACCTGTTCCCTGCGGCTGCTTGGGTTTTCACCTGTGCTCCGGTTTCCTCCCAGATTTCAAAGGTGCACTGATAGGTCATTTGGTGACCATAAATTACTCTTGGTGTCAAGTTTCAAGTTTACATTTATTGTCCATGCACCAATCGGTACAGTGAGATTTGGGTTGCCATACAGCCATGCGAATAAAAAGAACACAACACACGATAGAATTTAACATGTACATCCCCACACAGCAGAATCAACGTTTCCCACCGAGAACACTCTCAGCGGCTTGCAGTTCCGAATCGGCCTCTTCCTACCGGAGCCCGTGGCTCCCGATGTCCACAGGCCGAGCTGTGCGGAGAATCACACTGGCTGCCCTCGGGCAAAGGGGCCACCAGGACTCTGCGGTGTTGGTCAGCGCCGCCCACGGCTGGAAGCTCCGCAAACCACAGCCTCGCGATGTAGAAGCAGCGGGCCCAACACTGCGGCGTTTCAACAAGCGATCCCCAGTAACTTGGCATCGCCCACTCCGCTCCGCGATGTTAATTCAGTGCTGCGCCGCTGCTGAGGCTCTGGCCGGTCTCCGGCAGGAAAGGCTGCGCCAATCCAGTTGGTAGGCCGCGAGGAGTGTGGGGGGGAAGAGGGGGGGTGGGCGAAGATGCGACTGAGAAATGGTTCCCCCTTTTCCCTGCCCCCCTCCCCCATATAAAAAGACTAAGAAACCTCCAAACCATACTTTTAAACGAACTAAATATAACAAAAAGATGGGAAAAAAAACCAGACAGACAGTAGGCAGAGGCTGCCTTCAAACGGCGCCCCCGTGTGGATGATGGCAGCTGTTGGCAGGAGAGCGAGTAGATGGTCATGTGAGAGAGGACAGGTAACAGGGTATTAAATGGGACATTTGGACTGGTGGGAAGTGACAGGGGCCCAATGGTCTGAGTGAACATCTTTGAAGTTGAAGGAAAAAGTATATAAATAATTAAACTGCACAAGAGAGCTGCTGCCTCACAGCGCCAGGGACCGGAAACTAAACATGTGTAGGAAGGAACTGCAGACGCTGGTTTCAACCAAAGATGGATATAAAAAGCTGGAGTAACTCAGCGGGTCAGACAGCATGTCTGGAGAAAAGGAATGGGTGATGTTTTGGGTCGAGACCCTCTGTCCCTTCTGTCTTACTCCAGTTTTTGTGTCTATCATCGGAAACTAAACAGGATTGCAAATAAACCTTTATTTTGTAAAATATACATTTGATGTAAATACTGCATCTCAATGCATTTATGAAGACACTGTTGGGGAGAGAGAGGGGGAGAGTGAGGTGGGAGAGGGGGGGGAGAGGGTAGGAGAGAATCGGAGAGAGAAGGGGAAAGAGACCCTCAAGGGGGGAAAAAGGGGAAGGAGGGGGAGAGAGGGGGAGAGGGGAAGACGCTCAACGGGGAAAGAGAGAGATAGCGAAGAGAGGCGGCAACGAAAATTTCAAAGACAGAGGGGAAAGAGACTGCAGAGGAGAGAGGGTGTTGGGAAGAGTGAGGTAGGAGGGAGAAATGGGGAAGAGAGGAGGAGAGAGGGAGAAGAGAGAGGAGAGAGCGGAGAGACAAAGAGAGAGGGGAAAGAGAGAGGGGGGAAAGAGAGAGGGGAAAGAGGAGAGGGGGAGAGTGTGTGGAGAGGGACAGATAGAGAGGGTCGGGAGAAAGAGGTTGAGGGAAGCGAGGGGGAGAGAGAGCTGGGTGAGAGAGAGAGGGGGAGAAGGGACAGAGGAGGGAAAGGGAAAGAGAGGAGAGAGAGAGTTAGGGTAGAGGAGAGAGAGAGAGAGAGGGGTGGGAGAGAGAGAGGAGAGAAGGACAAGCGAGAGGGGGAAGAGTAAGGGGGATGGAGAATGGGGGGAAAAGAGGGGGAGAGAGGGGGAAAGAGAGGGGGAGGAGAGAGGGGGGGAGGAGAGGGGGGGAGAGAAAGAGGGAGGGAAAAGGGGAGAGAGGGACGGGAAGCAAGAGAGAGGAGAGAGAGAGAGAGGGAGAGAGAGGGAGAGGGAGACAGGAGAAGGGGGAGATAGAGGGGGAGAGAGAGGGTGGGGGAGAGAGGGGAAGGGGGAGAGCGGAGATAGAGGGGGGGGAGAGGAGAGAGAGTCTCTGTGCCGAATTCGCCCAGGTGATCGGCATGGATCAGGCTGCGGCTCGGTGCATCCTGGAGGACAACCAGTGGCTGCTGGAAATAAGTACCAAGTACAGGTGCAAAACCTTTTATCCGAAAGCCTTGGGACCAGACACTTGTCGGATTTCGGACATTTTCGGATTTCCGGATTTAGCGTAGATTAGGTAGGTAGCGCGGGCGGCTTGAAAAGTCTGGAGCGGCTGCCTCCTCCCCGGAGACCGGGGAATCATTGTAAATCATTGCATAAATGTTAGTCAGTTTGTTTGGAGGGATTTTATGTGGTGGTGGTGGGGTGGGTGGGTGAAGGGGGAAACTTTAATTCTTAGTCCCCTACCTGGTCGGCGACTCCCAACATCGCGGAGCTGGGGGCTCCGTCCGGCCGCGTGCGGCGACGGTTGGAGCTCCGACCCCGGCAACTCTACCCCTGGCTGCGAGGTGCTCCAAATCCAGCGCGGCCCGCGGCCGGACGCCCGCAGCCCCAGCTCCGGGAATGTTGGGAGAAGGCGGCCTCCGCTCCCTGGAGTTTACCGCACAGCGACCCGGTAAGGCATTGCCCGCTCCCCTCTGGTATCCCAGCGCTGCGGAGCTTACTGCACGGCGACCCGGTAAGGCATTGCCCGCTCCCCGCTGGTATCCCAGCGCTGCGACGCCGCCGACTCCCAACATTTGCGGAGCTGGGGTGGGGGACGTCCGGCCGCGGGCAGCGGTGGATTTGGAGCTTCTCGCAGCCAGGGGTAGAGTTGCCGGGGTCGGAGCTGGCGGCTACAGCGCTGCGGAGCTTACTGCACGGCGACCCGGTAAGGCATTGACCGCTCCCCGTCTCTCCGACCCGGTAGGGGACTAAGAATTAAAGTTTACCCCTTCAACCCCCCCTTCACATAAAAGCCCTCCAAACTAACTGACTAACCTTTAAGCAATGATTTACAGATGTTTATGTGTCTCCCCGTTCTCCGGGGAGGAGGCAGCCGCTACAGTAGTACAGACCTGGGTTGACCGTGGGTCGTTTCGGGTCAAGTTTGGCGCCAAACGCGAACTTTGGTGTGCAGACGACATCCTGGAAAAAATGGCTGGTTTTCGGAGGTTTTCGGTTTCCGGAACACCGGATAAAAGGTTGTGCACCTGTACTGGGTAGAAACGGTGGAAGATAGTGGACTTCAAATGAGGGTGGTTGGAGAAAGCATCCTGCTTGCCTGCTAGACTTTCACTTCCTGTAACTGCAGGAAAAATGTTTTCCCGGTGTTGGGGGCGTTTCAGAACCATGGGGGTCACAGTTTAAGAATAAAATGGGGGGGGGGGGGGGGGGGGGGGGGGGGGGGGGCAGTTAGGACTGAGATGAGGACAAACTTTCTTCACGTAGAGAGTTGTGAATCTGTGGACTTCTCTGCCACAGAAGGCAGTGCAGGCCAATTCACTGGATGTTTTCAAGAGACAGTTACATTTAGTTCTTGGGGCTAACGACATCAAGGGATATGGGGAAAAAACAGGAAAGAGGTACTGATTTTAGATGAATAGCCATGATCATATTGAATGGCAGTGCTGGTTCAAAGGGCTGAATGGCCTATTCCTGCACCTATTTTCTATGTTTCTATGCTTGAGTATATGGCAATAAAACTCAATCACTTGATTTTGAAGCATTCATGCATGGTGGAGGTATAATGTAGTCATAGAGTGATACAGTGTGAAAACAGGCCCTTCGGCACAACTTGCCCACACCCGCCAACATGTCCCAGCTACGCTACCTGCTTTTGGTCCATACCTCCAAACCTGTCATATCCATGTATCAGTCTAACTTTTTCTTAAATGTTGGGATGGTCCCTGCCTCAACTACCTCCTCGGGCAGCTTGTTCCATACACCCATCACCCTTTGCGTGGATAAAGTTACCCCTTAAAAAGTTACCTCTTAAAAATACTTCATACAAACATTGAAATCAGACTTCTACAGTGCACTAAAACATGATTTTAATACATCAAATTTCAAAATGTTCCTACCCTTCTTCCACACCCTCTCCCCACTCGGTTGCTCCACTCCCTCACTGGGTACCCCCAAGGCCAGTGATCAGTGATCGCACAGCCTCCCCCCTTTCAAAAACGCTCCAATCCAATTTAAAGCATATATATTGCATTCAAGTGTAGGTTACAAGACTCGCTGCAGTATGCACCATATTGCACAATTTCAAGCTGAAAAATGCAAATGTTCCGTACCAATGGGAGGGGGCACCCTCCTCCCTCCTAATACCCCCCCTCCCCCCCCCACGCGATGCTCCCTCGGGCTTGGTCTCTCGCAAATTTCTCACTCCCAACTCACACCCAATGTTGGCAGCCCTGTTCCATTGTCAGGACAATGAGGCCAATGAGGGATCATTCCTTGTACATTCAGGTGCAGTTTACAGAACTTCTGGCATTGTCCCCCTCTTCCCATTCAATGCTTCCCTACTTTCAACTTCATTCCTGAGGGGAATGTGTCCCATATTCCCTACTGACATCCATAACAAGTGAAGATAGACACAAAATACTGGAGTAACTCAGCAACTCTGGAGAAAAGGAATAGGTGATGTTTTGGGTCGAGACCCTTCTTCAGACTGGGCTTCCATTGCTGATTCTGAATTCTTGTAATTGTAATTAATTTATTAGCCAAGTATGTAAATATACAAGTGATTTTATTTGCCAACAGTCACACAAAAAAGCACCAGGATACGTAACCACATAAAAATGGCACATAGACTTAAACAACCACCACAACGGCGTGTGAGAATCCCCAGGGCACACAGCATAAGTGGAGACCCACAGCCATCAGTCCAATGTCCGTGACCACACACACACACACACGCTCCTTCACCGTGATGTGACCAGAGTTGTACCGACTGCTCTCACTCTCTCTGCAGCCCCTGTCCACCGAACATTCAGAATACCGTCACACTCCCACTAGACTCTGGGATGTCCTAATGGAGCCATGACTCCGCAAAACACCGAGACCACTGCGCTCCCTGCGAGTCCTCAGCAGTACAAGCGGCACGTCCATCTTGTTATCTCGGCGACTTCACATTCCCCTCTGTGATGGAAGGCAAATAACTTATACCTTCTTTCTTCCTTTTTTTTCTCCCGAGATCAAGGCGGTCAAAGCTCCCAAGATTCGAGCTCTCACAGTCAATCCACAACAAAGGGACGGCCAGCTCCATGACATTAAAGCCGCAGTGCAGACGGAGATACCATGAAAATGAATCAGAGTTGGCCATACATTGTCTTTGTTATTCTGCAAACTACACACTCTTAATATGGTAGCCACATCTTACAACCCTTTCAGTACTGCATTCATATAATAATGTTTATTTATATAGCACTTTTCAACAAAACCAGTATTTGAACCAAAGTGCTTTACAGAGATTGATTAAATTAATTGAACAGATCAAATGTCAATAAATCCATACAAAACAAAAAAGAGAAAAAGAAAAAAGACACAGAACAGTACACTATAGAAATCAACATGAAACGTCCCCCCACAGGAGAATTCACTGTGAGGGAAGGCACTAAAAATATCCAATTCTCCCCCTCATAGTCCACCCGAGGTCGGGGCCTATATGTGGCCTCCTCAGCCAACCCGGTGTTTTCAGGCCCTCTTGCCGCGAAGCTGGACCAGCGGCGTCTGGCGAACATCATTCAGCGGCTTGGACTGAAGCGGCCGCTTCCTCCCCGAAGACTGCAACGACCAAAGTTCACAGGCCGCGTTTCATGGAGCTGTATTCCAGGAATGGAATTCTTCCAGATGTTGGTGTGGTGAAATCGATCTTGAATTACAGAAAAGAAGAGCCGTCCTGAACAACTATCTAGCTCATTGGTGACCTTCGGGCTATCCTTGATTGGACTTTGCTGGCTTTACCTTGCACTAAACGTTATTCCCTTACCATGCATCCGTACACGGCTTGATTGTAATCATGTATTATCTTTCCGCTGGCTGGTTAGCACGCAACAAAAACTTTTCACTGTACCTCGGTACACTTGACCATAAACTAAACTGAACTGAACTAAATATATGGCCTGGGAATAAAGTCCACCAAGTTCCAACTGTGGAAACACTGCATCAGGCATCAACATGCATTATATTACTAAAAGGGTGCAGCAATTAGTGTGGATGATGCATTGCGATAGAGGACGTTTTGAAGGATGAATTCCACAAATTTTAAATGGTTGTTCCCTCGTTGATTTCTTCTGGATTTTATTCTTCCTTTTATCTTATAGATTTGGTAGAGCATTTGTTTCTGAAATTCCAATTTGTTTATTCTCACGTATGAAAGAAACTAACTTGAAACAGATGTTGGGTCAGATTTCATCTGCTGAATAAATCTGCTCAAAAACATGATGGGCTTTTCTTTTCTTCTACTGTCTAGTGCTTACATTTCATAAGCAGAAAAAGTTAACTAGAAGTTTATAATGAGAATATTAATTTCCCATATTTAGTGAAGATGGATGAGAAGCCAATAAAATATGTACGTTATTCATCAGATCTGTGAAGCATTTCTCCTTTAAGGACATCATGGGTAGTGTCTGTATAACTCATTATCACCTACCCCACAGCCAACAATGGACCATTGTGAGCTCCACCTTTCCTTGATCACCATTGCTTTTTGCATATTTTCCATTCATTTGTTCTATGTACCTTCTACACCTCTCATTTTCCTTTCCCCTGACTGTGTCTGAAGAAGGGTGTCGACCTGAAACATCACCCATTCCTTTTCTCCGGAGGTGCTGCTTGACCCGCAGAGTGACTCCAGCTTTTTGTGTCTATCTATACGGGTACTTTTAACAATGGCTGCCCTGTGGATTTGCTTAAATGAGGAAAACAATGAGGTGTTTGAAAGTTGGCATCAATCCACTGAAAATCTGTAGAAGTTGGAAAAGAGGTGGGAAGCCAAGCTCCTGAGAGGAGGCAGGTTGTCGTCTGCAGTAGCTTGATGAGACTGGAAACGACTGATAACTTGCTTTGCGTGACTTACTTGGGTGATTAGGTTTTTCAGGCAACTTAATGGACATCGGGCCAAATTCATGGAGAAGGTCAGATGGCAAGCACCTTCTTATGGGCTACTGCTTATGGGCTAGGAAAAGCTGGAGTGCTTTAATCTCATCTCTTTTCCAACTTCTACATGCTTTATGTGAGCTTCTACACCCCCCCCCCCCCCCCCCCCCCCCCCCCCCCCCCCCCCCCCCCATCAACTACCCTCTATCCTCCAACCCCCACCCTGTACCAAGTTACCCCAGCATTAGATTTCACCTCACAAACTCCCATCCAGGGATCATCCGTCCTCAAGGGAATCATCCACCTTGGACAAGGTTGGTGGGATTGATCCCTCTGCCTGCCTACCTTCCTTCTGAGTGACCTGGAGAGTCACAGACAAGGAGCTTGCACCATGTGCCATTTTAGAACATAGAAACAAGAAATTAGGTGCAGGAGTAGTCAGGGGGCCCTTCGAGCCTGCACCGCCATTCAATATGATCATGGCTGAACATCCCAACTCGTATTACCTGCCTTCTCTCCATACCCCCTGATCCCCAACGACATGGGCCACATCTAACTCCCTCTTAAATATAGCCAATGAACTGGCCTCAACTACCCTCTGTGGCAGAGAGTTCCAGAGATTCACCCACTTTCTGTGTGAAAAAAGTTCTTCTCATCTCGGTTTAAAGGATTTCCTCCCTTATCCTTAAGCTGTGTGACCCCTTGTCCTGGACTTCCCCAACATCGGGAACAATCTTCCTGCATCTAGCCTGTCCAACCCCTTAAGAATTTTGTAAGTTTCTATAAGATCCCCTCTCAATCTCCTAAATTCTAGAGAGTATAAACCAAGTCTATCCAGTCTTTCTTCATAGACAGTCCTGACATCCCAGGAATCAGTCTGGGGACCGTCTCTGCACTCCCTCTATGGCAATAATGTCCTACAGATTTGGAGACCAAAACTGTGCAATGACCAGGTGTGGTCTCACCAAGACCCTGTACAAGATGAAGGCCACATGGGTACAGGGGGGAGTTTAGTGCATAGCCATAACATAAAGCAACATTCTCATTACGTCTCACAATGATTCGCATATATGGTGTGTTGTGGCCCCTTCAGTCCGTTGTTTTGCTTTCCTAACTGGCCATTTTTTTCTTGAGTAAATTAACTTGCTCAAGCCACGAACCAGGAGTCTGTGGTGACGGCATGAAATGGTTCAAGAAACTATGGAAGTGGATAAAAAGAGGAATGGAATGGCAGAAATGCTCACAAGACATCTCTTACCTCTGTGGCTCATGTTGGAATATCCTGGCTAAAGAAATAGCTAATAATGCACAACAGTGAAATGACCTTATTGGGATTTATAAGATTAAGAGGAACACAGATACGTTGGATAGCCATAGTCCTTTCCCCAGGGGAAGGGAGTCTATAAAACAAGTTTAAGTTGAGATAAAAGATTTCAAGGGGACTTGAGAAGCTGATATTTTCACACACCAAGGATGTGTGAGGTTGGTACAATAATCTATCATATCTCTATAATTATAATATTCTGATCTTGGATGTGTGTGTGTGTGTGTGTGTGTGTGTGTGTGTGTGTGTGTGTGTGTGTGTGTGTGTGTGTGTGTGTGTGTGTGTGTGTGTGTAATCACAACTTCTCGAAAAAAAACAATGCGCTAATGGTAAATTTTTTACATATTCCGGTGGAGATTTATCCCATGGGCTCCGAAATCATCTTATCTGAAAAATTCATGCCTTATTTCTCGACATTAATCAGAATGTTCACAAATCTGAAGAAACTTTGAAAAGAAAAACGTCTGGTTTCGGCTGATGACATCTCAATCAAAGGTCTTATAGCTATAGGATCTTTGGTCACAATGGCTCCGCGTGCTGCCATCTTGAATTTGCGCACTGTGAGTGACGTCCCCCCCACCTCCTCCTCCTCCTCCCCCGTTATTCAAAAGATGCAGCCCTTTCAACCCCCACCTCTATCTCCTACCCCTCCTCCCCCCCTCCCCCCCTACTCTCCTCCCCCTCCTCTCCTCCCGCCCCTCCTCTCCCCCCCCCACCTATCCCACCTCACCCCCATTATTCAAAAGACGCTTGGGGATCTGTGCGCTGCAAGTGACGTACTCCCCACCTCTCCCTCCTCCCCCATGTTATTCAAAAGGCGTAGCCCTCTCACCCCCATCTCTCCTCCTCCTCCCCTCCTCTCCCCCGCACCTCTCCCCCCACCCTCCTCTCACCTCCTCTCTCTCCCACTCTCCTCTCCCATCCTCTCCCTCCCCCCCTCTCCCTTCCTTCCCTCTCCCCCTCCCTCCCCCCTCCCCCCCCCCCCCTCCCTCCCCCACTCCCCTCCCTCCCCTCCCTCCCCCTTCCCTCACCCCTCCATCCCCCTCCCCCCCTCCCCTCTCCCCTCTCCCCACTCCCCCTCCCCCCCCCCTCTCCCCCCTCTATCCCCCCCTTCTCCCCCTTCTCTCCCACTCTCTCCCACTCTCTCCCCCTCTCTCCCCCCTCCTCTCCCTCCCCCTCTCCCCTCCCCTCTCTCTCCCTACCCCAACCCCGTCCCCCCCTCTCCTCCCTGTCCCCCTGCCTCTCTCCCCCCTCTCTGCTCCTCTCTGTCTGTCTCTCTCGCTCTCCTGCTCCTCTCTCTCTGCCCTCTGCCCTCTCTCTCTCTCTGCCCTCTATCTCTACCCCCTCCCCCCCTCTCTAGATGCACCTGCGAGTTGGGGGCTATGAGTGAGTGGATAGGGCAGGGATGGGGTAAAAGTGGCGAATGAAGAATATTAATATAATATCAAGGGGGGTGGTTAGTGTGTGTGGAGGAGGGTTGGTGTGCTTGTATGTGTGGAGGGCGGTTAGTGGTTCATTTTTCATTTTTGCATATTCTGATTTACATTTTTCCCCTCTAGGCAGAAAGCTCCTTCACTGAACATTTTATGCTTTATTTCAAGCTTTATTTCTCGACTACTGATTAAACTTTAAAAAAGTCAAAAGACTTTGAATTTAAAACAACCAGCTTCAACTGATAAAGTCACAATGGCTTGGCTATCAGTGACCAGCCACATTGAAGATTCTATATTTCATGTTATTTGCAAATAAACCTTTAAACATGCCAACTTTCACAAGATTTTTTACATATTCTGATTCATTGTTTTCCCCTCTAGGCAGTGATCTTCACCTTCACTGAACATTTTATACTTTATTTCTTAACATTACTGATTAAAGTTTTAAAATGTCAAAAGACTTTGAATTTAAAACAACCAGCTTCTACTGATGATGTTAAAATGGCTCGGCTAGCAGTGATCAGCTACACAGAAGATTTCATCCTATATTTCAAGTTATTCAGGATTAAGGCTTTAAAAATGCCAACTTTCACAAGGTTTATACATATGCTGATTCACATTTTCCCCCTCCAGACAGAGATCGCCTTCAATGAGCATTTTATGCTTTATTTATCGACATTGCCGATTAAAGTTTTTAAAAATTAAAAAGATTTTGAATTTAAAACAACCAACTTCAACTGATGATACCACACTGGCTCGGCTAGCAGTGATTAGCTTCACTAAAGATTTCATCCTATATTTCACAAGTTATGCTGAGCGAGGCGGGGAAGTGCTGGAATTTTACATTTGGAAACGAGGTAAGTTGCATTGGGGGAACAGCTGAGTGGTGGAATATTGCATTGGGATACCACACCGTTGCGGCAGATTCGTTTGGGAACGGCGTGTTGGGGTAGCACATTGCACTCGGTCTAGTGTATATTACTAAACTCTCATCTTGTTTGTTTGTTTGTATGCGTGCATGTGAATGAGATCCCAAAATCCCGCCAAAACGGTACTAGATTGTGCTACAAATTTTGGCCCACCTTGCTCACCATTGTACTGGGATGTAAATGAAACAAGTTTCGTTTGGATTAATGTTATGTTTTACAAGTTATTGACATTTTAAACTTCACAAAAATCACTTTTCAAACCATTTTTCCACTAGCCCTGCCCATCAGCCACGTTCAACATCACAATGACGTCACAATGGGATCATGAATCTCATTTACATTAAAAAATCATGATTTTCAAAAAAACTCAGTTTTAAATTCTTCTGTTTTCAATAACAGCTAACATTGTATTGATGTTATTTTAAAGAAAAAACACAATTTTCATTGAGAATTTAAAAAAACCCATTGCGATTTTCATTCTGGGGGTTCGGATAGGGAGGAGGTGAGACGTGGGAACCCCAATGGGAACCCCTGCCACGGGAGCAGTAGGGGGCTATGGGATCGGAGTGGGAGGGGCCTTGGGGGGTGAAGAGGGAGAGTGGTCCGCACCTAGTCTAGGGGGATAGAAAAGAACTTGGACAGGTCTATGTAAAAGAAAAGGTTTCGGAGGAGGGAGTGGGGGCAAGTGGGAGATTAAAGAAACCTAGTGGGAAAAGCCTAGATCAATGGCTCCCAACCTGGGGATGAGGGGTAAAATGGCCTACCCAGGGGGTATTTGTTGAAGAGGGATGTACGCGAGGCTCATTGAGGGAGTATTTGGTTCTGGTATACCCGCATCTCGCATCTCATCAGTTGTCTCGTCACAATGGGAACCCGTTGATATGTGCTATTAAAGTTGCTAGCGGTAAACTGCGCAGTAGGAACCCCTGGCTATAGAGTCAATGTGGAAGGGATGTTACTGTAATGGAAGGGGAACAGGGGCCCAATGAATATCCGTCATACCTCAAAAGGACATTAAAGGAATAAGGAGGAGGTCTATGTAAAAGAAAGGTTTGGACGGATATGGGACAGATGTGGGCAAATGGGTCTAATTAAATGAAACCTACTGGACAATGAAAAGCCTAGATCAATGGCTCCCAACCTGGGGTAAATTTACTCCCAAGGGGTAAATGTCGCCTACCCAGGGGGTTAATTTGTTGATTCTGGATTTGTACATATTTTTTCTCATTGAGTGACAGTATTTGGTTCTGGTATACCGGCATCTGTTCATCATTAGTTGTTCATAAATAAGTGAAATAACATTGTTATGTGCTATTAAAGTTGCTAGCGGTAAACTGGACGAAAAAGGTTCGGGGACCCCTGGCCTAGTGGAGTCGATGTGGGAGGGATGTTTCTGGTAATGGGTGTGGAGCAGGAACATCAGCGGGGATCCCACAACTTCGAGAATGTAAAGTCCGCCGGCCTGCGGCATCAGCAAATGGAGATGTAGGAGGCGATAAGGAGCTCTGAGTGAGCCGACCTGTCCCCGTCAAAATCCCGACCAAAACGGTACACGGTGCACGCGACATGAAGGTTGCGGTTCTCGGTGGGTGCAACGAGTCGGCTGCCTAGTCTGCAGCGTTGGTTCGTTGCAGTTCTACCATGTTTTGTTTTTTTTAGTATGTTGAAAGGTATGCTTTAGTGTTTCTCTGTATGTCTTGTGTGGGGGTTGGTGGAGAGGAATAGGGGGAAACCGTATTTCAGGCACCTACCTCGATGGAGAGAGGCAACTTTCCTGGGTGTATGGTTCTTCGCATTGAAGGTAGGCATGCAGGTGTTGCAGGCAGTAAAGGGTTGGTGTTAGCTTTCATTGCAAAAGGAGTCGTATAGGAGCCGGAGTTCTACTGCGGTGGCAGGGCAGTGGGAGACCACCGTGGAGTATTGGCGTACAATATTTGGAGCCTTGGTCTGAGGAAGGACATTCTGGTGGAGGGGGTGTGCAGAGATCTTCACCATCGTGGATTCCTGTGATCCCTGTCCGGGACTGTTGCCCGACTGGATAGACTTGGTTTATACTCTCCGACCGTCGGATTGAGAGGGCCTATAGCATACAAAAGTCTTAAGGGGTTGGACAGGCTAGATGCAGGAAGATTGTTCCCGATGTTAGGGAAGTCCAGGACAAGGGGTCACAGCTTAAGGATAAAGGGGAAATCCTTTAAAACCGAGATGAGAAGAACTTTTTTCCCGCAGAGAGTGGTGAATCTTTGAACTCTCGGCCACAGTCCGTAGTTGGCGACTACGGAGGGTCAGGGAGTTGATGTGGGGTGAACTAAGGGGATCAGGGAGGAGGAGGAGAGATAGTCTGAACTGTATTGCCTTCCACCACAGTGAAGAATGATGTGGTGGATGTCTGTGTTGAATTATGTTTGTATTGTGTCCTTTTTTAATTGTAACGCTGCATGGTAAATTACATTTCACTGCACCTTATGGAGCATGTGACAAATACATTTGAACTTTAGGCCAAGACATTGGGTATTTTTAAGGCAGAGATTGAAAGTTTCTTGTTTAGGGTTTCAAAGATTATGTGGAGAAGGCAGGAGAATGGGGATGAGAGGGAAAATTGATCAGCCATAATTAAATGGCTGAGTAGACTCGATGGGCTGAATGGCCTAATTCAGCTATGTCTTATGGTCTAAATCTGTTCGGCAACTTGGTCGGCATGGATGAGTTGGGCCGAAGAGTATAATTCCTTGCTGTAAAACTCCACGATTCTACAACATTATCTAATTTTTATTGTTGTGAATGCATTTACAATAATTTGGAAATATGTTTAAGAAATACTTAAAAAGTTTAGGAAAATTTACTGAGCATCACTCAATCCAGAGATACATTAAAATGTAATTTCAACAACAAAATTAGCGACAATTACATTTAAATAATCACATTTAAATACTAATAATACTTAAACATAACTTGTAAGTGAAAATCATCATGGTAACAGCCCCGTAGGCTCACAATGACTGTGCCAGATATAATACCAAGTGAACCATGCTTATCCACATACCCATCTAAAAGCCTCTTAAACGCCCCCATCATTTTTGCTTCCACCACCACACCTGGCAGTGTGTTCCAGGCACTCACCACACTCTGTGTAAAACAAAATCTTTGTTAAACATTCCCCCACTGACCTTAAAGCAATGCCACTTATCCTTTGTCATCCCACAACCTTAAATGCGCTAGAGAAAAGAATCCAAGTTTGTCTAACCTCTGTGAGTAGAGTTCCTGCCTTACAGCATTTGCAGCGTCGGAGACCCAGGTTCAATCCCCACCACGGGTGCTGTCTGTATGGAGTTTGTACGTTTTCCCTGTGACCGCCTGGGTTTTCTCCTAGATCACTCGGTTTCCTCCCACACTCTGAAGCCGATCAGGTTTGGAGGTTATTTGGCTTGGTGTATGTTTAAATTGTCCCTAGTGTCCAGGATAGTGTTAATGTGTGGAGGTCGCTGGTTGGCGCGGACTCGGTGGGCCGAAGGGCCTGTTTCCGTGCTGTACCTTTAAACTAAACTAAACTAAATTGGTCTTGCCACGGGTCTAAACTGTATACGTTCTCCTTGCATTCGACCTCTCAAAGTGCAACATTTCATACATGATTGGACTAAACTTCTACCATTTCTCTGTCCATATCGGATGCTGATCCGCATCCCATAATATTTTTTGATTTCCATCCTCGCTGTCCGCAACTTCACCAATTTCCATCTACAAAATTGCTAGGCAATCCGTCTACATCCACATGTAAAGGGCTTATCGTACTAGGATATTTTTTAGGCGACTACAGGCGACTAGGCTGTCGCCTGTATGGTCGTGAGTAGTCTCCTCACTCGCCCAGAGTCGTGGCGTCTTTCTGGTCGCCGCTGGATTTTCAACAGGTTCAAAAATTTTTGACGACAGTGGGTTGACGCCAATGAGCGTAGCTTGACTTCTCCAGACGTAGGCGCTGTCGTAGGTTGTCGCCAGTGCTGACTTCGGTGAATTCCATTGGTGAATATGTACGTCAACCTACATCAACCGGCAACAGGTACCGGCGATTGACTTCAGTTGTCGCCGAAAGGGTCGTAGCTTGTCGGAGCTTGTCGCGGTGGACGTAGGTTGACTTTGGTTGTTCTAGGCTCGTGTGTGGTCATATGTTGTCATCGGTGTGGTCGTAGGTGGACGTCCTAATGGGTCGCAGTTTGTCGGTACCTTGCCGTAGCTTGGCTCGACTAGGTGGTAGATTGTTGTAGCTTGTCATAGACATTGTCGTAGGGGGGTCTAGTCGCTGTTTTTCCGGCGACCTGCTACCACTATGACGTAGCGGCTCGTAATGCGAACAGCAGGTACCCCCCAAACGCGGTAACTAACGGCAGGTACTCGGGAAACTCTTGGACATTTTTCACATTGTGGAAAAAACTTCACGAGTTACCGCGTTTCCCAAGTACGTGCCGTTCGCATTACGAGCTGCTACAGAACATCCACGAGGATCCTACACACCCGCCACGTACATACCACGAGTTTTTTTTTTTTTTAAACTTGGGAGAGCTCTTGGGTGAACTTGCATCATGGGACAGGCCCTTAAGTTTGTATACATCACAAATAACAGAGGAGCCAGCATAGGTCCCTGCACAACAGCACACATCCCTGTGCAACAAGTCACAGATCTCCAGCCAGAATAACATCCTTCCACCACTACCTGCTATGGGTAAGCCTGTTCTCAATCCAAACCATCATGGATCCCATGCATCCTTAAAGAATGTACCTATTTAAATCAGATTATTGTTGCCTCTTACACCTTAAAATACACTCATGTCTTATTTAGCTTGACACAAAGATATTATTTTTCTTACTTCCAAAATTCCATCATAATTTCTGAACCTTGTAATAGAACGAATAATTATTTAGAAAAATAACAAATTCACAAATAATTAATAGCAGATAAGACATTTAAATATCCTACAGAATTGGTTGCTTGCACATTGTATCACAGTTAATCTAATCAATCTTTTGCTAAATCCTGGCTTTCACTTCAGTGAGTAACACATTACAATGTTTCCTTTGAGTGATTATAACTTAGCATTAGATCTCATTTTTCATCTACATTTCAAGGTTCCTTTAGGATATTAAAGGATATGATTTCTTTTTTCAATTTCCAAGTTTCCGTTGCTGATCCTTTGCAAGAAATACTATCTAAACAGATTTTCTTTTTTGGCACAGTACAATACAAGAGGAGAGTGCAAGGAGGAGATGCACTGGTGTCTAGCTTTTGCCGGATCTTTTTCCTGGATCCGTCTTGGATCTTCCAGTCCCCCGGCTTGTTGTGGATTCATCGTCCGCTCCAGTTTTTGAGCTCCCTTTCCCTCGCTTCTGCTTAGCACACACAAAAACAACATTGTGTTGTTATTGCACTGAAATTATGGGACTCTTGCTAGATTTCCCCACACACTAACCATAAATAGCTGACAACAGTGTTTCATAATTCCAACTTGTATTTCCCCTGCTAAACCCCAACAGCTTTTATTTACTATATCTATATTTTACAATAAAGTGACTGCTTCCCCTTGTGTCAACCAGACTGGTTCTTATTCTGAAGTATTAGAAACATAGACATATAGAAAATATGAGTAGGCCACTCAGCCCCTCTGATCAGCCAAAATCAGTACCCTATTTCTGCTTTTTCTCTATATCCCTTGATTCCATTAGCCCTAAGAGCTAAATCTAACTCTCTCTTGAAAACATCAGTGAGCTGGCCTCCACTGCCTTCTGTGGCAGAGAATTCCACAGATTTACAACTCTCTGGGTGAAAATAGTGAAGCATATATCACAATTTCCCATTCATCCAACAATGAA